>NC_137689.1:5273542-5341042 GCF_963989245.1 Nansenia antarctica | reverse complement strand
TTAGATCAAAAATGTTTTAACAAATGTATAGTGATAATGACAAGGATGGCAGATGAATGCACAATGCACAATGAATGCACAATGCATAATGTGAATTATGATGGAGGGAACTCTTACCTTTTAAGGGCTGACAACCACTATCTGTGGTTAGATCTCCAAGACCGAGACTTGCATCTCCCAAAGTTAACGCTGTGTACCAAGGGGAGCTCGCACAGAACGCATGAAGCCCTATCCAAGCGGCTGTGAGATGTCAACTTTCACATGCATCTAAGTGGCACCTTCGAACCCTGTATCGACACGCGCTTTTTCTCATGTGTTTCCGATATAGATCACAGGGGCTTCCCTCTGAAAACGCTTATACCAAAAGTTGCACACAAAAAAAAAAAACTCCCCATGCAGCTTAATTAAGCAAGGGAACGGAAAAAAAGACAGAGTTGATTTGGTCCACTTGGCGTTTTAGTCCATGCATGCAACGACTCCGGTGCCTCTGTCCAACGTGCTGAAAGCATCACACAGCCAGGGGAACTAAAAGGGGCCAAAACAAAAAAATCTATAGTTTTGTTAAGTGCCACTTGATACTGGCTCTACTGCATGCTTCCCCACGCCTTGTCACGTGAAATGTTTCCTTGCCAAGCCCGTCCTGTTTAATATTTGATCACATGTTGGCCGGACCTTTGCTTAAAGAAAAGCAAGCACCTATCCTACCCCAAAGCCGGTCATATCCCTCTAGTCACCACGGAGGCTCCAAGACCATCTCCAAATCGTGAGCTTAGAATGATAAGGTTCTATCTCCGTTCAGGGCAGTTCAGAGATATTGAGCGTCAAAGTGTTTACATTCCATTAGGTTCTGTGAGATGGAACCTTTGTATTTTATGAATTACTAACTCAAAAATGTCAACATTTTAAAAACAACACCACACAGGCATTAATAAACACCTAATGGATCAGATGATGTAAAAAACTCAATTTTGACAAAATTGGAGATAGAACCTTATAATTCTAACGTCACGAAATCACACCTATAATGCTGCTCCTAGAATAATGCGTTATTGCCGCGCACTTGGAAGTCATGCATAGGGCAGGACGACAGGTCCACACATGTTGCTTTTCATTGGCACCGCACTTGAGAAAACATATTCAGTACATACCATATACCATAAAAGCCTGCCTGGAAACACAGAGAACCATGCATAAACCCCTCAAAGACAAGACCCCACATTCACACGTTGCGCGCGCAGAGACAATACAACATATCCCCCCATACCTCTCACTGTATGCATGGCTCCATGCATGACTGGAGCCCAGAAATCACTTTAAAATCTTTTGTACCCAAAGCTTTGCATGCCAACATCAGTCTTCTTTCACAGACATAATGCATGGGTCTCTACTGAGTTTCTCAAGTAGCCTTTGGGTCCAACCGTCCAACCCTTCCAGCTATGCATGTGTATTAATTCCCGGATTAAATCGCCAGCATTGCTATTTCTTTGGTATTCATTCCTGTTACGATTGTGTTTCCATCCATGCATACTTACTTACCATTTTCCCCTACGCTGTTCCTGGAGATAGAAGTGTCTTAATATCCACTCACTCCAACAGACGCTGGTAGGTAATGTGTCTTGTTTGAAGTCATCATAGGAGAACTTCTGCTGCTGAGCTCAGTAAGATCGCCCACCACTTCGGTGACTTATGAATCTAATAACCCTTTGCAACAATATCCGCGATGCTTAAACTCTCTAACACCTGGGTGGCTCTACAGGCAGGACGAACGACAACCAGTCGCGATTTTGCAGAAAAGCCTGTATGTATAGATCTATACGCAAGACCCTCGCCCGGACAACGCCATAAGGGGGTCTTACGTGATTGAAATAAGCGAAAGCAGCAGTCAAGTTTATTATGAGGGACCTTAACTGACCATGCACTCAATGGATACATCTCAATTATTTCAATTATGCTTGAACAAAAACGTCCAAAAGTTCTAAGACCATATATCCATGAAGTATGCTATATTATTTGATGTTTGTCTTATGTCATCATCACTCCATATTAGGCAAAAAGGCCATATTACGCACAGTCAGTCGGTACATATTTGTAATATTGAGATGTTTCCAATCGGAGATGGGATAGTAGGCTATACCCAGGTAAGACAAACACATTTCACAATCTTTTTTTGTTGCGTCCCTCCTGCTAAGTGAGATCAAGTTCTTATCAAACTTGTTGCTGCTTTAAAAGACAGTTACTCGGAGGCTTTGAGGACAAACAGCCAGTCTCATACTTACATTTAGCAAAATACTGTTATGTGCAGTTCCTTTTCTTAATTCCTATGAAATCAAAAGTGAATCCACGTCTTCCAGTGCGCCCCTGAAACTACATGCAATAAATGCTATACCTCAATACTTTAAGTCGGAAATTAATATCACGAATTTTCCAAGTTCAAACGCGAAATCTGGTTTCAGGAAAATTCCATCAGTTGCAACAAGGCGAAGCCATCTAATTGTTCAGTGCAGAGACGGAGCGCGATGCTTGCATGTGTGCCACAAATGGACTGGTAAGTAACGTGAGTAATAGGTGATTATTTGCCTCCCTCTGTGCCAGGAAGGATTCGAACTATCGTGGGAGTTGTAACATAAGTGAAACAGAATTGTATTAATAATAGCTCATGTCAAATATTGTATTGTGGTATAGCCTCTTATATTTCTTGCACTAACTCACGCACTTCAGGTAGGCTACGCACGTTTGCGCGCACACACACACACACACACACACACACACACACACACACACACACACACACACACACACACACACACACACATCACTGTCGAACTATTTTGAGACGCAGAAATCTAACAAACTGCCCTATCAGAGGGGTGTAAAGAGCACAATGCCCAACCTGTGCCGTGTAACTCTCCCTTTGTAGTGATTCATTGAGTGTGTTCACTTGTGATTGGCAACTTTCACTGTCCAAGGACCTATTCCAAAGCCACACGCGTCTGCGTCTTACAGTTATATTCCTCAAGCTCAAGCACCCACTGAAAGCACAGCTTCAATGAGGGGGGGGGGATTGGCACAATGAGCAGGCTGACACACAGACACGGCAACACTGTGGATGAACTGCACCATGATTATTATTAATTTAAATTATGATTCGATCACAACAACTTTTGCAGGTGCCCTCCCACCACAAGCACACAGGCACACACAACAGACCTCTAGAAGGTACCTTCAGACGTACTTCTCCCATCATCATCATCATCATCATCACCATCATCACCACCACACCACTCACTCTTCCTCTGTCATCCTACTCGGAAACCCTTCTCTGCCTCGTAAGCATGGCAACTTGACTAACTTCTATGTGTTATGTTGTTAGCACTTCTTCCCTTGCTCCCACAGCTTTTCACAGTCTCTGCCACTGACTCATGCACCTCGGCCCTTTCCACTAGCCATGCCCTCCCCCGCACTCTGCACCACAATATCTTATGGCTCACTTCGAGGTCACCCATCCATCACTCTCGTTCCTGGACTGCACATTACATGGCGTGACATTTTCCCCCCTATGGCCCGCCGCAAGATACGTAGTTCAACGCCTTACCTTGTAAGATAAACCTGCACAGGACTTCTGGTAAGACTAGAATGATTCCCCCCTGTCACGCTTTACAAGCTGACCCAGTGCTTGGGTACTATACTGTTGATTTGTAATCGCAGCAGGTGTTGAGGAGGACTGTACCTTATTCCACTTGTGTAGCAACACACATCTCTCCATAACTCCATGTACAGAGAAGGAATTCCCTGATTCTGAAACAACATTTGAATCCTATGTTGTTGTTACAGGGATAATTACAGTGCTGCTACACACCTGTGTATAGGGCCAACTTCATGTAATGTGTCACCTTCTCTGCATAAGCTGTGACAGGGAAAATCAATTCATTCCAGGAACTTGTGTTTTAAGGCAGGGATAAGTAGCCTATACTCAGATTGAATGGGGAAGTGTGTACCAACGTTTGACGGGTACTGTACACGTTTAACTCCCTACCCTTGCCAACATTTTAGAACCTCAAGTAAATTCTCAACCGAAACAATTATTAGCTGACAATAATGTTTTAAATTCAAATCAGTCTGGCTTTAGACCAGGTCATAGTGCCATAACAGCAGCCATGTTGGTAACAAACAATACGATGAATGCCCTGGACCGAAAGCAGCACTGTGCTGCCCTGGGTGTTGATCTTGTCCATGGCATTTGACTCTGTTGACCATGAGCTGCTGCTGGGCAGACTCAGTGATGTTGGTGTGGGTGACATGGCTATAGAGTGGTTCAGGAACTGCCTTGCAGAGAGAACCCAGTGTGTACATACAGATGGTCAAGCTTCAGGGAGATCTCCAAGGGAGTCCCCCAAGGCTCAATTCTAGCCCCTGTCTTGTTCACTGTCTTTATAAATACTATTGGGAAGGACATGCCCACAGCTCGAGTGCATCTTTATGCAGACGACACAATAGTTTATTCAGTTGCCTCTTCCCTGACCGAAGCTGTAGATGAGCTCCAGACTGCCTCTAAACAGCTGCAGGCTTCACTATACGATCTGAAGTTGTTTCTCAACGCTAAGAAAACCACATTTATGATCTTTTCCAGAGCTCGCTCCTAGATTTTAGATTCTTTTAACAGTCTTAATTGAAAGAGTGTAATCCTATAAGTACCTGGGTATTTGGGTGGACTCTTTTAAAGTGCACATCATGAACGTTTTAAAGAAACTATAGGTCAGGCTGGTTTATTATTATTATCAAAATAAAGCCTGCCTCAACTTAGCAGCTAGGAAAACAATGTCAGGCTACGTTCTTAAGTGTTCGAGACTATGGGGACGTTAAATACATGCATGCTGTCTCCTCTACACTCTGCTGCCTAGATTCTGTTGATCATATCTTTACGTTTCATATCCAATTCATTATCCCGTACACATCACTGTGTACTTTATGACATGGTCTGCTGGCCTTCATTAAGCCTAAGGAGACAGCACCGGTACATTTCTATTTACAAAGCCATACTGGGCAAACTTCCCTCATATGTATGCAATCTCATATCACTCACCAACAGCTGTTATGATTTTTGTTCTCCTAGACGGTTGCTCTACCAGTTACCCACCCAGTACTCGATTGGAACTTGGCAACGCAGATCTTTCTTATTTGGCGTCCTGGTCATGGAATAACCTCCAGAACACACTACAGCTTAATAATCTTGTCTCCCTAAGAGAGTTCAAAGCTCTGATTGGGAATTGTGTGACAGAAATGTGCACTTGCTACTCCTAAGATGTTTGTATAATAATAATTATCTGTTATCTCTTGTCTGTTATTTATTTTTAGTTTTATTCGCCAGTTGTGTAACTTCGTATCTGTACTGGTGTGCTTTCTTGGCCAGGTCTCCCTCGAAAAATAGATTTTAATCTCAAGGGACGTCCTGGTTAAATAAAGGTTAAATAAAAATAAAAATAATGAAATAAATATATAGCAAAACAATATTGTGCATACACATAATCCTGAAGCAAATTTCCCCAAGTGGTAACAAAGTGGTCCATTACATCCAGTAACATTCCAACAAACCATTAAATCTTCGATTATGCCCAATATTTACTGAATCTACAGTCATTTGGACAGACAGATGATATTTGTTGCTGTGACTCAACAGGTTGATGTGATACAGCCTGCTGGTGTGTGAATCCTCATACCACACACGACCACTATCACACTGCACAGTTTCCCACCATTGTACATCTTTGACAGTTGGTAATTAACCATTTCTTCACCTGCCAGCAGCAGTGGTCCTGTCCTGATGCTCTATCAACAGTTGCGTTATATCACGCAATCGTTAATTCACTTACTATGAGTACTTTTCATTCCTTTTATGGCCTAATATAGTTAATATTCCTGAGCTAGCTTCAGAGTCCTCCCCTGAATACGAGCTTCAGCTTGTTGTCTTGTATTTTATGAAACAAAAACTAGTTTTAACATCACTGAAAAACACAGCTCTCATACATATTGTAATTCCTTTGGATTCTGTTTGCGTCTATAGTCGAACATGTTTTGAGGTCATCCTGCCTCCTTGTTTACGTCTGTTAATTACATTTGGGCTTAGTCTGGTCTCTGAAATCATTACTAAATGTAAAGTGCCAGCCTACATTTTTTGTCCATCAGCATTTTCCTCTGCTCCCCGTAACAACAACTATTAGGAGTGGATGTGTCCTCAGGGGCTGCCATATCATTACTCTGTCTCAATCTTTGTTCCATAAATATTGATAATGAGCACCTCACGTCACGAGTTACTAGTACCTGCGGTTAAAAATAGCGTAACACATGCTGATGGCAGGTTATCTTGAACTCTCAGATCCCAGTCCATCTCTCTTCAACCTCTCTCCCCGTGCATCTGCGTCTACGGGAAGCTACATGGCTCCACAGATAAGAACAGGCACATCACACGGATGGCACATTTACTACTAGGTCGCCAACCTTGTAACTTAACTGGCTCGCTCCCTTTTTATTTACTGTATAACAATCAAGCACCCAGATAATAAGGCTTTAAGAAAAATATTAAAAGTGGAGAAAAAAGGGTTTCAAAGACAGATGCTTTTGTAGCATACAGTAGTCGGGCCCTCTCGTATTTCAACTGCCCTTTAGCGACGGAACACCGGCAAAAACAATTTATCTTCCCATCCAGGTGTGTGTCCCCTCTTTGTAGTCCCTCTCTGTCATGTTGCTCTGTGACACGAGAATCAATAGAGGTTTACCAGATTACATTCAGTCCCTTCCTTCCTCCTCTCATCCGACTAGTGTCATACCTGAGTCATACATTGCTGGTAAAAAGAGAGACATTACCCAGACCCTGGGGGTCATCACTGAGTCATCCAGTAAACCTATATTTTCCATATTCAGTATAACAAGAAAATATAGAATAAATAAATGTCTGCATAGACATTTCAGACTGTCTCCCCTTTACGTCACAAACTGATTTCTTTAGCTCTTCTTTTCCCCTCTTACACATTGTTCTCACATGATGTTTATGTTTGTTTAGGGCTCTAGACAGGCCTGTTCCTTGCTGACAGCACGGGCTTGGTCCCCTTACCGAATGGCACTTTCAGAACCGACGGTGTACGTTCTGAGATAGTACACATGTTGTAAATAAACAAGTCTGCTCAGTAGCTTAACGCTCTCCCTGGGTTGGGTATTTTAAAATTACAATTAGCGGTTTCACTGTGGAGACGGCTCTTGAAAACAACATGAATTCGGCTTTTAGAATCATAAATCATAATCACTATTCCAATGATAAGCCTGTGTGAAATGTGTTTTTGCAAAAATCATTTGACTTTAATACTGTGGGCTATATAAAAAAAAAGAAGCTGTCTTCTCGAGTGAGCATCAATCAGTATGACAATTCAGTGATGGTATTGCTCAGTCCTCTGTGTGTGTGTGTGTGTGTGTGTGTGTGTGTGTGTGTGTGTGTGTATGTGTATGGAGTGATGTTGATTTGAATAAACTTTGCCTGTTGTTGCTTAGCTAGCCTGGCCAAAGGCATTAATGTTCCAAGCAGTGGTGATCTGATTATTTGCATGTATGACTACCCTTAAAAATCGTATCCATTTCTGATTACACACATATTTAACCTGCGACAAGAAAAGCATTATTCATTTGAAGGAAAAAAAGATTAGGCCTTAATTAAATTCTTACAATGAAAAGTAACACATACTGATATGGTAGTCAGAGAAACTGTCTTTTTATTATAACCTCCTATGTATTGTTTGTGATAAGAGTCGAGGACCAGATTTACATAGAAGTGGTTGGTCAGCTCAAACACTGTAGCCACGCCCCCTATCATCACTAACCCTCTAGCCACGCCCATCATCATCACTAACACTCTAGCCACGCCCATCATCAGTAACACTCTAGCCACGCCCATCATCATCACTAACACTCTAGCCACGCCCTCATCATCACTAACACTCTAGCCACACCCCCATCATCAGTAACCCTCTAGCCACGCCCCCATCATCACCAACACTCTAGCCACACCCCATCATCACTAACACTCTAGCCACGCCCCCATCATCAGTAACACTCTAGCCACGCCCCCATCATCAGTAACCCTCTAGCCACGCCCCCATCATCAGTAACCCTCTAGCCACGCCCCCATCATCAGTAACCCTCTAGCCACGCCCCCATCATCAGTAACCCTCTAGCCACGCCCCCATCATCACTAACACTCTAGCCACACCCATCATCAGTAACACTCTAGCCACACCCCCATCATCAGTAACACTCTAGCCACGCCCTCATCATCACTAACACTCTAGCCACGCCCCCATCATCACTAACACTCTAGCCACGCCCCCATCATCAGTAACCCTCTAGCCACGCCCCCATCATCACTAACACTCTAGCCACACCCCCATCATCACTAACACTCTAGCCACACCCCCATCATCAGTAACACTCTAGCCACGCCCCCATCATCAGTAACCCTCTAGCCACACCCCCATCATCACTAACACTCTAGCCACGCCCCCATCATCAGTAACCCTCTAGCCACACCCCCATCATCACTAACACTCTAGCCACGCCCCCATCATTACTAACACTCTAGCCACGCCCCCATCATCACTAACACTCTAGCCACGCCCCCATCATCACTAACACTCTAGCCACGCCCCCATCATCACTAACACTCTAGCCACGCCCCCATCATCAGCTAAGTGAAAGACAGGAACACTGGCCATCTTATCCCCCTTTCACACCCAACTTGTCAGAAAAGCTATCTGTTACTGTAGCTTAAGCCCCCTCTGTTCACCACAGCAGGAGTCATATACGTTGTCTGTGCTACAAGAAAAGCAGTTTGGGGTTCATGTGTCCATTCATGACATTGTTCTCAGAAGCCAGCTAAGACTGGGGAGAGACATAATGCTGAGACAAATTAATCTGTGTAAATAACAGAATTCCAAAGTATTCTGGCCTTGTGTAAAAAAACAAAAACATTAATCTAAACTCTGGAAAATTACTCTGGGTTCTGCCATATATTTTTGCGTTGCAATCTCACACTAAGAATACTACCAAACTGTTGCAGTCACTGTGTTTAAGTACATTGGACGTACAAACACTACTCAACATGTCTTTTTTTTATTTCACCGGCATAAGCAATTTGCTACTGACGTTGAATATCATTGAGGCAGAATATTTCTTGTCTCCGAGCCTTGAATTCATTTTAAATCCAGCAGGTGCAAAGATGAATGCCACAGTAAGATAGCTAATAACGCGTCAACACAGAACCCAACGTGTGTTTGTTTTATGTCCCAATTGATGTGATGCTTCTATAGCATTACTCAACAATTCCTAACATGTCCCCCCACTTCAACATAACTACCCACCCCCAACAATAAAGTCATACAAGATTCGTCATTACACTTGAGAAACAGGCGGTAGGCACAAAGGTTTAAAGTTAGGGTCTTAAAGTGAATAAAGGCTCTCCGGTGAATGGTGAGGAATTGTTAAGGATAATATGAAGGAGTGGGATTTCTCATGCATTTGTCCGCGAGGGATATCCGAGCCAAAGTTTCTCTATACATCAAAGGGCCGCCGCAAATGAAAGCACACTTGTCAGGGGCGAACAAACTGCCTCCTTTGTGCATTCTACCAGCCAAATTCAGAGACACAAAGCCTTTGGATGTAATACACTGCAAAGAAGACTTACCATTCAGATGACATGCTTTGCTCTGGCGGTTCGCTGTGCGCTTTTGTCTGCCCTGACCAGGACAGATATATAATATCACTGCATCAAAATCTTTTCAGGCCCTTTTACTCCCTGTTAAAGACTCCCATTACACCCCCCCCCGCCCCCCAACCCATTCTTTCTTTTTTTAAACAAAGTAAACTTGATGCAGGCTGATAAGACAGGGACTGTTAACACTTGTACCCCTCAGGCCTGAAGCCCAAAACTGAGTGTCAGGTTCTTCCATCGTTTTAGTAAAGAACCTCTAACGCTCAGATCACTGAGGTCAGATTGGCCAAATAGCCCTATACATTTGTGCAGCATGGAGAGACAGTGACAGTGTCCTTCTTTTGTCTTTTCTCCTTCTAGATTACCTCTCAGGACTCTATACAGTAAATTAACAACCTTGAAAACCACACCATTTTCAGAAACCTAATAAGAATATGAACAATGTACAGTAGAGTGGAGTAGATATACTTAGACAAACCTCCAAAACCACACCCCTTCCTTATGGTATCACCGACTACCCGCTCAAACAGCGTGTGACCTCCTGTACATGCCTTGTCGGTGTCCAGTCAGTCAAGCGCAGACCCATCTGAGTGTAGGATATCTTTATCTAAGTGTACAAAGTGCTGCATGGAAAGAAGCCACAGTTATTCACCAATATTTTTACATTTTATTTACAACGGCAGTATAAAGTCATGTAGGAATGGCCAATATTTACTGCGTATATTTGATAGAAATACATAAAAATATCGATACAAATATCGGTCGCTCTGTCTGAATAAAAGGGGCAATCTGGGATTCAGAAAACAACAAAGCGTTCTCCCTGCCACTATTTTTCATAAACAGCTGAGGGATGGCGCCCGGAGAAATATAACCAGTCTCAAATTGAGAGACTATAGACTATTCAGGAGGACCTGACCATCCATGAGATGACTTATGATTGTAATAATGTTCTGAAGCTGTACAGCGTTTGTTTAGGTAAGAGAGTTGAGGTGATAAAACTCTCTCCTCGGGTTCAAATGCCCCCACCTGCGCCACCCCACCTGCGCCATCACATGGCGGTCACCTGTGTTGGCATTACAGAGGACGCAGGTTCGAGACTCATGTGAGTTCGGAGTGCGAGGAAGGAAGCACCTTGACGTCTGTTTCATTGGTGCCGTGACCAGGATCAGTAGTTGGGCTCAGCTCAACGGGTGTCTAGAGGGGTAACTAACCCCTCTGAGCTGTGTTTGGTGAGTGTAGAGGGGTAACTAACCCCTCTGAGCTGTGGTTGGTGAGTGTAGAGGGGTAACTAACCCCTCTGAGCTGTGTTTGGTGAGTGTAGAGGGGTAACTAACACCTCTGAGCTGTGTTTGGTGAGTGTAGAGGGTAACTAACCCCCTCTGAGCTGTGTTTGGTGAGTGTAGAGGGGTAACTAACCCCTCTGAGCTGTGTTTGGTGAGTGTAGAGGGGTAACTAACCCCTCTGAGCTGTGGTTGGTGAGTGTAGAGGGGTAACTAACCCCTCTGAGCTGTGTTTGGTGAGTGTAGAGGGGTAACTAACCCCTCTGAGCTGTGTTTGGTGAGTGTAGAGGGGTAACTAACCCCTCTGAGCTGTGTTTGGTGAGTGTAGAGGGTAACTAACCCCTCTGAGCTGTGTTTGGTGAGTGTAGAGGGGTAACTAACCCCTCTGAGCTGTGTTTGGTGAGTGTAGAGGGGTAACTAACCCCCTCTGACCTGTGTTTGGTGAGTGTAGAGGGGTAACTAACCCCCTCTGAGCTGTGTTTGGTGAGTGTAGAGGGGTAACTAACCCCTCTGAGCTGTGTTTGGTGAGTGTAGAGGGGTAACTAACCCCTCTGAGCTGTGTTTGGTGAGTGTAGAGGGGTAACTAACCCCCTCTGAGCTGTGTTTGGTGAGTGTAGAGGGGTAACTAACCCCTCTGAGCTGTGTTTGGTGAGTGTAGAGGGGTAACTAACCCCTCTGAGCTGTGTTTGGTGAGTGTAGAGGGTAACTAACCCCCTCTGAGCTGTGTTTGGTGAGTGTAGAGGGGTAACTAACCCCTCTGAGGTGTGTTTGGTGAGTGTAGAGGGTAACTAACCCCCTCTGAGCTGTGTTTGGTGAGTGTAGAGGGGTAACTAACCCCCTCTGAGCTGTGTTTGGTGAGTGTAGAGGGGTAACTAACCCCCTCTGAGCTGTGTTTGGTGAGTGTAGAGGGGTAACTAACCCCTCTGACCTGTGTTTGGTGAGTGTAGAGGGGTAACTAACCCCTCTGAGCTGTGTTTGGTGAGTGTAGAGGGGTAACTAACCCCCTCTGAGCTGTGTTTGGTGAGTGTAGAGGGTAACTAACCCCTAACAGAGTAAAACAATCTTATATTTTGGGTTCTTATGGGGTAAGACAAGTTGAACTAAACTCATGAGGCATGCTCTTCAATAATCAATGTGCTATATATCATTAATTTAAAAGTTAGAAAATGGATGTACGAATCCCAGAATTTCTTGATACTGTAAACAGGCAACTGCTCTGCCTGAATAAAGACACATTCACATTTATCAAGAAATGCACTTCAAAGATCAAGTGTATTGTTATAAACCAAAGTCAACCATGGTACAATGGAAGTTTTACAAAATGTCCCTAAGTTTGAACGATGATGTACCACATGCTCATGGGATTTGCTATGTTTGTTTTGCCATAGGCCTATCTACCTTTGTATTCACACCAACGTGAGCTACTGTATGTCACCCAAAGTATGACAGGAGTTTATGTTATGAATGATTTATGACACTGTTATGTCATGTTTTGTGAAATGACTCATGATTTATGCAGGATTTATGATTTGCACTTCTTTTACAGCTCAAATGTGTTTGTTGTGTACATTGTGTGCACCTGTGCTGTGCATGATTGGGTGGTTTCCAGGGGGGTTTATTTGGGGAGACATTTTGGATGGTAACCATAGCCGTAGCATGGTTGTTCTTTACAAAACAACTCAAACATTTTCTATCAGCCTCGTTTCTCAGGGGCGCAAGCCTTAAAGGATTTCAATGTGCTTAAAAAAGAAAATAAAGAAATAAAGTATTTAAGCGAATGCTATGAGTCATCACTAGGGTCATTTGCCTTTCACTGCAAATGAGTGTGGGTGTCTCACTAACTTGCAGATATAAGCTGGATATTGTTTTTATTATTTGAGAGCTATATTTGTACAAGGAGGGAAAATGAAATATATAAGAATGTTTTCTCCGCCCCTCCCTCAGCAGAGAGACCTTGCAGATGGAGGTAAATGTCAGCCATTACAAACGACTGCTCCTCATATAGAAGACACCACCTCAGTGTAAGCTCATGATGTCTACAGTATGTAACCAAAGCAACACCAATTGATAATTGATGTCTTCTCCCTTCAAACGGATCATTCTGGAGTAACACTGCAAAAAACATGAAATGTAGAGCCGACGCAAGTACCTAGTAATGGACAAAAGATTCCTCCTTGTTGTTCAAACTGCCAAACTAAAATATGATTTAGTTTGGCAGCCATGGCAACACAATAGGCAGCCTTCATCACCTGGACTCTGCTTGCCAATATGGATGAAACTTAAAGTGATAGTTCAGTCAAATCGTGACGTTAGAATTATAAGGTTCTATCTCCATCTTTGGTCAAAATTTAGTTTTTGACATAATCTGATCCATTAGGTGTTTATTAATGCCTGTGTGGTGTTATTTTTAAAATGTTGACATTTTTGAGTTAGTAATTCATAAAATACAAAGGTTCCATCTCATAAAACATAATGGAATGTAAAAACGTTGACGCTCAATATCTCTGAACTGCCCTAGACGGAGATAGAACCTTATAATTCTAACGTCACGAAATGTCTAAATGAGCTAAGCATGTTCTTACCCTAAAGAAAGGCGCACAGGCAGGAAGGGAAACAACCATTTCTGTAAGTTTACATGAAGTCGTACACGGCTAAAATTAGCTTCATAACCAAAAATCCATGGCAACCCAGGCCATTGCCCTGGATTAAAGCATTTTCAAATTGCACGTCAAACCGCTCCAAAGTAAATTCATTCCCTGTAATGTCACACTGTAAACTGGTGAAAAATCACATGATTTATCCTCAACTCTATAACGTGGAACTTTGGCCAGTGGTCAATAATTACAGCTAATGGCTTTTTTGTACCGTGCTTTCAAAAGTTTGTTTGACTTACATGACAGCACGGTCTGGTTTAGGGAGTAAATATGAACACTTAACACAAATAACACCAATGAAAGTACAGAGAACGTACTGCAAATCTGCAAAGATTGATGACCACCCATGGAAACATTCTTAGGTCATTTGAAGAATAGCCCTCATCCCACTCCACCAAGTCATATCAAAATGGCCGAGTATTGATATCAGGGTTACACTCTCTATTTTGTCCATCATGTCCTTTTTGAAGACACGTTTTGCTCAACATAATCACCTACCAATGTGAACCTCATACTCAGAGGGCACACGATTTATGTGACAAACAACTCAGCTACCTGCTGTTCAATCCGCCCTCTGAAGCAGCTTAAATGTTAGTGAGCTCCTCGCAGTAAAAGCTGCAGTGCTGATATGCAACAAGGCTACCTGCACAATACAACACATTTCCCCAGAGGGTGAGTCATCCACAGGATATACATTTGGGGTGTGCTTTGGCTGGCTCCCTGAGTAAGAGAGGTAGCAGGGCTGCACACACTGCTGAGCCATCACAGCTCTTAGTGATTTTATGTCACATTATTTCACAACAGTCGACATTACCTGGTGAAGGGGACTGTTTGTTAATCTCCTCCACCCCTCACTGTGGCTATCATCACCTGCGGGCTTGATGATGAATTAATTGAATTATTATGAAGTGGATGCTTAGCATATTCATTACATTTTGCAGATGACATTTTGGTAACACCAATTTATGAATTATCTAAAGACTATGCCCTCATTGATGTATGATAACGAATTAACTTGTTTAAGCAGACAAAGGGGAACATTCCAGACCACACAGGGGGAGGTTCTGTCTTTAGACAACTAGCATCGTGCCTCTCACGTGACACTTGCTATTTACAACAACAACTTTGAATGCAACCTGGATTTGCATGGAGGTGTAGCTACGCTCTGGTTTCCCGGCACCTCAGCCGAGCCTGATCCCTCATGTGTAAAAGGGCGCCACAATCTTTTGGTGCCATGGGTCATTAGAAACATGTAGCCTCCCTCCACTGTCGATTCTGGACACAACAAGCTACTGTACAACTGCCTTCTGCATGGCAGAATTTTAAAATATAATAACATCTAAAACACACATTAAGTAAGGCAAAGCAGACCTAAGATAGCAAGGCTTGACGGAGACAAATGTCAACATTTCAACATGTTAGGAAAGGGTTTGGCTAGACACTAAAAATTATAAACTCAAGTTGGTAACTGTCCCAAGGCCATAATGCAGTGATTGAGTGTGTGTAAACCATAACATGACAAGGACAAAAAGCTAGTATTCCATGCTACAACACTGCTACAGAGCACGTACTGTAATAGTAGTAGATCTTTGCAGACAATTCCTATTTGTAGCAGGGCTTACCTTATTCTGTATGTAGTAAGTATGTAGTAAAGTGATCTCCTCAAGCAGCACTACTGTAGGCCCAGAACACCCCCAAACACCCCCAAATGAACGTAAAGCCAAGGGTCCGATTCTGTTTAAATTGTTAGGAATTAGGAAGGCAGGGTGTTGGTACCAACAACCATCTTCAATGGCCCTACTTTACATTTCAAATCCAGGTTGCATCCAGGGAGCATTTCCATAACCCCTTTTTAAATATTTGCATTGTGTATCACGGGACACTGAGCCCCGAGCCGCGTATTCTGTCCCTCCTATATGAGCAGGCCTTTTCATACAATCGTACAATCATAACGATTAAAAAAGTAAAAATGTGTTATTAGGCCCTATATATAGTACTGTAAATCTTCCAATATCCATTGCACTGGTTTGCAATTTCGTTAAGTTATCATTTATCCAAATGAAATTCTTATGAAATGCTCACTTTCACCTCATTAGTGTAAGCTTGATGTAGTTATACAAGTTATTATTAGACATGTATGCTTGTTTAGAAGCAAAGATGTAACCCCTCCCTCCCCTCCCTTCCTGTCTCGTGTCCCCCCTCCCCATCTCTGTCATCTTGTTTTCAATCATTGTTCTATTCTGTAATCTTGTTTTCAATCATTGTAAAGCGCTTTGAGTTGCATCCGAAAGGCGCTATATAAATAAAGTTTCACTTCACTTCACTTCACTCATGGCCATCTGCACCTGTAACGTCTCCCATCAATTCATTTGCCAAGCCACTATTTAGGAAAATAAAATCTCCCTTCATCCAAATATCAACAATAAACAACAATGAATGAGCAAGTGCAATGGAAAAAGAAGCACAGTAATCTCTAACTTTGATAATGTGCTCTATATTACAACTACTTGAATCAATTTATTGACTATGCATGCAAATCATATAGGCTAATTCTAATGAACAACTTCAATCATTCAATAGTTTGAGCGATCAGAAAACAGTGTCATTTCTACTCCCCCCCCCTGTACTGTTTCTCCAGTGTCGATTAAAAACTAAAACAAAACAAAAAACATGAGACTTCTAACACTACGACTGCCACATGTCCGCTGGCCTGAGCTAGATTACTCTTCCTGCTACGACTGGTGGATTGATGATTCACTTGCTTAGTCAAATGTATTAATTGTAAGTCGCTTTGGAATAAGGCGTCTGCCAAAATGCCAAAAATGTAAATGTAAATGTGTCACTGTAGTTTTTAGAGAGTGAATAAGACAATGTATCAGAATGCTAGAATGCTATTTTATTTTTGTATGGCAGCTGAAGTTCTCATGTATTTGAGTGTATGGACGCAGGGTCTTTTTTTAAATGGGTTTCAATGTTGCTGTAAATCATGACCCTTTTTCTGACCTCTTGTGTCCTGGTAGTTTGTTTCATGTGGCATGCTCTTATTTGAAAGGAACGTGTATTAAAGGGATAGTTCAGCTTTTTGGATGTTAGACCTAATGTACCTAGACCTTACTTGGAGTGTTGTAGCCTCACCCAGCCACTTTTTTCAGTCATATTTGCATAATTTTGTAAAATAAATTGTATTTATTTTTTCTCTCAGCAGACTACCTCACTTTCCCCACATTTTGTTGTGTTATAGACTCAATTTAAAATGTATTAATGTTGCTATTAAGCTATTAAGCATTTAAGCATTCCTGAACAGTTTTGTTCCTCTCCATTTGCTCAGTTTTTAATGACAGATTCCTCTACAAATCAGAGACCCTATAAAAGCAAATATATTGAGTCCAAAATCACATGAACTATTATCATTGCATTAAGATGCAGTCTTATTGAATGAAGCAACATTTTAAAAGTGTCATAGCAAAGGGTCTGAATACTTATGTAAATGAGGTATTTCTAAAAGAAACATATCCATAATCCATTATAAATTGAGTCTGTAACACAACAAAATGTGAAAAAAGTGAAGCGACTGTAAATACATCACACCGCTTAATTCAGCGGTCTTCCATTGTGTGTAAATAATGACACTCTAGCAAGTATATCTGCAAAACTATCATTATCATCATTGTCATGGTCAGTGCTTGCATCCATTGCTCTGTCCATGAATTTGTGAGTGAGTGGTTATATATGTCCAGCCCCGTCCCTCAGCTGTATACCCAGTGACGGACAGACGGGGAATGCTTTGTTATTGAGTTGTGTTTGAATGCCAGATTGCCCCTTTAAGCAAAAAGTTAACAAAAACAAACTAGAGAGAGAAGGGTGGAAGTAAAACATTTTTTTTTTAAAAGCAAGCTTCCACCACTCAAGCAGTGGAAGTCTTAAGACTTGAGTTGGTGTAATTAGCCGAGGGACAAAAGGATCACTGCTGTGACGCGCTGCCTCGTGGGAGACGGCAGCGTCGTAGGAGGGGAGAGTGCGCATGCTTGTTTACGCTCGTGTGTGTGTGGGAGTCTGTGTATGTCCTCCTGCTTACCTGTCATGGAAACAGCAAGCTGCAATCCGTCTTAAACTCTGGCATCTAGTCCCCAAACCACCACGCTCCCTCCTAGCCCTCCTCAACCCTGTGTGAACTCGCCTGAGTTTAAAAATGACATTGTACTCAGAGATGCTGCTTAAACAGGTAGACCACAGGAGGGGATGGAGGTAAGTGTGTATAAGGTAAGGTAAGTATGTATGTGCATAGAGGGTTGTTTTTGTTAACAGTCACATCCATGGTGTGTGTGTATTTACTCATCAACTTATCCCTGAAGTAACTTGCAGGTGGGCATTATTCCCTTTCTACCACGACCACAGAAGAAAATGTGGTCAGTGATCCAGCTGTGGGGCATCGTTCACCACTCTGTCGACGACTGCTGAGCACCAAAACCCTCAGGTCTTCAACTTGGCTGAAGTGCGTTGGACTTTGAAGTTTTGAAGTTTACCACTCTGTGTATAGATGTCATTAAATATTTTCCATTCATTTGGTCATTAAAGAGCACTATGTATGTGATTATTGACGTTTGCAAGTGGCCTATTTTAAGGGGCGATGACACTGAGGCAGTAATCAAAAAGACAAGAATAGACTTAACAACTTTAAATTCTTTGACGCATTTGCACAGGTTTCTTTTTTTTCTTTTTTCCACTGTAAATCACAACACATAACATGTGATGTCTCTCAGGGAGGCAAGACAAGACAATGACTCCAACATGATCCTAGATTCTACCTGCAGTTGCTAAGCAACATCCACCTCCAACCTCTCTGTCCCATTGGTCAGCGGGTAAAACGCAGTAGTCACCTCATTGGCTGAGAGGAAGTTAATAAACTTTAGTCAAGACCTGCATCCCTCCTCCCTCCTCTTAAAAAAAACAAAAACACAATGAAGAGATTCTTGTGAATGAAAGCGAGAGGGTGTAGTGATTGCGCAGTCGAGTGCTGATATATGCATTGAGCTTCCTGGCTAAAAATAAAGATCACATTGAATGATGTGCAAACTGAAAGTTGCAAGACTGAACTCAAAGTGACGAGCTTGGTTCATTCCAGACATTATTGCACCTCTTTGATGTTGATTTGATCTCAGAGACCTGGGGGGTAATCCATCAATGTCACTAAAGAAAAATCCAGGCTTATTTTGCTAAGTTTTGGGAGACTTAATTATTAATCATAAAATATGGGCTTATTTTGATAAGTAGCGACTAGAGAGAGATATTTTCTTTAAGCGACGTTGATGGAACACCCCCCTAAAGATAAATACAGTGACTACAGAGGGGGGCTTGTATCAAGTTGCATGTACAACATTGTTACGGCTGGTAGACTGCATATGAATGTGGCTCCTACAGGAGGTAAGTACCTGGCTCTCATTACTGCTGTCACTGGGTAGGAAACCTGGAACGAGGTTCAACATTCAAACAAATCTTCCCTAAAATCTTGTTTAATGTTTAACACGGCAGAGAAAGTAAAAAATGATATGGAAGACCACCATCATATCACACCACATAAGAAGATCATATATCAATCTCTATTATAGCTTGATTCAATTCTAAAATAAAGATATGCTTGGTAAAACCCTGTAAAATGGCAATTCCTCTCCCTTCCTCGACCTCCGCTTTTATTGCCTGATATGGATGATTCTAGAATGAAAGAAATACATAGGACATCATCCTAGTACAGCTGAATACCATGTCAACAATCATTTATCATATACTTAGCCAAACTATCGAACACCCCCCCCCCACACACACATGGTAAGACAGGGGGAAAAAAGATTTGAAAAAAAAGGTGTTGCTGGGGTTAATTTATTACAACGGTAAAACAATCACAGAGACATTAGCTGCCGGTAGTAATTACTACATTACTTACACTATCTTACATAACTGATTTAGCAAATCAGTATCTGTACAACATAAAACACAGCAAATAAAAACAATATTAATGATACATTTTGATCAACAATACGTTGAATACACAACCCTAGTAAATTATTCAGTAAATCCATAGAACTTACATACAAGTTCTCCACATCTACACAAAAGCAAAACATTTACAACAAAAAAAGGCTCACATCTTCTTGGTCACCCGCTTGAACTTCTGTGAGGTTTTATAAAAGATGGAATTGGGTTTAGGCCTGTTGATATCCAGGACGTTGAGGTTACCCTCGGAGATACTCCGCACAACTCTTCTAGGCTCGTTCTCCTCCGATCCTGGGGCGAGAGACAGAAAGACAGACATAATGCTTAGCGCCACCGTTAACAGTTACCATTAGAGTTAATAATGGAACGCTTCTACTCTGCCGTGGAGCAGAGGAGGCACTACCATTTATCAAACTAAGGTTAAGCCATTTTGCATCAACAGCAATACTTAAATACTTACAATAAAACCTTCCACTTTCTATAACAAATGAATTCTTGTGAAAAGTAGCCAAATCAGTAGCCAATGTAGCCAAATCAGACAAGACGCTCAGTCATGCATCCCATCTTCACGAAACCTCTTCTCTTTGAGCAGTTGTCCTAAGACAGATCGACAGATCTTCACAGTTAATAAAACATATCTAAACATGTCCTAGTCCAACGTTGTGTTACAGCTGGACAGATGTAAGCTCAGAGGGTAACCACCTCTAAAAGAAATGAACCTTGCAATTTCAGAGAGTGGAAAAGAAAAATCCAATACTAATTACATTTTCACGAGTGTTTTCCACACCAAGTTAATGACAGTGAACCAAGCACTAACACTGTAATTTTTTTCATCTGTCAAAGCTTCACTGCTATCCAAGGTCATGGATTTTTCTGACCAGGGGGTGAGTTTCCTGATAACGATGGATCTGTGTCATGATCTACTTCCTGAAGGCTTAGCTCAGGTGCGGTGTAGTTTGGTGAGTGTTTCCCAAACCACCTTGGAACTCGGTTAATCTTGAAGCGGAAAGGAATGTGTATCAATCGATATATAATCGATAGTCCAGAAGCATTTCTACACTAAAACAGCTAGGTGTAGGAGGTTAGCAGACTGACTAGGGAGCAGTTACTTTCACCTAGGTCATTATTGAGGGGCTACATTTCATAGGCACCTGCGCAACAATCTCAAAGCGACTGCAATGCACGTGTTTGTGAAAGCATATCTTTAAAATGTTTCACCTGAGTACTCTGCTATGGGCCACCATATATCAGTGTCATGTTTTAGAAGTGTTAGTAATAGTTCGGATTACTTACTAACTTTGTTAGTTTACTTTGTTATTAGTTCACAATTCACAATGTAGGCCGACACAAAGTGCTTGACTGAAATGTAGACTTTATGCTCAATAATATATATTATATTATTCATAATCATGTGGACATGGGTCTGGCCGGTTCTAGCCCCAACTCAATTAGACTCAAAGTGATGAAAGAAATAATAAAAAAGAAGACCCCGCACGGGTCCCAGGTGGTCCTGTGAAGACTACCTGGATGTTTCCTCCAATCAGGGGAAGAATATTGTAGAACTCACCACCAAAACGACGAACTCTCAGTGGTTTGCCCGCTACTGCGGGTTCCTGCTTGATGCGCTTGGGCGCTATGCTGTCCTCTCTGCTGCTGCTGGGGGAGAGACAACACAACATTTACAAGCTTTCAAATAACTTTCTGTTTAATAAGAATACAATAAAACCTTATAATCAGTAAGTGACCAAGTCTCTCTTACAAAAAAGCCCCACCAATGAGGCTAACCTGGATAATTGAAGTTGAAGAAAACACAAAAAATGTGTAATAATAACGATACTCATTCAGATTTTGATTTTGAAACAACACACTTACGGGTAAAGTTTCCGTTTGCCTTGTGCAGCTGACGTCCTGGCCATGTAGAGCGGCTTGCCACGTCTGATGTCTAGCAGAGACGTCGTCGTGGCCAGTCTGTGGGACAGAAGAAGGCGGAGCATGTCGTTCAATATCTTAACCACCTTTTGACTTTCGTACTAAGTAAGTAAGTAACGTTTATTTCTATAGCACCTATCTCAGACCAGGGGTCACAAAGTGCTCTACATATATAAGAACATAATAAAAGAGCAAAAGTTATAGCAGGTTAAAAGAAATAGGCAAACAAGCGAAAACAGGAACAAGTAGCAAAATAACAAGTGTACCACAATATCAACAGGACACAGAAAGACAGGAAAAGGGGTTCCCAAAAGACACTGTCTATACAGGACAGTCTTTAGCTGTTTTTTAAAAAAGCTTCGACCGAGACCGCTCATCTAAGAACCCGAGGGAAGAGCATTCCAAAGTTTGGGAAGCCACGGTTTGGAATGCTCGATTAAAATATAATCAAGACATTGGAATGAGACCAGCAGCACTGTCTGTGACAACTCTGCTACCCTTCAGACGATTCAGTAATGGCAAACGGCGGGACTATGACAATGCATTTAGGGCGACGGTATATCAGATGAAACAGGGTAATGGATCAGAGGGCCTGTCTCTTGCTCACGCCACAGAACACTAAAGAGGGCTCGCAAAGCTTTTGAAAGAGAAGCCGGTGGGGGGCGTATCGGATTTCATAGAAAATGTTCCAAATCCTAATACAATTTTCTGCCCGGTCCTTCTCTGGGGACAAAATGTGTAAAATAGAGATTTGAATGGTTAGGAATTGTAATAGGGTGCAAAAGGAAAGGGCTTAGAACATGATCTGCATAGGGTATGTGTCCCAGGCTCTATGAAGATAACCCGGGATGACTGGGTTCATATCCACAGCTATGAATATACATACTGTACATACAATGTTTGTTTTTTTACAGTGTTCAACAAAGCTAACATCCAACCAAATTACCGTACCTTTTCAGAGGTCCGTTGGTGTCGGTTGTGTTGGCTGTGGAAGGCTGTGATTGGCTAGCGCCGTGTGTGGCTAGCACACACGACGACGTCTTGGCTGGACGAGGAGTGGTGCCGGTGTGGAGGATAATGGTGGCGTTAGCAGCAGAAGCCGGTTCGTCAGAGTCGATCATGTCGAACGTCATGTTGGGGTCGTTGGTGGCGGAGGGCCGGAGCGGCGGGGCGGAGGGCAGGTTCGGTCTTGCCTCGGGGGTGTACTGCAGGGGGAACATCCCCTCCTCCCTGAGGACCTCCTGCAGGACCAGACGGCCGAGGGCGGGGACAGGCTTCCAAGGGTTGGGTGAAGACACAGCCAGCTTCCTTCTGGTTGGCTTCTTCACAGCGGGCTCCAGCTCTGTCACAGGGTCTGCTGGGCCTTAAAACAACAACAACAACAACAAAAAGGTCATTTCATAATAATAATAATAACAACTTTTATTTGTATAGCACTTTTCCTGCAAACGTTGCAGCTCAAAGTGCTTTTATCATTACGGTATATATCATTTATATAATATATATTTTTATATATTATAATCATATATTTGCATCATTAATCAGTCAATTCATGAAAAGGCAGTCTTTTATTTGCTTTATCATTTGATTTTAAGATTGGAAACTACTTGCATTACTAAACCTAAAAAAAAGAGGTAAAATTGGGTATATTGACTTGGTTTTGGTTACAGAATGCTCCTGTTCAGTGTGACCGCCACTAGTGAAGAGATGGACTCCCCTGCCTGGGTCCATTGTTCCCTATCCAAAACTCTTTTGCCTCCATGCCGACTGTACCTAAGCTAAACCCTGGGGGGAAACCAGCTAGTTAGCTGTTGGTGGCAAATGGCTAGAAGCCAATGAGTGGATTGCAATCTATCATTGTCCATAGACTGCCCTCAAAGCAATAGAGGGTAACAAATGCACAATTTGGTAACTTGGGGAGAACTACCCCTTTAAAGGTCTGGTCTGAGCTCAGATCACGACGTGATTTCAAATCACCAAGTCGTGTAATGTAGGCAACGAAAGCATCATCCCATCTGAATTACAGTGCGTACGTAGTGTGGGTATTTACTAACAATATGGCAGCAGGTTGCCATAGCAATGTCATAAACGCACGTCACCCACACCACAAGATCATTTATTTTAAAAGAAAAAGGAAAAAGAAAAAGAAAAGAAAAAGAAAAGAAAATGTCTTATGCGTTGTTAGGTGGCAGTGGTATCAAACAGGGAACACTAACTAGCAATAAAGCAGCCAGCAGCATAACAAAAGAGAGACTCATTTCAGTCAAATACCAAGTAGAAGATCCTCGTCTGCGGTATTACGTGTTCTCATCTATTGTCAGGTGGTGAAGTGCAGAGGTGCCCAAAGACTGTGAACCTGGTGACCTTTACACCAGGCAGACATTAATCAGAGGTGTAAGGGAGTAAGGGCCAGAACACATTTATGGTCACAAATTGAGTTTCGCCGGCTCCGACACGAGCCACGGTGACATGGAATATGGCTGAGTGAGGGGGATGAAAGAAAAATGAACAGAATGAACAAGAATGAGACTAAAGTATAGAGAGAGAAGAAGAAGAAGAAGAAGAAAAAAAGAGAAGAAGATTAAAAGTAGACAAGAGTATCCAAGGTCACACAAAAGAAAACCCTGATGGAACACGAGGCTGGGGGGAACAGGAGGAGAAGGAAGGGGAGAGGCATGTAAACCACCTAATAATTTAGGCGTATATAGCATAAGTAGTTCACAATCACTAGCCATAATAGATGAGTCACATGCTATACAACCTGTCGTGTAGAAGAAGGGTACAGCTCCACTAGGATGGATCACCACATTAGTCATCAGGATGAGTCATACGCTACATAACGTTAGTTATCGGTCATATGGTCCGGACCGACATAGCTCTGCTATATAAAACTACCCTAACTACCCTCATCAAATAAGGCCTGTTCCTTTAGTGGAAATGCAACTCAAAAACACTGCAACTCCACTCATTTTATTTATTTTCACTGTTGAAAAAATAGGATTTGTGTGTGTGTGTGTGTGTGTGTTTGTGTGTGAATATTCAGATATTCACCAGGAACAACTGGACCAGCAACTGTTTCATGCATTGTGTGAGTCACATAACAGGTCATCCAGCTTTGCGGTGCTCAACATTGCATCCAAAAAAAGTAATCAATCTCATAATTGTGGGTTAATAATAATAATAATAATAATAATAATAAAAATAAAATAAAAAGTAAGATATGAAAGGCTAGACTAATATATCTATCTAACAAAGCTAATTGTGTATTGAAGTAAAGTGGAGCACGTTGCACCAGAGCATGAGGCAGACACACTTGTTGCAGTGAGACCGCATCACTCTCCTGCCGGCCAATCACAGCCCGCGATGCCAGCTACATCACAATGTAGAGAGAGAGGAGGTGGCGATTCTGAGAAATCCGGACTGTGTGGTGGTGGATTTGACATCTCAATTAACTTAGTCTTATTACCTTACCTAAACCCCCCTGATCGTTTAAAAAACAAAAATCCCCCCCACCCCCCAAAAATAACCCCCTCAAATAAACAAAACAAGCAAAAGCATTCCAGAAAAAAAAGAAAGAAATAGGATTTAAAAAAAAAATCACATCAGTCTCATATTTCCTTTATCATTAAAAAGGGGGAGGCTGAGAGGTGGGGGGGGACGGACGACGACAATGTTTTTAGATGATTAATGGTGCTGTATATTTAATGTGAATAGCAGAATGCAATATTTAGCAAATCTGAGTCCCGGCTCAGATAGCGGAGAGCAGGACGAGAGGACAGTGATGAATAGCGTGGCGGCCTCGGCACTAAATGGCAGCCCAAGTTCTTTCAATCACATATTTTTAGGCTTGTAGGATTAATACATGCATGAGGTGCTATTTCTGGTGGAGAGACCGCACCGAATTAGGGTCGCCTGGCTGCTGCCTCTCTTCTTCTCTCTTTTTTTTTTATAGTGTCGCTGTTCTCGCTGACGGGGCAGGGGAGGGGTTCGCCTTTGCTGACGTTATTTGCCCTGCAGTGAATTTGCATTTTCATGAATGAGGCGGGCTTGAGAGAGAGAGAGAGAGAGAGGGGTTGGGGAGGGTGAGATGCTGGATTGACTGAACAAGATATATAAAAAAAAAGGGGAGGGAGGGAGGGAGGGGGACAGGGATCGATAGAAAGGAGGAAATCTAGACTGATACAGAGGAGAGGAGAGCGAGTGAGAGGTTGGAAGAGAGGGAGAGAGAGAGGAGGAGCAGGAGGTTGGGAGAGAAAGACAGAGAGAGAGAGAGAGAGAGAGAGAGAGAGAGAGAGAGGGAGTGAGAGAGAGGCTGGGAGAGAGAGAGAGCAGGAGAGGGCTGGGAGAGAGAGAGAGAGAGAGGGGGAGCAAGAGAGAGGCTGGGAGAGGGAGAGAGAGAGAGAGGGAGCAAGAGAGAGGCTGGGAGAGTGAGAGAGAGAGTGCAAGAGAGAGGCTGGGAGAGGGAGAGAGAGAGAGCAAGAGGAGCTGGGAGAGGAGAGCGAGTGTTGAGAGAGGAGCGTGAGAAGTTGTGTGAGAGAGAACGAGTGTGATTGGAAAAGAGAGAGTGAGAGGTTAGGATGAAGCAGAGAGTGAGAGAGAGGAGAGTGAGTGAGAGAGAGAGTGAGAGAGAGAGTGAGATAGAGAGAGAGGGAGTGAGAGAGAGGGAGTGAGTGAGAGAGAGAGGGGGAGTGAGTGAGTGAGAGAGAGAGGGGGAGTGAGTGAGAGAGGGAGTGGGTGAGTGAGAGAGAGAGAGAGGGGGAGTGAGTGAGAGAGAGAGCGGAGAGAGAGGAGTCAGTGAGAGAGAGGAGAGGGAGTGAGAGGGGAGAGAGTGAGAGAGAGGAGAGTGAGAGAGAGAGGAGAGAGTGAGAGAGAGGAGAGAGAGAGAGAGGAGAGAGAGGAGAGTGAGAGAGAGAGAGGAGAGTGAGTGAGAGAGAGGAGAGTGAGAGAGAGAGAGGAGAGAGAGTGAGAGAGAGGAGAGTGAGAGGAGAGTGAGTGAGAGGAGAGTGAGAGAGAGAGAGGAGAGAGAGTGAGAGAGAGGAGAGAGAGAGAGGAGAGTGAGTGAGAGAGAGGAGAGTGAGAGAGGAGAGAGAGTGAGAGAGGAGAGTGAGTGAGAGAGAGGAGAGTGAGTGAGAGAGAGGAGAGTGAGTGAGAGAAAGGAGAGTGAGTGAGAGAGAGGAGAGTGAGAGAGAGAGGAGAGAGAGAGACAGGAGAGAGAGGAGAGTGAGTGAGAGAGGAGAGTGAGTGGAGAGAGAGGAGAGTGAGTGAGAGAGAGGAGAGAGAGAGAGAGAGAGAGGAGAGTGAGTGAGAGAGAGAGGAGAGTGAGTGAGAGAGGAGAGAGAGAGACAGGAGAGAGGAGAGAGAGGAGAGTGAGTGAGAGAGGAGAGTGAGTGGAGAGAGAGGAGAGTGAGTGAGAGAGAGGAGAGAGAGAGAGGAGAGTGAGTGAGAGAGAGAGAGGAGAGTGAGTGAGAGAGAGGAGAGAGAGGAGAGTGAGTGGAGAGAGAGGAGAGTGAGTGAGAGAGAGGAGAGAGAGAGAGAGAGGAGAGTGAGTGAGAGAGAGAGAGGAGAGTGAGTGGAGAGAGAGGAGAGTGAGTGGAGAGAGAGAGAGGAGAGTGAGTGAGTGAGAGAGAGAGAGGAGAGTGAGTGCTGTGCTGAGAGGTGACAGGGGGATGCAGCACCATGGATCAGAGCCTTATTGAGAGGGTCATGCATGATGACCTGCCCTCGCAGCTGCTCGGCAACAGTCGACACGACAACAGACAGTAATAATCAGGCCTGAGGAGGAGACCCAACACTCCATCGTTGTCAAGCACGGAGGCTAATTACATAAGCACAGATTAAATCACACCGCCCCCCAGACTAATAGGTTACTTGTCTTTCATTCATTCCACACAAAAGTCTAATTTAAGTAGATAGTATATCTGTATCACACACAGCAGACATTCTGAACTAGACAAGAGCTCATATAAAAGCAGTGTGAAAAAACGGCTGTTTTTCCTTTAATGCCATTTCCTTTTGCTGAGCTGTGGTCCTCTGGTCTTATATTTTTTTTTCCTGTAGGTTTCCCACAATGTGTTTCAATCAAATGCAGACCACCTGTTCTGCAGAAAATATCATTACAGCCAATTTGGACGGCCATATTTCATATACTTCCTTATTCCATTTCCATTGGGGGAACGGTTTTCCCCAAGTATGTTTTTTTCTTCTTTCTTCTCTTAAGGGGTCTTGAATGTTATTTCATTTCATAAACTAACTTCGCTTCCAGAACAGGAAGTCTTGCAGCAATGCACAACTGTAAATTACATATTTACTATTTTATTTCAGAATACTGTAACGTTTATTTCGCAGCTGTCTTTTACATGTTACAGTTTCTCTATTTTTCTTGGCTTAAGAATTTTATTTAAGTGGTAATCAATACCACATCATCTCTTGAGGATGGCAGAAGGGAAATCAATTTGCTATACTAAACACCAATGATCAATGAGTAGCACTAAAAATATATACACACGATAAACATTATTAGATATTACCATAGTACAGTAGCTACGTACTAAAATGGTAATTACACGCTTGATATTCGGACATTCCGTTCTAGCAATTTGTCAGACTAAATATTAGGTAACTGTAAATAACCAGTGAAAAAAGTCAAATTAAAGCATTGATATGGCTCCAAAATATAATCACTTTGTGCACACAAACCTCAGACATCTTAAAAGTCTAGATTTAATTCTTGGAATGGTTTCATAATAAATAATACATCATATATGTCTAGGTTTTGTATAGAACAGTCTTGTGTCTAAACGTCATCATCACGAGGCTACTTCAGGAAGTGAATCTAAGCTGTTAGGATATCTATGAGGCTCTGTGGCAACCCTATCAATGTTGGCCTGACAAGAAATATACAGATTTTTTTTGGTGTGTGTAAAATTTCCGCTTTTAAAGTAGCCTTCCATAACTGTGAAACAGCAGGCCCACCATTTTGTTCACAACGGGGAAAGTGTGGTGTTGCAGCTTATAAAAGTAACCGAGAAGTTTTGCTAAGCGACTGCCTTTAAATAATTAGATCAGAGGTCAAATCATAGTCAGAATGGGGACTGCCATGCACAAATCAGCCTTAAAACAATGTCGTAATGTTAGCTAGCTAGACATTTTTTTCACAAGGTCTATAATACATTGAAATTACATTAAACTAAGGTAATACGACGGTTATCATAATTTTTTTGAATCTTTATTAACGAAGCAAATTACTACATTTGTAGGTTTTCTTTAGTTGCTTGTGTGTTGGCCACTATCTTGCCGATGATTCGCAAGGCATTCTGGGAGATTTCGCATAGCACTCCGTTTGGAGTGTGCCTCTGAAATAATTCCCAACAACAATCGGGACACCCTATCCCTTCACTTGAACGTGCAACACGGAGGGGTAGGGCTAAGCAGTAGGGGCAAGGGGTGAAATGGGATAGGGCCCAAGTATACAGTATATAAAGGTGTTGGGTGTTGTTATTTTCAAATGGTGAAAAAAAGATGATACTTTTTGGAACATTTGAAAAAAAACGTCACTCTCCAAATATGTACCGTATTTTCCGCACTATAAGGCGCACTTAAAAGCCTTTAATTTTAAAAAGAAAACGACAGTGCGCCTTATAACCCGGAGCGCCTTATACTGTATATGGATCAATTGGTTAATTGGTTGATCCATACTGGTTGTACACAGCGCTCAAGGCGCTCTGTCAAAATGTTTCAGTACGACTGGTAAACTACAAAGCCGCACCGCTTGCAGCATTACGGTAATCAGTAAACACCGGTACTGTGCTTACTCACAGTCCCACACCACTTGTGTGTGTATAAAGACCCCAAGTAAAGAAGGCTAAACAGAGTTTCCGAGGGAACAAAGCGAGATGGCCACAGTTAGACACAGTTAGAGGACAAACTCGAACAGTGGGTTGTTGAACAGAGAGCAGCAAGTAGAAGCGTCTCTACAGTCACTATTCGAATGAAGGCAACAGCGCTAGCACGGGACATGATGAACATCGATGAATTTCGAGGCGGTCCTTCTTGGTGCTTTCAACTTGAAGTTTTAAAGTACCCACTCGATATAATAAACAACAGTTTAACGATCACTAAACACTTATAATTTGTGTATTGGATTCATTATTCTCGTTTGCCGGAGGCTACCGGTAAGGGAGGGTTGACTTGTAAACATACTTTCGTTTTAGCTCGTGTTCAAAAGCAAGGACTGTGTGTTCATCTAGTTATGTGTAGTTATGTGTTTTTAGCATATCGATGTTCTCCCAGTATGTTGTCATGTTATTAAAATACAGTTTAGACCTTCGTAGCGATGTGTTTTGTTAGCAGCGTTCGTAGCTGTGGCTGCGTTCAGAGTCACTTTTCTCCCATTCAGTGTTTGAGGTGAACCAATATTCAAATACGCCTGTCGTGTTCAATCTTTCTCTGATTTGAATGTATGACACATCATTTGAAAGCTTACAATCTGTAGTTTAAGCATGTGTAAAAACTGAAAAATTACGTTGCACATTTCACCAGGAGCTGTCACATATTGGTTGTTGGTTATAATTGTATAGCCTATTGGTTGTTTTCTGGTGTTGTTTTCTTGTTTTGCTCTGTTTGTAGTCTACTTGATGTATTTTTATCAGCTGTTATATCACCACAGCGGTTAATCCACTAATAGAGATAATAGCAGATTGAAAATGCTTGTAGCTAACTACCCTATATCTCGTGGTCGCAGCTATTGCGAATTGCTATTCACGCGAGTCAGCTGTGAATCACCGCAGGTCCTTGACGCTTGTTGCAAAAATGGATGACGAACGGCTGATACTTGAGGTGGAAAAATATATAAAATGACAGTGGAGCAGGTAGAACGTTGACGGTGACAACGCTCAGGTGGAGCTTGGACAACGGGAAGTTGACACAACACCGATGGAGAGGTGACGCAACGCAGTAGGTGGAGCTTGGGCGTAACGCAACCCCAGTCAAACGTTTGACTGCAGTATCTTCTATTCTATGCGCCTTATAATCCGGTGCGCCCTGTATATGAAAACAGTTCTAAAATAGGCCATTCATTGAAGGTGCGCCTTATAATCCGGTGCGCCTTATAGTGCGGAAAATACGGTACATAGGGCACTGTAAATTCCTCAAGAAGTGTCATTTTTAGAGGCAAGCATTTTAGAAACTACAAGAAAAGGGTTGGCATAGTAGTCACCTTTGCATTCAGAAACATTTCTGCATTCTTCATGAATGGATGGTTCATGAACGGTTCTGCCATGACAGTGCAGTACAAGGCACTCAAACTGAGATAAACTGATAGCTGCAGCTTTTTACCACAGGAGTGATGGCTGTGATGGACAGGTTTGATGGCCTCTGTCACATCGAGGGAGGCGGGTGGTAGATTAATGACCAGGTTAGCAGGCCTGGGGGGGGGGGGGGAAGAGTAAAGACAAGTTTACCTTTCATTGATGGAGTGGGTTGAAGACGCAGGGAGACTCTCCTCTGATGTTTCTTGGCACCTGAGTAACAAACGGAATGGTCAGCACAGCTTTGATCAGTACTGTAACTCACAACACATCAGCATGACCACAGCCGTCCTTACACTGTAGAGAGATGGTACGGGAGAATGAATGAAAGCGGGTCCCGTCACGTCACGTGTTCAATCTCCACTGAGCCCAACGCCACGTTGGGCACTTAGCAGCTTCAGAACTGTGCAGATAAACGTAGAGATTCCGCGGCCCATTCCTAACGGTGTGAATATCTAAGCTGTGACATTTATACTTTTCGAGATACAGCTGTCTGAAGCTGGGGCATGGGGCTTTCTCAAGGTACTGTTGTATTGCCGGAGCATGTGACGCATAGGCGACTCCTGATTGGTTTAAATCTCATGCTACGAACGCACACACGGACACACACACGTCACGTATAGAAGTGGCTATATCAATAACACTAACACCAGCTAAAGTATTTGGGACACTAAAGGATCACATGGGTAGTAGACCACATGCAATTACAGTTTGGCTAAAACACTTCTGAAAAGAGAGAGCTAATTAAACTAGCCAGAAGTTAATTCACGGGTAGTGGAGGTTCAATAATGGTTTTAATATGACCATCCTCTTCCAACATTAAATCAACAACAGCACCGATACCCAACATAGTCCTCGCTAGGTGAAAAAAACCGAGAGAATTAAAACAAACAGACGACACGACCTATTGAGAACGAGGTAGGCTAGCATTATGTTTGTGGTCATGGGGTTGGGAAGGGAGGATCGAATTACAAGGGTATCACTCGACTACAAGCACAGAGAGAGAGGGAGAGAGACGGGGCCAGAAAATACTAAATAAAAGACATGAGGAAACAAGCGTGCGACGGCGCAGGGGGACAGGTGCGGGGTGCGCGCGCTGACAAATGATGGACAGCATCATAGTCATTGAGCGTCGCCGCCGGCCAGCTTCGGTTCGCGCTCCATTGTCTGTTACGGGCGGAGTGTCCTGAAAGAGGCCCTCCCTGCTGGAGAGCTGGTGGTGCTGGGTTATCCAGGGGTGATAGAACAACCATGTTGACTCCCCGTGCATGCACACACTGACTCCCATGATCCAACAGTAAATACACCACCGGCGTGGCCTGGGGGGGGGGGATAGAATATTGCTCTACGACTACTGATGGCCTGTATATACAGTATATAGGCTCGTCCTGATGGCCTGTACGTAGACTCACCTTACCGAACAGTTTATTAGGAACACTACTAACACTGGGGGTAGGGGCCTCCCTTCGCTCTCAAAACAGCCTCGATTATTCGCGCCGTTGATTCCACAAGATGGTGGATTCAAACGTTCCTTTGAGATTCTGGTGGTGTGATGACGCGATTGCATCACGGCAATTTTCCTTAGGGAAATAGAGAAATCGAGAACCGGTTCGTAGTTGAGAAATTGTTCGGTCAGTCGTAATCGTGCGCCTCCGAGGTTAGCGTTTCTTTTTAGCGATGCCGGCAACATTTTTCTGACAGTTAACGTGTTGCAAAAACCCCACGCGTCACAACGTCAAACTATGCGCCTGGCGTCAAACTCACTGCAGTGTAGTATCGGAGTATCGTTTTACTTAATCGCAACAAGGACAGTATTCAATTGCTCAGGCTACTCCACAACACTAAGTTCTAACACAGGAAGGAAAAAAGGCTAACAAAACAATATTGCTGAATTGCATTCACTAAACTCAACTAAACGTTTTTTTGCATGTCATACACGGGATGTAAACAGTGTGGAAGGCAACACTTACTGCACGGGCTCTCTTGGTGACAGACGAGGTGTGTGAAGGACAGGATGGAGGGGAGCTCTGGTCGGAGCCTGGAGCCGCCGAGGCTGCCCTGTCCCTCCACGGCCCTCTGCTCCCTGGTCTGCTCCTGGTCGGCCCAGACCACGGCCCTCTCCCTCAGGACCAGCTGCTGGATCTCCTGGTTCTCGGCCTCGTCCGCGGCCGTGAAGAGGTCCGCTCTCCTCAGCGTCCAGTACAGTTTGTTGTAGGCTGGCAACAGGGCCGTCACCATTCTGAACACCAGACAGACAGGCAGACAGAATGAAGCATGGAAGTCAAGGCTAGGTTACTATTAGAACACACAGACACTGTATGCACGTGAATAAAAGCCTACAAACGCCCTCCCCAACCACATCACAGGCCAACACCCGCCCAACATTTAAACAGGCCCTCAAAACCCACCTCTTCAAGCTTTCCTTCACCAGTTAACCCTCTCCCCCTCCCCTTCCCATGTGTCCCCAGCACTACCTTAATTAGGCCCCTATACTTTCTTTTATTTATCTTTTGTTTATTTTTTATTATTACTACTCAATCTTGTCAGTTTGTAAAGCGTCTTTGAGTGTCTAGAAAAGCACTATATAAGTCTAATGTATTATTATTATAACAAATACAAATTTTGGCCACACAAAGTTTTAAGAAATCACAAGATGCTCTGTGGTGTCATAATCCCAATAAAACACTTCAAGGAGTGTAAAGTGGAATCTCATCTCATGTATGACATATTAACCCCCCTCCTATAGGAGACAGGGACCTACTTCTTTGTCTGTTTGTCATCCTGTTCCTGGAGGCTGACGAGGTGGGTCATCTGCTCGATGTGCTGCTTGAGGTCCTCCACCTGCAACTGAAGCTGACGGCATTGGAGGTCCCTTTGGAGCACCTGACGGGGGGAAAGGAACGTGGATGAGCTACTGGGGGAACCACATAGGGAACCCTGGGGGGGAAGGTATTAAACATGTATAAAAAAAACCTGCAAGGCGGTGAGGAAGAAATCTCAAGGGGGTTTATTTTGTGGTATGTCCCCCCCCCCCCCCCCCCCCCACTCTGAGAACCTGTCTTCTGGGTAAAAGAAGCTGTCATCCACAGGAGAAGGAGAACAGAGAGAACACTAACACAAGCAGGTGCGTCACTGTTCTGGAACACTTCCTGGAAGAGGGATTGAAAAAAAGAAGAAGAAAAAAAAGAGAAAAAAAGAAGAAAAACATTGACATGGTTTTAGGTGACTGGCTGTGTTGAGGGGTGAGTAAAGAGCCATTGATTTATTCTCGAGTCATCAACGAGTGAACGAAAGGAATAAAATGAGCACGTTTCTAATTACTAGGGGGGGAACAGATGGGAAAAAACAAAAATGCCCATGACACCAGCAGAGACACAACGCTTTCAAAAAAATAAAATAAAAGGGGGGCCATGTTAGTTTAAACTCCTAGCGACACACCGCCAACCTCTCCGAAAAAAAAACCCTCTCGGCTTTGGACGAGAACCTCAAGGGCACTTAAAAAGGGATAATACACAAAACCAAACTACAATATTTACCAAGGTCGATACCTAGGGAGTGATCTGTGGATCCAGAGAGTCAGCACCTAAAAAATACGCCACGGCTTAGTTAAACGACCCCCTCAGAGCTCAGCATCGGCCTGTTACTGTTTGTCTGTAAAAACAATCGGTGTACTTGCCTTGGACCCCTATTAGCTATGCTGCAGAACAATGTAGCTCACTTCAGTAGCATCACTCTACATATCGGTTCGGATAACGTTGAGCTGATTAGCTAAGTTGACCAAAACATACTTTTCGTTTCCATAAGAATATTTTTTTTTAAAAGCTCCCATACTGTATGTTGTCAGATATGTTGTCAGTTCTCCAAAACCCGTGCTTTGGACTGTTCAGTCGGGATTTGAACTCACAACCTTCCGATCACAAGTCCAACTCACTATCCACTAGACTAGACCACCACTACCCCGGTCGTAAAATGTGCTCCACGGCCCCGAGGGTAACGCGTGAGTCCTCTAACTTCTCTCTCTCGGCACATCCCAAATAACCCAAAGTCTTTCAACGCGAACAAGCGTTCCTCCTCTGAGGAATCTTAAAACTCCCATCATCATAATAATAATAAGATGTTTCTGGGCCGCCCCCTCTTCTTCTTCAGCCGGCCGGCCGGTCGCCTCACCTCCGGGGCCTGCACTTCCTGTCCCAGCAGCTTCATCTCACCTCTGGGGCCTGCGCTTCCTGTCCCAGCAGCTTCATCTCGTTCTCCACCCGGTGGAGCCAGCCGTCGTTCTCCAGGAAGCGCTGCTCCGTCTCCGCCAGCCTCTTGCGGATGTGCTGCTGCTGCGTGAGCAGGGACGCCAGCTTGCGCTCGTGCTTGCAGGTGGCCTATTAAAAAAAACAAAAAAAACAGAGCTTGTCAATAAAACTTTTTGATGACGTGACAAAGGGGAGTCAGGCAGTTAGAGTAATGTGCTTCAAAGCAGAGACCGCCGCTGATGATATATCATTGAAGTGCTGTTCATTGTTTTGTGTTTTTTGGGGCGGGGGTGCAGGGCAATTTTACAGCCAATATGACCAGTGTTTGAAAGATGAAAGTGGTGTATTCAGTGAGACGACCGGGCCCCAGACCTTCTCGGTTTTGTCTTTGACACAGAAGATCTGGACCTGCTGGTTGCAGTCCTCGCTGTGCTGCTGTCGGAGCTCGTTCTCCTTCAGCTTCCTCTCCAGAACGAGCTGCTCCCTCCTGATCTGGGCTCGGCTGGAGAAGATGCTCTGCAACGACTCTGACATCCTGGAGAGAAGAAGAAACACCCCGTTTGGAGGAAGGGGTTGAGAAGTCATAATAATAATAATAATAATATTACATTAGACTTATATAGCGCTTTTCTAGACACACAAATACGCTTTACAAACTGAAAAGATCGAGTAGTAATAATAGAAAGAAACAAAAAGGTAAATAGAAGAAAGTATAGGGGCCTAATTAAGGTAGTGCTGGGGACACATGGGAAGGGGAGGGGGAGAGGGTTAACTGGCGAGTTTGAAGAGGTGGGTTTGGGCATCCTGTACATAGAGAAGAAGAAATACCCCGGGGGGGGGAGGGGTTGAGAAGTAATATAAGCGATGAATATAAGCAATGACCGTTGATTGACTCCTTGACTCCTTTTCCCATCAATTATCTTTACAGTGTGGTTACCGTAAAAAAAAGAAAAGAAAAGAAAGAAAAGAGCATTTGTGAAGGATTAAATAGAGAGCTGGGTGAATCTTGGTTCAATGACAAAGGACGAAAATGAGGTTCAAGGTTCAAGGCCGTTTCTAAATGCATATAGTATCCTTCTGTCCTATTTCAATAGGTTAAACGGTGGTCAAATCAGGCTGCTGTGCACTGGATCACCGAGAGAGAGAGGTATGCAGGTAAATAAATAAACAAACTGACAGTGGAGAGGGGTGGTTGCTGAGATGTGACTGCACTCTCCAATAGGGACGTAACTAGGGTTGCAAGGGTTACCCAACCACCCAAAAGACAGAACACAGAGAGCCTGCACGGGGTGACGACGGTGCACTCTCCCTGCAAAAAGGAGCACTCCCTCCCTGGCAGTGTGTCTGCAGCCCGTGTCTGCAGCTAGAGAGAGAGAGACGCTATACCCTACCTCAGAAATGAAAAAAGGGGGATTCTTTAAGGAGAAATGTCTGAGAAATACATTCCCAAAAAATATATTTTTCAGTCATAATGTGTCTTGCAACCTCATTTTCTGTTAAATAAAAAAAATCGGTGAGAAAAAAAATCGGTACGTTCGTTGGACCGAGTACCGTGGATGGTTATCGAATCCTGAGTGGAGTGTATCGTTACCTCCCTCCCCGCTCGCCAATGTAACCCCTGTGACGTAGGCGCCGCCGCGGCGGCCTTGCCAGACTGCTGCATTTTTAATAGTGTGAGAAGCGTGCGGCCTCTCTTCAGAGTCTCTCATTGTGCGAGTTGTGAATTCTGATGCCGGTGAATGAAATGCGTGGGAGTGAGACTCATTCAGCTTTTTTCACCCCTCCCCCTCCTTTCTCTCGCTCTCCTTTTTTTTTAACAGATGCCACTACAGCCCTTTGAGGGAAGCGGAAGGACGTATTTTTTATTTTTTTTGCTTTCTGGGGGGGGGGGCTCTGATTTATATAATACCTCAAATGTTTATCTATATTTATACAAATATGCCACATCTTGGCTCACAAGATGCCCCTATCAAAAATGCAGAGAGAACTCTCCACCTACTGGGTCCTTGGGCATTGTACTTTTTCTTCATGGTTTATAAATTATGGATTTCAATTAAAAGTGTAAAAGTTTAATTCAAACATCTCAAGTGTGGTTACATGTTATGCATCACAAAGGTTTTTTCGTTAGTGTAATTTGTTTTTAGATGTGCAGGACACACACACAACAGACACACAGAGACACAGAGACACACACACAGACACAGACACACTGTCACAATCCTGTGTGGGAACTAGGGCTGCAACTAACGATTATTTTGATAATCGATTAATCTGCAGATAATTTTTTCGATTAATCGGATACAAATGAAGAAGAAAAAAAAGATTTATTTTGCAAATTTTATTTTATGTTTTCTAAATCAGCCAGGCCTATACATATACCTGTGCAAAATGAATAAGTATTAATACAAAATAATAAATAATATAAATAAAAAAGGCTTTGCTACATCAAATAGGTTTAACAACAGGCCATGGACTATGGCGGTAGATTGTTTCAATAAAGTAGTTGAACTCTAGCTCAATACATGCATTGTTTTAGGTAATAACTTTGCTTAATGTAAAGGTCAGTAACCCAAAGTGCAATATAGGCTACAGACAAGACACTAATGTTTTTATATAACAGATATGCTCCAAAACAATGCAATGTGTCCTCTCACTCCATACAATAGGCTAGGCTACAGTCAGTGCCTCACTCTAACTCACGGGTAGCTTGGTAGGCTACCACTAGGGCTGCAACTAACGATTATTTTGGTAGTCGACTAATCTGTCGATTATTTTTTCGGTTAGTCTCGATTACTCGTGTGGCTTTTCGCTGCACGTAAATGGCGACGCAGAAGCATAAATCCGGCTTAACTAGCTATCTAACCTAACGTTACGCCAAGCTACAGCTGCTCACAGAGCTAGTTGATTGGCTAGCTAGCATTGCTGGCTAGACTACAGACAGCTCACGTTAGTAGGCTACGCTTGGCGCTGTTTATCTTACAGACAGCTCGCTGGTGGACTCAACATAATTGAAATAGCATTCACTTATCAAGCATCATTCATGATCATCCACCATGACTACCTGGTATTTTAATAGCGACCACCCCTCACTTCATTTCATCTCGCGTTCTCCTGGCTTCAACATGGAAAACCCCTGCTACGTAACGTTACATACAAGCGCCTCTGTCTGTCACACGCGTGCCACAGGGCAAATAAATTAATAGCACAAACGCTCATAGCATGTACAGCCCTGTCCATGGGACGTTGTTTTCCAACATGTAACAGTAAAGCTAACATAAACATTACGACCCTAACAATATAACGTTAGCCAGTTGGCTAACAACGTTAGCTAAAACTTACCCAGCTGATTCTTGCATGGCTCCCGAAAAAAAAAAAGAAAGAAAAAAAAGCTGTTTATTTTTTATTTTTTATAATACGATTAGTCGACACTAAAATTCCACGTCGACGAGTTTTTATGATCGACGTCGTCGATTATGTCGACTAATCGTTGCAGCCCTAGCTACCACTAGCTAGCCTTTAGCTTATCACCTCTGCTCTACCACTGACAGTTAGCCAGCTAGCTAAATACACTTGTCATGCAATATTGAATTCATGAATGCGAGCAAACACTCACTGGCTATCGCATTACATTACAGTCATTTAGCTGACGCTTCGCCAGAACTCACAAGTGCATCTCCGTTGTGCTCCCGTGCCATGCAAGATCGGTTTTGCATAGGTTGCACCATTTTTTAGTAGCTTTTAATGTGAAGTGCTCCCATACCTTGGACGATTTCGGTCGAGTCGTTTTCTCCGCCTCCGGCATGATTTAAATGTAGCCGCCGCGCCGGTGTAGGTACCGGATTTTCCCACCCTACCAGATTTTCACACTTTTCCGGTTCCGGTCATAGGTTCTGCCCTTTCCGGCCATAGGTAGCGCTATGATTCGCGATGCCTACACCGGCTCCGCAAGACAGCGTGCCGTGCGTCAATAGGAAGTAGGTTTGTTATGGAACAAGACCCGACGAATCGATAATGGAATTCGTCGCCAACGAATTTCATTATCGATTTTTAGCGATTTCATCGATTCGTTGTTGCAGCCCTAGTGGGAACGAGCCCATTGACTATCAATGTACGCACATTGCTGTTGGGTCGTGACACACACACACACAAACACACACACACACACACACACTTACCTCTTAAACTCTGCTTGCTTCTGACAGACGACAGCGTTCACCCCCTGAGGTACCTGGGTCCCCACCTTCCTCTCCTCATACTGTTTTAGCTTCGCCTTTAACAGAACAATCTGAAACGGCAAAATCTAACGTCGATATTTCTAATACAGTCTAATCATTTTCTACAAATATTTTCAGATAAATGTCCAACACTATGCTGTCCTTATCTGGATAATGGCTGTAGATTAGATTCATGCCCTTATATCACTATTTAACACTTCTGGTTGGATGCATTTCGTTGTATTGTACTATTGTACTCTGCGATGACAATAAAGTTGAATCTAATCTAATCTAAAAAGAAGGGCAGAGAAACGTATGCAAACATTGTTTTAACCGAAGGCCCTTTCTGTCTGTAGTAGAGATGGATGGGCTTGTTCTAACGTTACAGTACCTCTTGGCGTTGCCTCTCACATATCACTGCATACTGGCCGATGTGGCTGTCCAGGCTGACCACGTTACTCTTCAGCTGATGGACGGGCAGGCGCACACACACGCACACGCACACGCACACACACACACACACACACACACACACACACACACACACACACACACACACACACACACACAGAAAAGCATTACAAAAACAGGACAATCGTTTATATATATAAAAAATAAACACATGTGGAATTTGACTGTCAAAAACCATGAATATTTGGCTTTTAAGAAGACGCAGAGCATACGTAGAAAAGGGGGCTTCACATATACGATAGTATAACGTATATATAATCTTTGGGAGGAGCAGAGAAACTAACCGAAGACTTGATCTCCTTGGCCCGGTTTGCGTACTTCAGTGTGTTGTGGGTGTCATCGTACGAGGTGGAGGAGGGGCTGACGTTGGCTATCATGACGGTCCGGCAGTTTCCGCCCAGAGAGTCTTTCAGTATCCGTGTCAGCTTGCTGTCCCTGTACGGTATGTGGGCCTTTTTACTCTGAAAAAAAGTCAAGTCAAGAGTTAAGTAAAACAAACTTAACATGTGTATGAATTTAAAAAAAAGTGACGCAAAAAACTATTTTTCAAACAACAACAATTCCCACAAGCACATTATTATTTTTCTGCTGGTCTGAAATCATTGTGCCGGCTGGGGTGTGTGTGTGAATCCAGCTCAGCTCCACTAATAGCACAGATGTGTCTTGAGCCAATCACAGCTGTTCAGGTGAGTCACAGTCTCAGGGAGAGAATTAGCAGGAATCTTGCAAACATAGAGGAGGGGGGAAACTGATCTGGGGGGGGGGGGCAGCCCAGCTGTTCTTCCGGGGCTGAAAACTACATCTGGTTTCAGAGGCGGCCTTCAGATTTTTCAGCGGATCCTATGGGAGCAACATTTTTTTATTTTTTTGCAAATGGTTGGAGCTATGGGGGAGTTTGTCCCAATTAAGCAAAGCACCCATTTCATCAGAGCAGGATTTACAGCGTAGAGAGAGGGAAAGACAGCCTGAGAGAGGAAATGGGCCAAGGAGAGAAAAGCACAAGTCTGTGATAACACTGCAACTGCAACTCAGCTATGGCCAGGACACTAGTCCTACTGCAAGAGTGATAACCAGGACACTAGTCCTACTGCACCTCAGTGATAACCAGGACACTAGTCCTACTGCACCTCAGTGATAACCAGGACACTAGTCCTACTGCACCTCAGTGATAACCAGGACACTAGTCCTACTGCACCTCAGTGATAACCAGGACACTAGTCCTACTGCACCTCAGTGATAACCAGGACACTAGTCCTACTGCACCTCAGTGATAACCAGGACACTAGTCCTACTGCACCTCAGTGATAACCAGGACACTAGTCCTACTGCACCTCAGAGATAACCAGGACACTAGTCCTACTGCACCTCAGTGATAACCAGGACACTAGTCCTACTGCACCTTAGGGGTGTAACGATACATCGATTCACATCCATGCATCGATTCATTGACTAACGATCTGATTACATCAATGCAATGTAAAAATATCGATATATATCGTCATCTTATGCGCGCAGAGAGAGAGAGAGACTTGAAAAAGATACGAATGTTTTTCATTTTTGATGAGAGACAGTAAGTCTATCCCTTTTAATATATATTTTGGAACATACTCGCGTTCGCAATGTGTGACTCGCATTCACCGTGTGTGACTGTCTACTCTGGCTCGGCTCCACTTCTCGGCTCCTCCTCCTCTCGCGTTCGGCAATCTCCGGTGATCTTCGGAAATGTTCGGCTTGTGTGAGTGCGTCTAATGAGAGTGCGTCTAACGGGAGTCTAATGGGCGAATACATTGACCGTTTTGGACACCAAAGATATTTTTTAACATCTACTCTTCGAGGCGAATCCAGTCAGACCAATATCAGACCTGCTGGACGTGTGTGACACGTGTGTGGACGTGTGTGTGTGTGTGTGTGCGTGTGTGACTGGATGTCTCTCTGAACCTGTGTGTGTGTGTGTGTGTATGTTAATGAGCTGTATGTTAATTACCACTTATTACAATTGATAATTGTGTTAGATTGGCATATGATATCGCGTCATATCGATCATATCGTCATATCGATCTTGAATCGAATCGAATCGAAATCGTATCGTGACTGACATTGTGATATCGTCAAACATTGTATCGTCATACAAACAAATCGATATAATATCGTATCGTGATGAAGCTGGTGATTTACACCCCTACTGCACCTCAGAGATAACCAGGACACTAGTCCTACTGCACCTCAGAGATAACCAGGACACTAGTCCTACTGCAACAGTGATAACCAGGACACTAGTCCTACTGCACCTCAGTGATAACCAGGACACTAGTCCTACTGCACCTCAGTGATAACCAGGACACTAGTCCTACTGCACCTCAGTGATAACCAGGACACTAGTCCTACTGCACCTCAGTGATAACCAGGACACTAGTCCTACTGCACCTCAGTGATAACCAGGACACTAGTCCTACTGCACCTCAGAGATAACCAGGACACTAGTCCTACTGCACCTCAGTGATAACCAGGACACTAGTCCTACTGCACCTCAGTGATAACCAGGACACTAGTCCTACTGCACCTCAGAGATAACCAGGACACTAGTCCTACTGCACCTCAGAGATAACCAGGACACTAGTCCTACTGCACCTCAGTGATAACCAGGACACTAGTCCTACTGCACCTCAGTGATAACCAGGACACTAGTCCTACTGCACCTCAGTGATAACCAGGACACTAGTCCTACTGCACCTCAGTGATAACCAGGACACTAGTCCTACTGCACCTCAGAGATAACCAGGACACTAGTCCTACTGCACCCCAGAGATAACCAGGACACTAGTCCTACTGCACCTCAGTGATAACCAGGACACTAGTCCTACTGCACCTCAGTGATAACCAGGACACTAGTCCTACTGCACCTCAGTGATAACCAGGACACTAGTCCTACTGCACCTCAGTGATAACCAGGACACTAGTCCTACTGCACCTCAGTGATGGCCAGCAGGTCACTAGTCCTGGGACATCGAGGTATCAGTCCCTAAAACGCACAGTGCAGTAGGGGGGGGGGGGTGGATCGCATTTCGCTACAGCGATGGCACGTTTGTGCAGCGTTTCCTAAATGCAAGTGGCCTGCTTGTGGCCTCCCCTGGGACGGCGCGGTAAGGCGAGACGACTCAGTGACAGGTTAATGTATGCAACTGGAATGAAATAATACCCAAATACTCCCCGCCTGCTGCTCCAAGTCCAGACCCGACCCGAGGCTCACTGAGTCAGACAGAGCTGTTCACTTTATACCCTGGGCCCGTGGTCGAAAGCAGGATCATAGTGCCTCCGAGGCACGAGGTAAAAATTGTAATCAATTCTCACCCAAAGTTATGGGGACAAAGACAAACTACACACAAAGAAGAACGAATAAATTAAGACCGGGTACGGTACTCTAATACATTTGTACAATTAAAATGGATTTCCTCTAAAAAAACTAAAAGCACAGGCAGACGACAGGAATCAACTGGCCTGGGGGGCGGCGGGGGGTGGCGGTGACGACAGTGAGGAAATATGTAGCATTTATAAAACAATAACAAGCAGAAATAATGTATTATATTCCCTGGAACAGATTCAAGGCCCAGCAACCATTCATCGACGAGCATAAACATCTGAAATCACATTAAACAGTGCCTTTTCCAAAACCCCTAATCTCAAAGTGTGACAGGCTAATGGGATACATGCGTAAATTATCCGTAATCTTTTTAAGAGTGTGAAATCTAGGCATTATTCCATGTACCCTCGGTGATGATGAGGCAGCACCTAGGCCTGTTCGACATTGCTCACAGATATGCTTGTGGGGCTTTTTATTGCAAAAGGATTACTGTGCACGCACACACAACTGCTTTGTTGTATTATATTGAATTCCACAAGGGCATAATTTCCTTTCTAAAATCCTGTTCAGTCAAACACTTGTAATATGCAATATGTTCAGGACACTTGACAACAAAAACCCTATTTGTTGAATCAAGCCAGTTGGTCTTTAGTAGCCTTGCTTCGCTCCAAGCATTGTTAGGAAAGACCTGCATGCAATCAAATGCAGATCAAAGGCACTTCCTGTATAACATGCATCATTCTTATTTCACAGCAACAATGCATAGCCTATGTGAAATGCCTTCAACATAGCACCTGCCTTTTTTTGTTTGTTTCTTTTCTTTTTTCATATTATTCTTTTTATTGATAGAGATAATAGCGAGTTTGAACGGAAGGATGGGTGAGAGAGAGAGAGAGAGAGAGAGAGAGAGAGAGAGAGAGAGAGAGAGAGAGAGAGAGAGAGAAGGGATGACATGCAGGATATGTCCGTGGTGGCCGGAATCGAACCGGGAACCCTGCGGTCGGTTACATGGTCGACGCTTAACCCCGCTACACCACTTAAGCTCCTACTTTTGACATTATTCCAAACCGGATAACGTTCGTTATATTTGGGGGCCAGTCAGGTGAACCTACCTTTGGGTCAGCCAGGGCGTTGATGACGTTACCCAGGGCGAGGAGGGAGCGGTTGATGTTGGCACCTTCCCGCTGACGGGCGCCTTTGGCGTTGGTGGCGCTGGCCCTCTCTGAGCCGGCCAGGTCGATCAGGCTCAGCTTGGCCACGCGGACGTTGGGGTTGAGGCTGGCCGTCTTGTCCTGCTGCCTCATATAGATCTAGGGGACATAACAACATATCATTCTCTTATTCACCCATTCACACAACAATGGCAGCAAGCTACCATGCAAGGCGCCGGCCGGCCCGCTCATTGGGAGCAATTTGGGGTTCAGTGTCTTGCCCAAGGACACCTCGACATGTTTAATTTGTACTCAATTTGTAACTCAAATTTTTTATCATTTGAAATGATATCTACTTATGATGAGGTTAAAGGTTTATGTTTCTGTGTTTATGCTTCCATCTAAAATGGTATTAATATTAATTAGCATATATTGTGGTTACTTCCCATATATTCCTGTTAATTCCCATATATTCCCACAGAAAGTTTCCACCTCTGAATATTACCGTAACTGTACATTAACTTGTGAAAAAAGAGCATAATAGGTAATTAGAAGAAAATGGCAATTGCACTGATCATGTTACCTGAAACACGGCATGGGAGCGTGACGAGGTGGCGTTCATATCGGTGGGGTGCTGCGTCCTGTTCTTGTTGCCATAATCCAGAGCTTCAAGGATGTGCTCAGCAGACTTGGGCTGCAAGACAGATCAGATCAGACAGAAGCACCTATATCATACAATCTTTTTTAAAAGAGATGCTACAGGATCATTGCAACTATTTTTTTCATGCCTGGATGGTAAGGGAATAGTTTGTACAAATAGAATCGAGGAACTCCAGGGTTCTCCCCAAAGAATGTAAGAGGAGCCACTCTGTCGACTTGGCTCCGCCACTATGTAAACATCTCAGAGCGTATTAAACTGACACTTGACTGTTGTTAAAAGCGGAAAAACGAATTAAGTCAGTGTTTTAGCCCAATTTTTTTTGCACATTTTGACATGAATAAAAGCAAGTCAGTTTTGATAACGCAATCCTTTTAAAGAAGAACTCTGAACTAATCACTCACTGTAATACCTTATTCAGCCACAGAAGCCCTAGTTCAGTGCCAGTATTATTATAGTGCCAGAAGCAGCAATACTTTAACGCCTCGTATTCACTTTCAATCGCATAGCGTCCTTTTTTTTTTTTAATTTTGTTTTTCAGATTTTATCCCTTTTTTCACCCAATTTGGTAGCCAATTGAACCCAACCTAGCATCCAATTATCCCCTGCCTATTGCGAAGGATCCGCCGCACGACCCCGTGGCCGGCAGTCCCAGAGGAGACCGCCAGGCAGACTAGCTGACTGGCTCCTCGAGCCCAGCACCGTTATTCCGGCACCCAGGGGGCGGTGTTGCGCGACGGATCCTTGTCCGGAAATACTCCTATACCGCCCTCGGGAGCGGCCGCCCAATATGCCGCTCCCCGTGTGTGCCCCAGCCATATCCGGATCTGGCGAGCCGGGATTCGATCCCAGTCCCCGGTGGGCAGCTTGCACTAGTGGCCAGTGCTTAGACCGCTACACCACCGCGGGGCACGCATGGCGTCTCTTTAAAAAGACCTTCAATCTTTGAGAAAAACTCAAACTAAAGTAGCATAATCTAAAACATAATATGAATATTATTCGTTGCATTTGTTGGGGGTCAGGGTTTGTTGAAAACGAACAGGCTCGAGGACTAGCGTAGCACAATGCTAAATAATAAGGTCACAGAGTGGCTCCTGTGAATGACTTGGCTCTTTGTTTCTCACCAACCTGGTGCAGAGTGAGACCTTGAATCACTACTCCTTTGGAAATGTCCTCTCTCACTGCGAGAGGGCCTACATTAGCCAAGAGGTCTCGGATCTGCTCGTTGTACACCTGCAAAACAGACAATATGTCAAATATAGGTCAATTGTTCTGAATTAGACAATTGTGAGGGACATTGTAACCCAGTATGGTGGACGGTGGAGAAGGAAAAAAAAGGACAAAAACAAAGACTCACCTCAAGATATGAAAACGCAATTTCAAAAACCTTCTCTTCCTTGACTTCATCCATGCGGACGAACAGCTCTTTCATGGTGCGATACATCACACCTGGGTCGTTGTTTGCGCCCAACATTGTGTGTGTCTTGCCTGCTCCTGTGGCGCCGTAGGCGAACACTGCAACGTGTCAGACACAGTTGTTTAGTAATGACGCAATATTAAAAGGCTCTTCCACTTCTGACACTATCCCATAAACCATGTTGTGAAAGCCTTTGTATTACGATATGTAGGTTACCTACATGTGACCATCTCATTACATACACAGACTTTCCAGTGAATACTTCATCGTCATAATCAGGGCACTTAGAAGCACTATTTCAGAACTGTAACAAATCACTGCAATGTTAAGAGTTGGTGTCCATTTCAATCTTAATACTGCTACAGATAACTGAGGGTGTCATGTCTAAAACAGGGGTGTCAAAATCCTAGCTGAGAAGGCCATTTTCATGGTAGGACAATTGTAGTCATAGACATCGACAAAAGTAAATAAATATCTCGAGCCTGACAAGCATTTTGACACTTCTGGGGGGTATTCCATCAACGTCGCTAAAGGAGAATCCAGGCTTACTTTGATAAGTCTCGCGAGAGTTATCAAAATAAGCCTGGATTGTCCTTTAGCGACATTGATGGAATACCCCCCCAGGTCTAAATCAATCATAACATTAAACTTGTTTTAAACTTGACAACCTTTACAACCATACTTTCTATCACAAATAGTTCTATGCAACAACAGGTGATATTACGGATAGTGGTTGTGTTGACCGTGTTACCTGTACAGTTAAAGCCGTTCAGCACTCCATCCAGTATCGCTTTTGTGGTATTCTCAAAGATGTCAACCTGGGAAGAATCCTCCCCGAAAACATTGTCAAAGACAAACTTCAGGTCCTTCTTGGGTTTCCTGTTGAGATCTCTGTGTTTGACACTCTGTGCCCCAAAAGATGCAATGCCATCGTCCTTGGGGTCAAATATGAGCATATGGTTGTCCACGACTTGAACCACGCTCCTGATGTTGTCGCCCCTCTCTTTGTCGTTGAACGGCCGCACGCGGACAACCACTTTGACATGGCTGCACACTTCACTCGCCATGATGGGTCCACGTCAACACTAGGTGTTCGGCTACTTGCGAGATAATAGACCGACTGTAAGAGAAGAAGAAGAAGGTTCAACCATTGTCATTGCACACAAATGTATTCAAGGAAATGTATTCATTCTCTAGGCCAGGGGGGTCAGGGGTCAGAGCCATAGAACGCGACCATGGAGCAATTAGGGGTTCAGTGCCTCGCTCAAGGACACTTCCACACATGGCCATCTGGAGTTTGAACCGCCGAGCTGCCGACCTTGAGATCATTAGACGCCGCTAATGGAGTCGGAGTATGCCTATACCATAATGTGAATCCCAGTCAGTTGCCTTGGACCTCACGTGACCTGCTGATATTGTCAATGTAGCCCAACTTCTTCGGCCTGACCAATGATGAGAGCAAGCATAAACCAATATACACAACACCACATAGTACAGCTGTGTATAGCTTATTTACACATCAATTACTTTCATAACAAGACATTGGTAAAAATCAGATGTTCAGAACCACTCAATATAATAATAGTGAATCATAATTTCGTGCACTAGTGTCATTTTAGGGTAGCCAAAGCAGCCGATTTACACGAGGAGCCTGTTAGACGAACTTTGATGGGCTTGAAACTGAATGAGATGTGTGTTACGACTCCATGGAACTGCATGGCTTATCATGCAGACCTGTTTTGATCTGTGTGACACACACACACACACACACACACACACACACACACACACATAAATACAGCTTGATTTGATGCCATGGGTGAAGCACACAGGGCAGACCTAGCCATCTTAACAGGAAAGTCAGAACAGGAGATGTCTCTAGCCCTGTGTGCCCTGCCCCCTCAAACCAAACTGTATTCATAGCATTATGTGTTTGCTGTTAACCCGTTCAGCCTACCTAATACTAGTCTAACATTCGTAGGACACAAAGCTAGCTATCTAACTAGATAGTGTATTCGACATTAAGTCGTTTTGCTAACGTCAATATCAACAAATATCAACACATATAAACACAAGGGGGTCTGCAGTGGCGCTAGCTAGGTAACGTCCTAGCTAGCTAGGCTAATGTAATGGTAACGTCCTAGCTAGCTAGATTCGTTTGCAAGGTGCTGCTACGAGTACTTAAATTGAGTAGTTCAGCGTCGTGTAAAATTAACTGAACACATCACTTCACGTATATTAAGTAATGTTTTACATAGCTTACCTTGTTACATATGCCGTGTAATAATGTGTGTAGTTAGTAGCTAGCTAGAAATCTCTCGTCACAGGTTCATCGAGCTAGCGCGGATAATTTTCAAAAACAAGCCCCTCTTCCCTTGCGACAGCTGATTGGACAAGCGCCTCGAGTGACGTCGTGACGTCGTGACGTGAAAGAGGAAGTAACTAAAATGTGTCCAACGCCAGCTTGCGCGCAGCATGCATAAAGTCAAGAGCAATTATGTCATGTAAATTCCTGAACAAACAATGAATTAATATAACCGGCGCTTAATTAATGCAGTGTCCACTTCACAATGTGATAATAGGAAAGGAGGCGATTAATTGTTGTGCGATTCATACAAAACTATCTATGCCATTTTCTTGATGTGACGAAATTATGACGTGTTATTATAATAATCATAATTATAATAATAATAATTATTATTATTCTTAGTTTAGCTAACTATTATTATTATTATTATTACATTATTTCTCGTTATGTGGAAGCCAGAACCAAATGCTATGTAATATGTATGGGATTTGTATGTGCCTGGCACAACAAACGAAGTTACTCCGCAAAAAAAAAAAAAAAAAGTTATTCAGTTCTTCAGTTATCCGTCTCGCACAAAAGCACATTCATCTGTATGTTAATAAAATAAGCAGCATTGTTCAACCTTAAAGATATTATTACAGTGCAGCGGAACGCATGTTCGTAACACGCGTTTCCTGGAACAGTATTTATGTGAGCGCCGCAAGTCAAGAACCAGGCAACAGCATAGCAAGGAAAAAAAACTGTTTAATTTAAATATTTTTTGCGCGGTTACAGTAATAAACAGTTACACTGTCTTGACAAGCTTGTGCACCAGTGTAATTATTGTGACCGAGACTGCAGCCCCCCGTTGTGTAAGTCTGCCTTCTAACAGCTGTTTGACCTGTGTAGAAAGAACTGGATGTACATGTGGGCTGTTCAACCTTGAACTCATTCATTCTCTTTTTGTATCTGTCCCCATGTTGCAAAATAGCTAAACTCAACTCTGACGTTTTGCCTTAAATGTGTCAATAGCTGCATGCACAGTATTGCAGCCTATTCGTGACGTTAGAATTATAAGGTTCTATCTCCATTTTTTGTCAAAATTGAGTTTGTTTTACATAATCTGATCCATTAGGTGTTTATTAATGCCTGTGTGGTGTTATTTTTTTAAATGTTGACATTTTTGAGTTAGTAATTCATAAAATACAAAGGCTCCATCTCATAAAACATAATGGAATGTAAAAACTTTGACACTCAATATCTCTGAACTGCCCTAAACAGAGATAGAACCTTATCATTCTAAGCTCATGAAATAGCTCAACTCAACTCTGACGTTTGCCTTAAATGTGTCAATAGCTGCATGCACAGTATTGCAGCCTATTGTAGCCCCCAATGTAACCGATGGACCCCCCAGTGTAGATAAGTAGGAGGCTAGATACTATAAGTGCGCTGTGTGTGTATTCATCATTGGAATAATAAGAGTATTTTTCTGTCATCACATCTCTCTTCCCCCCCCCCCCCCCCCAACCCCCTTCAGATCGTTTGTCTTGAAAGCAAACCATGGCATACCAGTGTGTGTCCGTGTTGTCCACCTTGAGACCATGGAGAGCGGCTCCAGCCAGCCTGCCTTGGAGGTTTCTGTTGCACTCACCTTATTCAGGCTTACCCCCCTTGGGTCCTGGTCACCTGCACATATCTAAAGAAGACCCCGTTACCTCGGCTGAGGAGGTTCTACACACACCCGTCATGCTCAAAGAAGTTCTCAGCTGCTTAAACATCCTACCTGGCCAGGTAAGTGTCTCGCCTCTCTCTCTTTCTGCTGATTGGTCTATTGGTTCTTGACACTTGTACTTCTGTTTTCCTCTTTTGCATACTTTATTTCAGTGCAACGTCGTAGGCCCAATGTGTTGCACGATTGGTACTAGAAGGGTTGGCTGTGACAGTAATGTTGTAATGTGCCATGCATGATATCAGTATTCAGTGAGTTTACTCTGTCTGTGATTCAATATATTGCAGATCAAATATTTCTGCACAATAGGTTTCATAGGTGCAGTTGAGTAGCACTGCACTGTGTCCTGGATGAAGGAGTTGACAAGTCAATTTAGAAACGGAAAGTTCTGTGATGCATGATGATCCATACAGCGTGGCGAAACTGGCTGGGACGTTGTCTGACACATGTAGGCCTAACTTGTGATTCTAAACACAATTAAACTGTCATATGCATTTAACATCAACTTGAAACAAGGGAGCCTCTCTGTGTGACTTGAGGCAGGGTTGAAGTGACTATACCTCAATGATTATGTGCCTTTGGAAAGTTGTTTTCACCCCCAAAACTTCGAATTAATTTCTCAGTTTCTCACAAGATAATTTCATATTGAGAGTGCATATGAAGTCGCCAGGATCCCCAGTACCTTGGCATTCGCTTACGTTACGTACTACCCGGACAGATGGGCCGTGAGTCAAAAGGCCTTCTGTTCGGTGGGCAGCGCGGGGGGGGATGCGATGGCTTCCGCGGGAGGCCGAGACACGATCCACGGACGGCGGGGCAGGTGGGGGCCACGGGTCAACAACTTAGTCAGGCATTGTGCCACTCTAAGACTGTTGGCAGGACATAGGGTGCTGCCTGCAACACTCCTGCCTGAAGTTTAACGCCTCTTAACTCCTCCACTGTCCGCCCGTCGGCCAACTGTCCCGAGAAAACTTGCCAAGCGGTTGCTATTAAAAAACAGCATTACATTGATTTTTTAATGCAATTGTGCATCACAGCTCATTCATATAATTTACTTGCTCTGGCAAGTGTAGGCTACACTGTTATAGGTATACTATAACTGCCTCAAATATTATAGCTGAATTACAACCCCCCTCCCCCACCCCAAAATAAAATAAAATAAAGTTCTATCACAAACTTTATTGAGCTACTGATACATTCACCTGTTTATGCAGTCTATAGGCTACATGTAGAGGGGCCTTGTCTTGGTCATGGTACAGAGGTATAAATAAATACAGCAATTTACTGTTACTGTGCTTGCATTTCCATCTTCTAATAACAGCACATGCAAGCACTTAAATGCTGTTACAATAGACATTCATATGGTAGCCTATACATTTTCTATGTGACAGCCCCCCTTCCTTTTTCTGAAACAGCCACAGGCTTTCACACCGGCAAGGTTCCCGAACCTAATTTTGAACCGGCCGGCGCGTTGGACCAAAAATAAATTGGTTCGGAACCTGAATAGTTGGTTCGCAGCTGGAACCAGAAAATAGTGGTTCTCAGCGGGAACCAAAAGCTAGAACCGTGACGTTGTCAGTGGGTGTGTCTATGACATCATCAGTGGGTGTGTCATATTCTAGGGCCTAGGCTGTGAAGACCAGCAAGAAGGAAGGAGACAAAATGTAATCTAATCTAAATCTAATCATAAGTGATTAAAACAATATTAATAATATCAAAAGTTTCATCATTCTCACTCACGAACGCAAACTTCGTTGCAATTTCTATTCTAGTAACAGAGCAGCTGGCTAGTAAGAGAACGTGTTTAGAAAGTGTCTACAAAATAGTGTTTATTTCAGATACTGTAGTGGAAGATATTGTCCTCATTTCAAGTGAACTAGCCGCCATCTTGTTGTGACATTTTATCCTGGTTTATACAGTTTATACAGTTAATCCCGCCCCTTCGTCACCCAACGTCGATGACCTCGATGATTCCACTTAAACTGGTATGAACGCGGGCTGCCTGGTTCACCAGAAAGCACCAAGGTTCTGAGACTGTTCCAGAACGGGAACGGGAACCGGCACGGAGTGGTTTCCATCAGCTCTCCTATTGTATAGAGCTGCTGCAGCACGATAGGCAATCATAGCTCCCGTGTGGTTAAGTGAGGGTGTCAGTGACAAGTCAATGATGATGAGGAGGAGGAGGAAAACCGCCCTCAATGTTAACCAAATACTCACTCGAATCACTGAGGGGGGGAAGAGGAATATTTTGATCTGCTATTGTAAAGCAATCAACGCGGGTATACTGTCTCTTGTCAGACGAGGCAGAGTGTGTATGAATGGAGCACTTAGGGAGCTGATGGGAGTGAGAGGAAAAGCTGCAATTATACTAAAGTGGATAAATACAGCCTTTCAGCACCCTGCAGCCTCCCACACACGCAATCCGAGGCAGATATCTATTCAGGTGGACGAATCACACTGTGATATTTCCCCACGTTTTCCTACACTGTCAGGGGGCTAGTGTTGCACATGCGCTGAGCTGGCCCTCTGACGACTTGAAGAAGTGACCCTGCTACTCCGCGTAAGAACCCAAACCGATATTGTTGAGGATTGATAGATAGATAATAATAATAATAATAATAATAATAATAATAATACATTCGACTTATATAGTGCTTTTCTAGACACTCAGAGACGCTTTACAAACCGAAAAGATTGAGTAGCCTAGTAATAATAATAAAAGAAACAATAAATAAATAAAATAAAGTATAAGGGCCTAATTAAGGTAGTGCTGGGGACACATGGGAAGGGGAGGGGGAGAGGGTTAACTGGTGAAGGCAAGCTTGAAGAGGTGGTTTTTGAGGGCCCCTAGATAGATGGATAGATAGATAGAGAGGCCCCTAGATAGATAGATAGATAGAGAGGCCCCTAGATAGATAGATAGATAGATAGATAGAGAGGCCCCTAGATAGATAGATAGATAGATAGATAGGCCCCTAGATAGATAGATAGATAGATAGAGATGCCCCTAGATAGATAGATAGATAGATAGATAGAGAGGCCCCTAGATAGATAGATCGATAGATATATAGAGAGGCCCCTAGATAGATAGATAGATAGATAGAGAGGCCCCTAGATAGATAGATAGATCTATGTATCTACTAGCCTATGTGTCTGGTCTGTCTGCCTGCCTGTCACCTGCCGATTACTTTTCCTTATGAAGTCATGTAGCAGATTGTCTTAAGCAGTCCACCGTACCACACGGCTCCGATCTCCCTCGCCCGCCCATCAGCCATAATGAGTCAAACTAGATTGGCCTCATTACCCCGCCAAATTAGCTCTTAAAAGATTACAGTTTGTACAGGTCAATATTATTCTATTCACCTTGAACATGGATGCCGCTTTGCCAGCCCGGATAACCATATTACCCCAATTATCTCTACCATCATGTAGCATTTGTCTAAATGACTAATGGGCAGGGTGAGGCCTGAAGTGTGACTGTGATCTGCGGGGAGACAGACTGCGGGGGTAGTCAATGGGAGGGATGGGGGGGGGGGAGGCGTATCCAGAGTATAGGAAGTGTTGTTTTATGAATGTTTCGCAATGATTTAAACGTAAAAAGGCAGCTAAGGATCACCTAAATTCTATTATCTCTGTATCTCTTTCTCATTTAGCTAGTAAACTGCTAGCTAATATGTTTAGGAGAATACAGACTCTTTTTGTCAGGATATCGATTGCACCTTTTACGAAGACGACTCTTTTTCCCTTTGAATAAGAATGGGGCATGGTCAGAGAGAGAGAGAGAGAGAGAGAGAGAGAGAGAGAGAGAGAGAGAGAGAGAGAGAGAGAGAGGTAACCGTGAATTCTAATTCTACGGGGTAACTCTCAACAGTGATGCACGAATCTCAACTGTCACTCTGTCTGCCTGACGCCTGCGAGTCATCGTCTGTGTAGCAGCATCCAACGTCTCATCGTACTGTAACACCCCAGAGAGGGACATCATCACACGACGTCAGGGCTGCCCCCGTCAGTCAGATCTCACGCTTCCCTGTGCCCTGGGGATGATGGTATGGCGTATGAAGAGAACCACATATTACTCAAGCTTTGTTAATAGCTTCTAGGAAACCTTCTGCGTCATCCAAATTAAATCCCTCCATTTCAATTTCTACCCCTCGTGAGTAACGAAAGGATGAGAGGCTGTTTTGTGAGTGCGGTGGTTTGCACGGTTAGTTACTGAACACAAAGGATTTGTCCATTTTTTTTTATTGCAGTTAAAAAGAAAGAAGTCAAATCTGACTTTTTTACAGCCAGTCGAACCAGGCATTCAGCCTTCTTTCTTTCACTGCCTCTCAAACCACCGTTTGTAAAAGAGACGTCTTCACAAAATGTACCGACTTAAAGACCTGTCGCCCAGAACCTGATCTTGTTGTTGTGCTTCGTCCCTGCGTCAGGTCCACCCACGACCACTGCAATACATTCTCTCCTCCAGCAGCATCCCTCATTACCAGCCCACTGATGATGGAGTGGGTGACTGTTTTCTTTTCTTTTTTTGACTTAGTGGCCGTGTCCTGTGCTAACCCCCCCCCCCAACCCTCACCCCTCACCCCCCCCCCCCCCCTCCCCCTGCTGCATTCACACACCCACTCACAAAGGACATCCCGGTGGCGCCACAGGAGGGAAGTGATTTGTTTGTTTTAGACGCTGCCAGGATTCCCCCAGTCTCCTTATTCTCTGTCCTCCTCCTCCTCCTCCTCCTCCTCCTCCTCCTCCTCCTCCTCCTCCTCCTCCACCTCCTCCCCCTCCTCCTCCTCCTCCTCCTCCTCCACCTCCTCCCCCTCCTCCTCCTCCTCCTCCTCCTCCTCCACCTCCTCCCCCTCCTCCTCCTCCTCCTCCTCCTCCACCTCCTCCCCCTCCTCCTCCTCCTCCTCCACCTCCTCACCTCAGTGATTTGCCCAGGCAGGTGCAGCTCAGTGGAGGAGGACAAGGCGTGGGGGAATCCTCTCCTCTGGCGCCCGTGATGGGGACCTCCGCCGTGCAGATTAATGAGCCGTCAGCCGGGGTGTCCAGGGGAAGATCCTCCGCTACTCTGGTTTAGCGAGGAAAACGAGGTGGCCACACTGCAGTCTCCCCCACACTCCCCCTTGTGGAATTAACATGGCCTCCCGTGTGACACCCGCCTCTTGCATGAGTAGAAGTGTCCATTTCACACGAGGATAATTACGAGTAGGTTAATACAATTTGACAGGACCGTTTTTGACATGTCAAGACGAACTGCAGAGGCTTTGCTTCATCATATCAATAATGCTTTTTAGAATTCTGAGCGTTTGGAATGCACGTTTTTCTGCTGGTTCTTTCTTGCTAGCCAGTATTTCAGCAGGTGTGATGTTTCAGGAGTGATGAATAACGGCTGTGACTCAGATGTCATTGAGAAGTAACAATTAAAGCAATTGAATGAACATAGCTCGGTGAATAGACGCAATGAATTGCATGAGGAATATTTTTAATATACTTATGTGACCTTGCAGAAACTTTATAACTAAGCAAGAGTCCTTTACCTGTAACAAATGTACCGAGGTCTAAGAGAAAAGATCTCCTGGAGGATATACAGTGCATTCGGAAAGTATTCAGACCCCTTCACTTTTTTTCCACATGTCAGGAACCGAAGCGTAATAGAATTATACTCTCTTACACTTCTGTAATGTGATGTAAAAATAACCTTGAAACATTCGTGCTGTTGCACAATGCATCTGGTTAGATGACGAACTGCGTTTCGTTGTCTTAGCACTTGTACTCTGTCAATGACAATAAAGTTGAATCTAATCTAATCTAAAAGAAAAAACATGATTTAGGATAATAAATACAAACGGAAAGAAATATCTGTTTCTGCAAAACAACTGTCGCGCAGCTATTCACCGCAAGTCCGCACTTGCGTGTGCACCGTTTCATAAATCTGAATGTCGGTGTGCGTAAACGTTCTTGCTTGTCTCTGTACGTATGCAAGCTTTTTTACACAACGGTTTATAAATGAGGCCCCTGATCTGGAGCTGGGGGGGGTTTGCTCTTACCCCAGGGGTAAATGAGGCCCCTGGTCTGGAGCTAGGGGGGTTTGGCTGTTTCCCCAGGGGTAAATGAGGCCCCTGGTCTGGAGCTAGGGGGGTTTGTCTGTTTCCCCAGGGGTAAATGAGGCCCCTGGTCTGGAGCTAGGGGGGTTTGTCTGTTTCCCCAGGGGTAAATGAGGCCCCTGGTCTGGAGCTAGGGGGGTTTGGCTGTTTCCCCAGGGGTAAATGAGGCCCCTGGTCTGGAGCTAGGGGGGTTTGGCTGTTTCCCCAGGGGTAAATGAGGCCCCTGGTCTGGAGCTAGGGGGGTTTGTCTGTTTCCCCAGGGGTAAATGAGGCCCCTGGTCTGGAGCTAGGGGGTTTGGCTGTTTCCCCAGGGGTAAATGAGGCCCCTGGTCTGGAGCTAGGGGGTTTGGCTGTTTCCCCAGGGGTAAATGAGGCCCCTGGTCTGGAGCTAGGGGGTTTGCTCTTACCCCAGGGGTAAATGAGGCCCCTGGTCTGGAGCTGGGGGGGGGGGGGGGTTTGCTCTTACCCCAGGGGTAAATGAGGCCCCTGATCTGGAGCTGGGGGGGGGGGGGTTTGCTCTTACCCCAGGGGTAAATGAGGCCCCTGGTCTGGAGCTAGGGGGGTTTGGCTGTTTCCCCAGGGGTAAATGAGGCCCCTGGTCTGGAGCTAGGGGGGGTTTGGCTGTTTCCCCAGGGGTAAATGAGGCCCCTGGTCTGGAGCTAGGGGGGTTTGGCTGTTTCCCCAGGGGTAAATGAGGCCCCTGGTCTGGAGCTAGGGGGGTTTGGCTGTTTCCCCAGGGGTAAATGAGGCCCCTGGTCTGGAGCTGGGGGTTTTGGCTGTTTCCCCAGGGGTAAATGAGGCCCCTGGTCTGGAGCTGGGGGTTTTGGCTGTTTCCCCAGGGGTAAACCTGGGCCTCCTGTGGGCCTTCATGTCCGTCGTTCTTTTTTTTCACTCCTCCATTGTTTTTCGGAGCACGGAGTAGTGAAAGAGGAGGCTGGTGAATAATTGATCCTTGTAATTAAACACTCCAGCTAGGGACGCCGGGGCTGATTGACGGCCAGATATTAAGCCCCATGTCTCGTAAGGTTGCAAGTTTAGTCTGAGGTTATCAGTGGCCAGAAGAGTCTTTCTCTCTCCCTCCCCTGTCTCATTACTTTCATGAGTAGAGCATTTCACGGTGGCGGTGGGGGCGTGGTGTGAAAGAGAGTCTGGGACTTCATTAGTGAAATGGGGTGCCTGAGTCTACAGTGCACCAGGTGTCTCAACCCCCTTGTGGGTGCTTCACCGCGCGGCCTCGTGTCGAGCCGTTCTCTCTACCCTTCATCTTACACAATCTGTGTCTCCGGTTTCATTTGAATAACAATGTACAGAGCAAACAGTGGCTGGCTGGCGCAAGACCATGTTTTACCATTATTACACCACACATGGCGATAACATGTTGAGAATCTATCCTTTTGTGTTTGTGTGAGTTCATGTCCGTCGTGTGTGTTTAGAGGGCATTAGTGTTCAGTGTTCGTTAGGCGTGGAATGCACTGAGGTTTTTGCTTTGTGTATTACAATGTAGGGGAATATATACGATTTCTTCTTCAAGAGTGTTTGGTGATTTGTTTTTCGAGGGTTACGTTTCTCTGTTAACAGGTTCCGTGAATTGTTCCGTTCCTCGTCGATATCCGGAGATCAAAATGTAATGCCCAAACATCTACTCCTTTGATGATGATAACTTGATGGCAATGATGAGGGTGAAATGTATATTACTGATAAAAAAAAAAGGCAGCAGAGAGGAGAGACAACGCACAGGGAAGGGTGGGTGGGTGGGGAGGGGGGCTTGTAGACCAATCTCTGGTCGCTGCCTGCACCTGAAATCCAGTTTTAATAACTGTTATTTAAGTACTTGCTCACAGTCATACCAATATTGCTGAAAGTGGGAAAAATAAACAAAGCGGAGCCCTTCCTAGACACGGGAGCGATGTTATTACGGAGGGTTTTATTACAATATTTACATTTGCGCCTGGTGTGTGTTAGCGTGGGTATGCTAATCAGATGTATGCCCCGCGGACAGCTGGATTGAGATGATGAGTCATCCCCTGCAACATGTCCTTGATTGGGGTTTCTATGAAGGCTCCAAAGCTGCATTATTCCAATAAGCTTTTCTCTTAAGATTTATTGCAGTAGTTTTCCATAATGAAGCCTTTATTTCTGAGAAAGAGAGACCTCTAGGAAAAGACATCGAATGTCATTGTTATGCCTACTAATATTTCCATTAGTATTATATACTGTAATTAGGCTGTTAAGATACTTATCTTTCTTAAGGGGGCGGGAGTATGGGGTTCAAGGGCGTACGCTTCACGCAGGATTCACACGTCGCGGACAATGATGATGTTTTAATAGGGTTTGAGTGTTTTTAACGGAGTGTGTTTCCTTCAGTGTAGGCCATGGCAACCATCTTCCTTCCACTAGTTGTCAACAGATGGTTTCATCCAGAGTCATTTATGAGTGGTTGTTGGTAGTCTCTCTCATTCTCAGGGGAACATTTCGTGTCCACTAATCAGTGTTGAAATGTGGAAAAAAAATACTCTACTAAACTTACAAAGTCCATAAGAGTGTCGGAGATCCTCCATGCAGATCAAATGTAAACATTGTGTATAATTTATGCAAACACAAAACATTTACAAGTCATTATTTAATCCCTCACAGTCCCTGTAAAGGCATCTGCTAAGGCTAAGGCTTGGCTAAAGCGTAGGCAGTGGTAAAATGAATAGTTTATGTTTTATTTTGGAATCAATAAATGCTTAATGCAAGTCCCCTGTGTCAGTAAGGTTAGCGGCGGTACTGCAGTATAAATGCGTTCTGTCTCATTTGCTGCCTCTTAATTTCATTAAGCCAAAGACCATTCAGGTCACAAACGTGTGCTGAAAAAACATCCTTTCAGCTATTCAGTTCATATTACAGTTGTAATGTTATTAAAGTCCTATAAGTTGTGTACACAGTGATTAGCCTACATGCTTATGGGAACATTTTAATCTTTGGCAAGATTGAGAAATGCACTTGTGGATGAATGTTCCTTTCTCCCTTCCCTTTGGGTGATGCGTCTCACTCTGCTGGGAGGACTGGTCACTGATGACTCCAATCCTGTCATTTCAGATCTGTGAACGCAGGAAAGGGTAGGGGGTTAGGGGCCCAAATGGACCTAGGACTTTGAGTCCCTGTATCTCTCGTGGATATCTTGCAGCTGAGATTTCCTTTTCTGAAGGGGAGGAGAAGTGTGTGTGTGTGTGTGTGTGTGGGGAGGGGCGGGGGGGGGGGGGGGGGGGGGGGAGTAAAAAGTAAAAAGTTGTCGGTGGATGAGTCAGCCTTCCTGACTCAGAGCTTTCCTGGCCAGCCGTGCCCTCGGCTAACTAATTGGAAACAGCATCCGATTTAATTAAAGTGCAGTCGTTAGCCCCTCACACCTGATTGACAAGTCCCCGAAGTATGTACCCTAATTTATTTATTTCATCATAGTGTATGTGTTGTGTGTGTGTGTGTGCTTGTGCCCCTCATGATTCCCCACCAGTAGTTTTTGTTTTTATTTTCACAGTCGCTGGGGGGCAGCTACTCTTAACAGCAACCCCCATCGATGCATTCAGAAGTAATGGGGGTTTGTGTATGTGTGTGTGTGTGTGTGTGTGTGTGTGTCTCACAGAGGCTTGGTAAGACATACATGCCAAATGTAGGGCCTAATTGTTTGCCGAGAGCCTGCCTGGGAATTAACTAGCCCGCTCGTCTGAACCGAGTAAGCTATTTCTCAGAGCGGGCTCTTTTAGCATGTGGATAAGTAGCCTGTCAGAGCAGCAGGTTTTCTGCTGCTCCCTGGTTCATAGAAGCTGAATTCTTCATTATCTAGCTAGCTGCTAGCCCTTCGATGGAAACGATTAAACAATGGTAGAGAAGCAGTCCATAGAAATTAGTTTCCTGATTATTATTATTATTATTGTTTATTTGGCAGGGACAGTGTACATCAAAGAATGCACTAGAATTAGCCAAGAAGGCTAGTTTTTCATCCGTAGTCCCTCAACATAAATAGTCCCTGAAGATAAAACAGTAATGGAATACATAGCTCTGAATTATAACATTTTTAAAATCTTGCATCAATATCTGTCAAATGAGACGTCAGGTTATGATTCATGGGAATAGTCTTTGTGTCTCAGTCATTTGAATATGTAGCACCTACTGTATGAAGTCAACATTAGTTCAAGCTCAGGTTAATGACTAGGCCTAGTACTTGACGCATGGTTGAGTGTTTGATAAACAGCTATTTCCTTTTAGACTATTTTACCGGAATGTTCCCTGTACTTACAGTAGGCTGTGGCTTGTTAGTCAGTCCTCTCAGCAGCAGCTATCAGCTCCCACACAGCTAACTGCTGTCAGAACTGCGGTCACTACCCATCTTCCGTCGTAGACTGAAGACCCATCTCTTCAGGTTACACCTTAACTGCTCCTCCTGATCTTCTGCCCCTCAGCACTGCGTCTCCTAAAGACACCCGCTTTCCCCTCTACTGTGTCCCTAAAAACTTCTATTGCCCCCCTTGTACTGTTTCTCTGTTTCTCCAGTGTAAAAAAAACAACAACTAGGTTTTAGAAGAAGGTGATAGGAGAAGGTTTTTCCTTCTATCAATGGCCCCGGGCCTGAGCTGGATTACTCTTCCTGCTACGAATGGTGGACTGATGATTCACATGCTTAGTATTCAAATGTATTGACTGTAAGTCGCTTTGGAATAAGGCGTCTGCTAAATGCCAACAATTTAAATGTAACTCTTTCATGGGAATGAGCAAATTGATTAATTAAATACATGACTGACTGGTTTATTTATTAATGTAAAACATAGCTAAAATAGTCAGGCAAAAATCATTCTTCTCTCAGTGATATACTGTACTTTCGTAAAGATAATAAATACCAATAATGATGATGATGGCAGGAGAAGAGGTGACACTTTCTCACAATAGGTATTGTTGACGTTACTTTTTCTGGTAACACTTTACTTATAAAACATTCATAACAACAGACATAATACAATAATAACATGCATGTGTAAGTCATGTGTAGAATAACATTCCTAGTGTATTCATTAAGCATCACTGTCATTACATTGTCATTTAGCAGGCGCTTATATTATAAACATTATATTATTGATGGCTATTATCAAAGGCAAACTCAATGTACAAAGATAGGGCTGGCAGTAGCAGCTCAGCAGTAGAAAATGCTGCCAGTATGGAAGTCGCAAGCCTGAGGACATCTAAACATACTTCGGAAAACAATGGCTTTATGTTATAATATATACACAGGATTATAATTCCTGTCTTGTTTGCGTCTATTGTAAGTGCCGGCTGTCCGTTTACTTTTTGTTTTCGGTAACCAAACCCATGTACGCATGCAGGTTGTTTCAAGTGTTACACAAGTGTAAGCAAATGTAAGCACAGGTATCGGATATGGGTCATTTTAAAAAGTAGTTTTAAAAAATCAGTTAAAACAATTCGGATATAGGCAAAATATTGGAACTAGGCATTTTACGACCTGCAGTGTAAATGCGGCCTAAGCAACAATACCAGTCTTGAGATTGTGTGAGATCTTTTGTGACCCTCATATTCAAAAGTAGGGTAAGTTACAATGGTAGTTTCTGGAGAAACAAAAGTAAGCCAATAGCATGACCTTGGATTATCCAGGGAAACCCAACCCACATACATACGTATAATGAGTGGTGTATCTGTCGCTGGTTATAAACAGGAGTGTGCTGTGATATACCCTGATGACCCAAAACATGACCAGCCTCCTAATATCGTGAGCTTAGAATGATAAGGTTCTATCTCCGTTTAGGGTAGTTCAGAGATATTGAGCGTCAACGTTTTTACATTCCATTATGTTTTATGAGATGGAACCTTTGTATTTGATTAATTACTAACTAAAACATTTCAACATTTTAAAAATAACACCACACAGGCATTAATAAACACATAATGGATCAGATTATGTAAAAAAACAAAACAATTTTGACAAAAAATGGAGATAGAACCGTATAATTCTGACGTCACAATATGCAAATATGCTGTTGGTCCTCCGTGTGCCGCCAAAACAGCACCGACCTTCCGGGGCATGGACTCTACAAGACCCTGAAGGTGTCCTGTGGTATCTGGCACCAGAACATTAGCAGCAGATCCAAAAGTTAAACCTTAGTTTAGCCAAGTGCCATCGGCAGTCGCTGTGCCAAAGAAGAACAAAATCTGTTAGGGTTTTTAAATGTATTTTATTATATACAATTTCAAAGTAAGAGTCCAACTCACACATTATTGTTTTTGAGGCTGAAAAGAAGAACACTTTTCCCATCTATGTTATAGTATTTCGTTTGAGGTGGCCCAACATTCAATGAATGAATGAATGAATGAATGAATGAATGAATGAATGAATGAATGAATGAATAGTTTAATGACCACACGACCTAGGTCGGTGGAATTTGTTTTCGGTACAGCTCAAACAGCAGTGTCAAAAAACATACACACATTGCACATGACTATTACATGGACATGAACACACATAACCACAAGACAAGAACATATTTACAATTTACAAATAAGCATATCTTCTGTTTTCAGATTTCGATGTATGACACATCATTTGAATTTGAAAGCTTACAATCTGCACTTTCATAATCTGGAAGAAAACTGAACTGAGGACTTGAGGACTGTTTAACCAGACCCTGTCACATTTGGACAACATAGGGCACTCATTGATCTATAGAGACATATTTTTCAATGATTGCAGTATTATTAGACAATTATCCTGAAAAAATATTGTTGAATTCAAAATGCTTTCAATTATTATAAAAGTATAGGCTATACCCAGAGAGGCTTGGAGAACCTGCACTGTCCTATCGAATTGTCTCATAACAACATCAAAATACATCATTCACCATGACATTCACACTCCACCCTGTTTCAAAATTATCTCTTGAGTAAATACATCTTGTCCTTGACCAGTCCTGAGGTTCCAAGTCATCAATTCCTACAACTCCCAAGATTCCCCTCTCCCTCAATTCAGAAGATCATTTAAATGTCCCACCTACCTTCTGTTGAACAGCGTTTAGTTGAAGAGCTAGTGCATGTTGACCTCCGACCTGGGAATCGCTGGCATAGTAGAGCAGGGTCAAAGTGCATAGTGTGTTGCGGTGACCTATTTTGACACGGCCCTGACACTCTCCTTGGAAGTAAATACAGACCTCCTATATTGATAGCTGTGATGTAACCATACACTAAATGATGATAGTTCAAGACTGTACAGTATTCATCATGGAATGACTAGAAATACACATGCACTGGCATAGTATGATTAAACTTTGAAGTGATAAAGTCAACCTGCACAGGGCTTCAAAGCATGCTAATATGTAGCATGTAAACAGGCCATTATCTGCTCTCCAAATAGCATGAAAATTAGGGACACCCTTTACCAGTCTAACCTGTTATAAATTCTGCGCCCTGGCAGTGTTTGAGAGTTGGGTGGGATGGGTTGTTCTCTCTCTTCCACACTCAGACACACATGTGCTTCCGTCGAGGCTTGTTTTCATTGCCTCCCTGCAGAGATTGGGGAACTGCATGGAGTTCAGCGACTGGTAAAACCCCATGAACAACACCTTGATGGCTCCAGCTGCTGTTGTCTCAGACATCTGTATCCACAGAGGAAAAAGCCAGAGAAGAGGTTGAAAGCAGCAGTTTACCTTTTGGAACTATATCGTGATCTTAGAATTATACGTTTCTATCTCCGTTTAGGGTAGTTCAGAGATATTGAGCGTCAAAGTTTTTACATTCCATTATGTTTTGTGAGATGGAACCTTTGTATTTTATGAATTACTAACTAAAACATTTCAACATTTTAAAAATAACACCACACAGGCATTAATAAACACCTAATGGGTCAGATTATCTAAAAAAACTAAATTTTGACAAAAATGGAGATAGAACCTTATAATTCTAACGTCACGATATTATAGTTCTATCTACATCAGACAGGCCAACACCCTCCCAACATTTAAACAGGCCCTCAAAACCCACCTCTTCAAGCTTGCCTTCACCAGTTAACCCTCTCCCCCTTCCCATGTGTCCCCAGCACTACCCTAACCTTTTTGTGTCTTTTTATTATTACTACTCGATCTTTTCAGTTTGTAAAGCGTCTTTGAGTGTCTAGAAAAGCGCTATACAAGTCTAATGTATTATTATTATTATTATTATTATTCATATTATTATTATTATTATTATTATTATATTGGCTGCAAATTCTCCAATAGATTTGAACCAACTGAAACCAGATAACAGTGTACCAGCAACTTGATACACAGTTTTATTATTTGTCTGAATACCAGTTTTTTTTTTCTACAATAGTAGAAGGTTTGAGCAGAATTGAGTGAATCAGGATTTGTGTGTCATGGCTGTAAATATAATATATGGTAACTCATCCAAGGATAGTAGGATTACACAGGACTTGTTCCTGCTTAGTCTGAAAGGCTGCTTAGCGGCCCAGGGTTCAGGTGGGGTAGGATGCATTACCCCTTGTGGTGCTGAATTACACCTGGAGCCAGCCGGCCGTAAAACAGAAAAAAGCAAATTCTCACCCTGACCAAGTGAAGTCATCTTCAACAGTGGTAGTTAGTCTACAACAGTGGTAGTCAGTCTTAGTGGTAGTCAGTCTTCAATAATGTTCACCACTGGTAGATAGTCTAAACCAGTGCTAGCTAGACTTTGACAACAGCAAGTTGTTACAAACCCTGGCCCAGGTCTAGGGGGACGGGTGAGGCACCTAAACATAGGACTCACACAGACTGTTACAATGGAGTGAGAACAGTGAGAGACAAGGAGACAAGGGACAAGGTGAACAGTTTAATGACGATTTATTGTACCAAGTCTAAGGAGAGAGACGTACAGTGGGGGAAACAAGTATTCAACACATTTCCATCCATTGCACCTATTCACATGACATTTAGATCAGACATGGGTATTCATGTAATAAAACTAGACCGTTAAAGAAATTGTAACATTCCAATCCATGAAAAAAGCTATGTGCCGTAAAAGTGGAATGACAGGACAAAGTATTGAAGACAATGAGAAAAAAGTACTAAAGCTGGGGGGTACTCCATCAACGTAGTCCATTCCATTGATGGAATACTCCCCCAGCTTATGCCCATAATGAGTTCTCCTACCTGTGCTAATTAGAATCAGCTGGGTTAGTGCATGTTGGTGGGTAAGTACTTCCACTCTTTGAAAAAGGGTTTTCCACCTCGGAATGCAGGTAAACAAATCATTTGTCACCAAGCTTTCCTGCAAGAAACATCTCATGATGGGTAGAGAGGCAAAGAGCTCTCCTAAGACCTTCGCAACAGGATTGTCGAGCAGCATAGTGATGGCCCTGGTTACCGACGGAATGAAAATACAATGGAAGAATTATGAAGGAATGAGGTCTGAACAGAGAATTGTCACAATACATTTACACACACACACCCTCTGAACCAACAGACAGAGACAAAAGGATCTTGTGAGGGGAGGAAGTGCAGGGATTAAACACTAGCTGTCCTTTGATTGGCTGTGATGAGTTTAGTTGAGTTTATTTGGTTTAGAGAAGGACAGTGTGCACATGCATTAATTGTCTGACAGGAAACAAGAAGATGTGTGCATCAGATTTAGCAAGAAGCTAATTTCCATCTGTCGTCCTAAAAACTGTGAACATAGACACAATAAAATACACAATATAAATGGTAAATGCGCTTGAAAACGCACACATTCACACACCAATAGCAAGAAGCTACCATGCAAGGTGCCGGCCCCGCTCATTGGGACCAATTTGTTGTCAAGTGTCTTGCCCAAGGACAACACATATGACACATATGGCCAGCCGGGGCTCGAACCGCCGATCCGACAACCTTGCGATCATAAGACGCCGGCTCTACCTCCTGCGCCACAGCCGCCCCCCCAACAATATCAAATACAGGAAACAACAAACATCGAGATGCAGGAGGAGTAGTAAGGTGCAGCTGAACCAAGCTGATTGGCAGAACGCCTGAGGAAGGATGGAGACAGGTAGAGAGACAGGTAGAGAGACAGGTAGAGAGACAGGTAGAGAGACAGGTAGAGAGACAGGTAGAGAGGCAGGTAGAGAGACAGGCAGAGAGACAGAGAGAGAGACAGGTAGAGAGACAGGTAGAGAGACAGGTAGAGAGACAGGCAGAGAGACAGGTAGAGAGACAGGCAGAGAGACAGGCAGAGAGACAGGCAGAGAGACATGTAGAGAGACAGGTAGAGAGACAGGTAGAGAGACAGGTAGACAGACAGGTAGAGAGACAGGTAGAGAGACAGGTAGAGAGACATGTAGAGAGACAGGTAGAGAGACAGGTAGAGAGACAGGTAGAGAGACAGATGGAGAGACAGGTAGAGAGACAGGTAGAGAGACAGGTAGACAGACAGGCAGAGAGACAGGTAGAGAGACAGGTAGAGAGACGGGTAGAGAGACAGGTAGAGAGACAGGTAGAGAGACAGACAGGTAGAGAGGCAGGTAGAGAGACAGGTAGAGAGACAGGTAGAGAGACAGGTAGAGAGGTAGAGAGACATGTAGAGAGGCAGGTAGAGAGACAGGTAGAGAGACAGGTAGAGAGACAGGTAGAGAGACAGGTAGAGAGACAGGTAGAGAGACAGGCAGAGAGACATGTAGAGAGACAGGTAGAGAGACAGGTAGAGAGACATGTAGAGAGACAGGTAGAGAGACAGGTAGAGAGACAGGTAGCAAGGGAGGTAGAGAGGCAGGTAGAGAGACATGTAGAGAGACAGGTAGAGAGACAGGTAGAGAGACATGTAGAGAGACAGGTAGAGAGACAGGTAGAGAGACATGTAGAGAGACAGGTAGAGAGGCAGGTAGAGAGACGGGTAGAGAGACAGGTAGAGAGACAGGTAGAGAGACAAGTAGAGAGACAGGTAGAGAGACAGGTAGAGAGGCAGGTAGAGAGACAGGTAGGGAGGC
>NC_137689.1:5256042-5271042 GCF_963989245.1 Nansenia antarctica | reverse complement strand
ATAGGTCATCTGTTTGCGTTGTATCTGTGTCATAGCATGCTCCACGCAGCTCAAGCAGCTACAGAGTAAACAGTCTATTAGTGAAACACCTCGTGTTTGGCTTGTAGGTGGGGCTGAGTTGGCACTGTCACTCCCGGGTTCACGCTGTTATTGTTATTAGGGAAACATAGATGTGGGCTAGTGACGGGCAGGTGCAGCAGGCTTTCAACACTTTGTCAACAAGCCGTCTTGAGTCTGTTTCATGTGCCTGCCAGCTACTACTACTGTCAGAGAAAGTGCTTCGTTCTTTTTTGTTCCTTTTTACTCTGTATTAGACTCCAACCTTACTAGACGTTACAGGAGAAGACTCTGCGATGTTTTATTGGCAAAGGGAGGGTTGTACAAATTATTAAATGCGATAATTACGCCTATGTCACACATGGTTTTGTTCGAAACCTTTGATGACAGATTTTCTTTTTCTCAGATTGAGATCTCAGATCTTATTGGCATTAAGGCAGGTAGGCTTAGTGGCATTAAGTTTTTACTCATCTTTACCATGGGTGCCAATAATTGTGGAGGGGACTGTATATACAGTTAGGTCCATATATATTTGGACTCTGACAGAATCTTTGTTATTTTATCGGTTTACCGAAACATATTCAAGTTACAGTTATATAATGAATATGGGCTTTACGTGCAGACTCTGCTTTAATTTGAGGGTATTCACATCCAAATTGGAAGAAGGGTTTAGGAATTACAGCTTTTTAACATCTAGCTCCCTCTTTTTCAATGGACCTAAAGTAATTGGAAAATGTACTCAAAAGCAGTTATAGTGGGAACATTAGGAGTGGCCAAATCAACAGCTTGGTACATTCTGAAAAAAAAAAAAGAATGCACTGGTGAGCTCGGCACCACAAAAAGGCGTTGATGTCCAACAGTGGTGGATGATCGCAGAATCCTTCACGTGGTAAAGGAAAACCCCTTCACAGCATCCATCCAAGTGAAGAACAGTCTCCAGGAGGTACATATCATTATCCAAGTCTACCGTAAAAGAGAAGACTTCACGAGAGCAAATACAGAGGGTTCACCACAAGGTGAAAACCATCCATAAGCATCAAGAATAGAATGGCCAGATTTAGGCTTTGCCAAAAAACATCTTAAAAAGATGCCCAGTTCGGTGACAACATTCTTTGGACAGATGAAACTAAGATCAACCTGTTCCAGAATGATGGGATGAAAAAAGGCTTGGAACGGCTCATGATCCGAAGCATACCACATGATTGGGGCTGGCCACATGTCCAAGTGTCCTTGGGCAAGACACTGAACCCCAAATTGCTCCCAGTGAGTGGGCCGGCAACTTGCATGGTAGCTTGCCGCCATTGGTGTGTAAATGGGTGTATGAGAGGCCGCTATAAAGCGCTTTGGATAAAGGCGCTATATACCGTAAGTGCAGTCCATTTTAATTATTTTTTCATCTGTAAATCACGGTGGGGGCAGTGTGATGGCATGGGCATGCCCTGGCTTGCAAGTGAGTCACTAGTGTTTATTGATCAGAAGACAGAAGCAGCTGGATGGATCCTGAAGTGTTTAGGGATATGTCTATATTGTCTACTCAGATTCAGCCGAATTCAGCATAGTTGATTGGACAGTACAGATGGACAATGACCCCCAAAATACTGCAAAAGCAACCCAATACATTCTTAACAAAGTATTACAAATTTACATTTTATTTATTTATGTATTTTTTTTATAACATTTTATATACAGTATATCCTCTGAAAATTGAGGACAATGTATAGAAATGGTTGCAACGTTCCTAAACGTTTCGTACGATTTTTTTGTTCAACCGCTTGAATTAAAGCTGAAAGTCTGCACTTCAATTGCGGCTCGGTTGTTTCATTTCAAATCCATTGTGGTGTCCTAATTTTTTCACACGACTGTATATTGATACAGGAAGCCTGTATTTAAACAATCTTTAATCTGTCATAATAACATTGTCTAAAACATTTCTGGATCTTTGGCCGTCCAATATTGCTTTAGACCGTTATAATACAGCTACAGTCTCCTCCAAATAAATCTTCCCTCAGCTCAAACAAGGCATCATAAAAAACCCTCACTTTCACACTGTCTTCTCTCAGCTTTGGTCTACTACGGAGATGAACGGAGACCTGTGATTGGACAACCCCCCCCATCATGTGGCTATCCCATTTTGTCTCTCGGCAGAATGAGGCTGCAATTCAATTGTTGCCGCCGGTAGTGGCTATTCTGTTATGTCTCTTAGGTTGTGTGAATGCTTTATAGGATGCATCAACCACATTGTGACCAACACACCACCTTCCAAGCTAGGCCTACTTTCCAACAATACAAACTTTCACATCATGTTAAACATGACTTGATTCATGTAGTAGTTTTAGAAGAAAAATATACCACTCGTCTCTTCTTAAACGTAAAAGAAAAAAGAAGAAGACAACAGCAGTTAAGGATAAGGGGTTGTCTTGTCACCCAGCTGACACACAATCTGAGGAAGCTTTTGTACCTTACTATCTTATCCATTTCAGGGGGGTTGTAAGCACAGGCTCTTGCTAAGTGAAAAACGGTCTTGTATTCCATGGATTGTGTGAGTCTAGTCTGTCTGACAGGACATGAACTAGATTGAAAATGCTCTGCACTTAGTAGGTTATCCCCCCCATCCCCCCATGTTAACAGCTGGATGTGTACAAAATAGCTATGGACTGATGATAATTCTACCCTTAAATGGCCTGGGGGCAGCCACTTTATCAGAGCATCTTTACACCGTTGCGATACATACACACTTTGAAGGATGGTGGCACACACTCTCTCAAACCATGCGTTCCTCCCCTCCCTCCTGTTTCTTTTCTTTCATCGGGTTATTGTCAAAGCAGCCTTCGACTACCGGAAGCAACTCGTATGCCTCTAGATCTCTTCTTCTTTTTTTCCCTTTTTTTCCTCCCTCTTCCCACTCTCTCACAGGGAGGTCTTCAATTAGCTTGACTCCCCTTTACACATCCTAATGGACATGGCCCTGTTCTTCCTTTGTCTTCCTTTAGTAGCATGAAATTCACCTTCAGGAGGGTGAAGCCATTTCTGCTTCTTTACATTTTGTGAATATAGTTAGATGATTCCACCCCCGAAAACCCTCCTTTCAATTTGGCTTCATTTTTGGTGCTATATATAGTTTGTATTGTTTCCTTTGCACGCTGTGTCGACAATACTGTTACACTCTCATATCCATTTGACTAAGTGGGAGTCTTTGAGAAACGGGCACCAGCCGACCGCGTAGTCATCTTGAATGGATCCGCTGTATCATGTTTGACCCTGTTTTTTCGTTTGTTCTTGTTAAGATGAATTAGAAGAAGGGCTTTTTGGCATTGCTGCTACTGCTCTTGAGTTCCTCCTCTGCTCCGGTCTGTTCCCTCTTATCTCTCTAGTGGCAAAGGAATATAAGAAAAAAAGAATGGCATTGAAAAATATTTGCGGATTATTAATACAGCATCAACCCTGCAGTTGGACCTTTATTTGTAATAAATTGTGTGATATTATGATATATATATTAGGTTCCTTCCCAGAGACAGCTGGCGTGACTAACATCCTGTCCCTACCTCGGAGCAGAGCTCGGGATCCAGCCTACTCATCACATTCCATCTCATTACACTTGTTCTCATTTCGTTCCTTTTCTCAAATCAACATGTTACCTTCAGTCAGTCCAGTGATATCTAGATACATTTCGTGACGAATTATAAGGTTCTATCTCCATTTTTGTCAAAATTGAGTTTTTTACATAATCTGATCCATTAGGCGTTTATTAATGCCTGTGTGGTGTTATTTTTAAAATGTTGACATTTTTGAGTTAGTAATTCATAAAATACAAAGGTTCCATCTCACAAAACATAATGGAATGTAAAAACTTTGACCCTCAATATCTCTGAACTACCCTAAACGGAGATAGAACCTTATAATTCTAAGCTCACGATTTGATAATCCATGATCACCATGCATCTTTTTATCTGCTTTCTCTCATGTTGTGACTGTGCCACATAATCTTGGAACCCAGAATCTTCGATCTCAATTGAGATTCTAGGGGCGCACACAGGACCAAACTGCCATATGTCACCATGCTGATATGTTTACGACATATGCAAATACAAAACCTGCATGCATTGCACAAAATGAAAACATGGAGGTAGCTGAATATGTTTTCAATGCCATCATTTCACAGGTGAGAAGTGTGCATTCAATTCCCTGCGTGAAAGGAAATCTGGTTAAAATCCCCCGCCTCCACCTTCTGAACTCCTCCCTATTGGTTGATTGAATCGGTGGCACTGGCCAAATTTAGAGGAGCGCCTCCTAGCACCTCTTCTATCAGGGTGCGCTGTCAGACTCTCTATTTAAAGGTCCTATATTATGAAAAAACGTCAATGACATGTTTTGGGGACCCCAGAGACCTTTATTAACTTGACTCCTTTAAATAGAGAGTCTGACTCTAGTGAGATTATTACTTGCCTATAACGTAGACTAAACTCTCACAACGTGAAATTATAACAACTCGGTTTTTCCAAATGAAAATATGTGTTTACTCCATTTGGTCATGATAATGATGATGGTGATATAATTACCTACACTCAGTCACATTTTTAGGAAATCTAAATTGTGCTCAGTGAATCCACAACCTACGGGGCAGTTATCCCTAACAGTTCAGATTCACACAGATTCACAGGAGGGTGGGGAGGGAGGAGAGGGGGGGGGGTGATGACTCATACTCCCTCTTAAAGGAGCTCACTTCTCCCTCTTCCTCACCTGCAGTACCCAAACATCTCATTACCAACTGTCATTCACTGCCTCTAGACTCGACCCCTACCACGTCGTATACCCTCGCTCTGAAAACATTTCGCTTCCTCCGTTACCCGACGTGGCCTGTATATGATAGAGGGATAAAAAAAAAAAAATGATGTTCACATCAGATTTTAAGTCAGACATTTGTGTGTGTCTCACAGTGTAATTTCCTTACAAGCGAGTCAGTGATCCATTGCAGCCTATTTTATCAGCAGAAGTAAGTGCCTCATATACAGGTTCTTCTTTTTTTCTCTCGCTCCATCCAGCACCACAAGCACCATAACTGTTGTTAAGACCCAGTCTCAGGCCACTCACCGTGGGAGGCAGGGTTGACAGGGGCTTTATGAAGAGGAGGAGGCTGGGACTGGAGTTGTCGATGGCACTGCTAACATCTAGAAACATCTCTGGGGGCGTTGATGGAGGGATAAATCCGCCCCCCCCAATTCCCTCTGTCCTCCTCCACTCTGTGTGGCTGGGGGATACAGCAGCTCAGAACGAACCCCCGTGATCTGTGAGACAGCGAAGTGATTGTGGGCACATTAAAAGACTTGATCACCCCAATGAGACAATTAACAAGGCATGAAATTATGACAGAATTGGGTGCCATAAAAAAAAAAGATGAAGAACCAATCTCTTCTTCTCTCACTCACCCCCCATGCCCTGTGATCCAGTGGAAGATGTAGAAGTATTGTACTTTGATTGTATATATGAGGGCAATGCTACGGTATTTAAGAGGTTGGCTACCAGATATCCCTCAGACCCCTTGATGAAGTGAAATTGATTTCATCAGTAGAAGTGCATCTTAACAATGAGAATATTATTAATAATTGAAAAATATGCGATGGGGTTGGTTCTGTGACCTGAACCACAGAGTCTATTTTGGTGTGGAAAGGAGGAGTGCGGAGGAGCTTTGGTGAACTATTCGGTTGTTAAGTCTGACGTCAAACGTGACGTTTAGCAATTTCCGGGTCCAAACCAGAAATTCCCTCCACCAGAGTACCAGTGTACTACAGCGGTAGAATGACAGTTCAATCCTTTTCTAGACTCGGATCTATTCATACAACAAGGGACACAGCACTTTCCCGTTTTCCCCATATTGTCAGGGTCTTTGAGCCTCGGAAAAGCGCTATATAAATATAATGAATTATTATTATTACTGAGGCATTTCGAAGAGAGCACCTCAGCCAATGTTGGACCCGGAAACACGTCACGACTTAACAACCGAATACTGGAGTGACCAGTAGCCTTTACCTGAGACCTGAAAACTTAGCCAAAGCTTTAGCTCAGTGGGTTTATGTAGCAGTTAGATCAGAGCAGTTAGAGCATCAGTGACATTGTCTTCCCGAGACCAGAGATGCCTTTCGTTGGCAGTTGGCTCTCGACGGTGCTTTGTACGTTGAGTTGTTGTGACGTGTTTTCAATTCCAGTGTCCAACCATAACAGGGACGGACCGCGTTACACGTCTGTCTACACGGTCGGAAGTTGTTAAGACGTCCCCCCGGTTGGAGATTTGGGTATTCAATACAATACAATAGAGTGTTGGATCAATATGTGTCAGATCTCTGTGATGGCAATTGGCATGTTTTCCTGATGGGATTCAGTTGGTCAAGTGATCTTTGGGAAATGTTCTCTAAATCTCTTCAGCCAGGCTTTTAGAGACAAACCGGCAAGAATGTTTTGACTCAAGACGCGGTTGTGTCTTGTCTTCGCTAGGTTAAAAGCTTCCACCTAAAAAGTCTTCACTCAAACCCTCTGTGAAGGGTTTAGACACCATTGAATAGATGAAGAATATTTGCATTTGTTGTAACTCAGCAGCATTCCATTGACAAAAGGGAGATTAGCTCAACATACAGCAAGGCTGTTGAAAACAGCCCTCCAGCGAAAAATTATTGTCGAATTTCAGATGGCACACACACACGCACACACACGCACACACATGCACACACAGGCAAGAATTTCAGGTAGGTCCACTCAAAGTCTGTGGAAGCAGTTTAAGGAGGCAAGAGACCACATGTGTCGACTCTTGGCCATGAACATCAATGATCACGATCAACATAATAATGTCTTGACAGAGTAATTGCTGGAAGAGCTTCTTGTCCTTAAACAAGGTATTCATCTTACAGTTGCCATCTGGTTTGCTCCCTAAACCTTGGCGTATGGAGTTTGTTGATGCCCAAGCGATTGTTTCTCTCTGAGGTCGCTCACTGTACGTTTTCTGGAAAATTTTCAACATCCACCTGGGTTGACCACTGCGAGGCATTTGATATGATTGTTGTGGATAGTGTGTTAGTGGGGGCAAGACTGACCTTGTATGATAATGAATTGTGTGCAGACAAACAATCTCTAGTCACAGTTTACGCTGCTATTTACCCTAAATTGTCATGTTATGAATGAGGCGTGAGCTTTCCTTTCAATTAAGAGGTAGGGTCAGGGTAAAAGTAGAGTCAAGGTTTGGGTTTAAAGGGTTTAAAATTGTACAGATTGTGTTGATGGAAAGCAGCATACTACTATCCATTTGATCAAGGCCAGATAGTAATCACCTCACCTATTGTACCTTTAACGGTACGTTACAGAAATATACCTTCAGCACTGAGAAACGCCTGTGGTAAGAAGCGATAAGAATGTCGATCTTCACCCCCAAAAAACCTCTCCTTCTGCATGGCACGTTGACCCTTAATTGGTGATTTGATGTGAATTATCCCCGACCCCTCCGTTAAAAGTGTGTGTTTTAACAGCGCTTTACAGCTCCCTTAATGGCCTTAACCAGTAAGAGAGCCAGCTGGCCGTTTGCCTTCCGTGCAATTGAGTGAATCCATGGGCAACGACAACGACCGCGGCTATAGTGCAGACGCTGCTGCTACTCGACCGTAAAGCCCTGCCGCAGTCGATGACAACCACCTCTCATCCCTCTCATCACAATCTGCACTTTTTTTTTACCAAGCCATTGAAGATAGCTCCGGTGCTGTACATATACAGGTATATAAAAAAAAGAAAACACACATACATACACACAAAAAAGAAAAAGAAAAGAGAGACACATGCACTCCATCACATGATTGACAAATGTATGTATACTTAATCTAGCTCTGAACTTTGAGTGATGGGAGAAATGCAAACCCACACCCCCAGCCCCCTGCCATGGCAACGGACGCGGCGAGGAAAGCGATCCTGTACCAGTGGATCTGTCTCCCTAATGGTCTGTCTGTTAGTGTAACAGGATATTTAAAAACTCCCCTCAGTGACATTTTAGCTCCCCCACTGTAACTGACCTGGGCCGGGGAGACACAAGTAGGATTTACGTGAGTCCGTCTCTCTACCGTCTCTCAGGTTCCTGTTCCCCTTTTTTCCTAATCAACTAACTTCTTCTTCATCCAGAGGAAGAGCAGGTTTAGAGAGGTGGCCCTTTTTTTCCATACGGTCAGAAGCTGCGTCAGTCATATCTCTGAATAAAAACAACGTCAACTTCACTAATCGAACCGACCGACACAAGTGACGAGATCTAAAACATTCTAGGACATCACTGTCTGTGTGTTTTTCAAATATGTATCTGTTTCTCTCTTTACCCCTTTATCAGTGTCTACGCTGTTCCCCTCCTCCTTCTTCTTTAGGCTGTTCCTTTTTAGCGATTTTTATGAGTAGTTTAGAGAAATGCAGTTGGGGACGGGGGGGACGGGGACGGGGGGGTGACTGTGTTCCAACTGCACTGTTCCTCTGCCTCTGCCTTTACAGTCTCAATGTCCTACTGCGACACTTGGGCCACTCCTGACTCGCCTGTTCCCTCTGCTGGAGAAGGCAGATATTGCACGCCCCTAATGAGAGGACACATTGTACATTCAACAGTGATGGTGATGGTTCATTCACAAGGCTAGGGGCAAAAAAAAAAAAAAAAAAAAAGACACAGGTCTTCACCTGTGTTTTGCATACATTAGCTTTCCTCTCTCTCCTGTCTTTGTCAAACCAAATGACATCTGCATTGAGCACTGAGGAGCACATTTATTATTATTTAAGAGCATCCATCCCCCCCCTGTATTGATACTGGCAAGGGTTGAACGGGAAGAAGATGCCTCTGCATTCACCTTAAGAGAGAGAGAGAGAGAGAGAGAGAGAGAGAGAGAGAGAGAGAGAGAGAGAGAGAGAGAGAGAGAGAGAGAGAGTGAGAGAGAGAGATGGGGGGGGGGGGGGGGGGGGCATTGGTGATGTTTTATTCTGGTCCCATTCCCCCTCTTCTGCCTCATCTGGGATGCCTTGGTCCGGCCAGACCTGGCGAGTAGAGCGCAGACAGACACCCCTCCATATGAAATATCAATGCGAATGACTCACTCCCCAACTTCAGTGTCAATCATCATTGCAAATGCCAAGCCCATTATAGCCAAAGCCTTCAGGGAGATGTTTCGTCCGTCTGGTAGCGGAGATGGCAGGTTGCTTAAAGGGGAAGAACCACATAAATGGATGATGGGCTTTGTCGTAGAGTTTTTTTACACTTGGCATTCATGTTTTTGGGGATGGGTCTATTTTCTTGTCTCGAAATAGGCCTAGACATTGTGTGGTGGAAGATATCTTAGGAACGGACGAGTTGGGTTAGATAAACAAACAAATAAACAAATAAACAAACAAACAAACAGACAGAGAATAGAGAGAGAATATTCCGGTGACACTGCTGGTTCTGGTAAACTTGTTGCATTGCTCACTCCCTGCTGTGTACATCCACGGACACACATCGTCTAGCTAGGCTATGTTATATTTTCTGTTACTGTATATTATGAGTATTTGGTTACCAAGCTTGACATGTTATCAGACATAAGCTCCAATAGCCAGTCGTGCCTGTCTTTCTCTCACACAATGAACGATAACATCAGATTGATTTAAGATGTATTAGTCAATGCTCATGAGTGAATATTATCTCTCTAAACAATATAGGGCTCATGTGTTTCTATATTCAACTTGTTTCTAGCTGTCCACATGTTCATGCTATAGCCTGGTGTTTGTGCTTCTGGCCACATAGTGTTTCAATATGTAGGCTAGATTGGCTCACCTGCCCCAACAGTAGACCAGTTTGCCTCTCTTTAGCAGCATGTTTAAAGTCCAGCGGACCATGGCTGTATTTTTTGTTGTGTTTTTCTTTTGGTTTTTTTGTATCGAATGGCACAACAGGCGAGTTGATTATGCGTGTGACTCATCCCACTAGCCCCACACCCCCTCCCCATCTGCTGCTGGGCTTTACATGGGAGAGGGAAACGCCATTGATCACCTCTTCTCTCACACATGCACGCACACACCCCACCTCCAACGTCACTATCGATCGGCATGTTTCATGTTTTTTTTGTAGGGAGCGGCAGGCATTTCCCGTCGTGTCTGACGGCCACCAAAAATACTCTCCTCTTTTCTTATGCAATACAGCAGAAGTCAACAACTGTATAGAAAACTTGACAGCAGTGTTTTTTTTTTTTTTTTTACACTCTCAACACAATGGTTAAGGAAACATCTACACTTACTGAGGACGATTTCCCCTTGCTTGTCAATAGCCAGTAAAGAGGAGGACACAGAGGAGTGTCAAGATATTAGGAAAAGTTTAAAGTATGATTTTTTTATTTATTTATTATCATAAACAAACATATGTGTATTGTTACAGGGATGACCTGCACACTTGGAAGCTTCAGTCTTTTGTTTGGTTGGGATGTAAACACATTCATAGGGTTCAGATTCTGATGTTATTGAACGTGGTAATTGGTGTGTCGTTAGAACCCTCATCATTTTAACCAGGCCAAGTCCCTCACGTATAGAGCAACACATTGGAGCCTCAGTAGATGTCATTGTAAAGTACAGTAAATATTAGATTGCCTACTTGCCTAATATTTGACATTTGTGAATTATTTCAATTCATTTTACATAGCATTGTACAGAGACTCAGGAAAACAAAGGAAACTAGAAAAATATGTTTCAGAAGAAATATTGTGGGCTTGCAAAGTTTTATTTTGTTAGTGGAAAAGGTTTGAAGATGTTTTGATAGGTAGGTAGGTAGGTAGGTAGGTAGGTGGTTGAAAGAAAGTGAGTCTAATTATGGTAGCAGATAAAGTTAGGGATATTTTGTTTGTTTGGCTGGATGGATAGAATGATAGATAGACATATAGATACAGTAGATAGATAGATATATAGATAGATAGATAGATAGATAGATAGATAGATAGATAGATAGATACAGTAGATAGATAGATAGATGGGATGAGCCAGGGGTACTTCAGTGGAGTGCGTAGAGAGTTGGTTGGTTGAGTGGTTGAGAGTGGTAGAGTTGACTGGATGAGAGTTTTGGGAGTTATGCTTAGTAGTTTCAAAGGTTTACGAGGCATCAGAACGCTTTTATCAGGGTTGATGAAGATGTTCTGGGTAGTTGAAAGAAAATGAGATAGGTTGGTTAGGTTGGTTGATTGGATGGATGAATGGATAGATGAGAGGGGCGTTCATACAAAGATCCAAAACAATTAAGAGGTTAATCAGTATGTGTTCTGCTGAGTGAAGCAGTAATGACTGATGAAAGGATGATGGCTGGGTAGTTGAAAGGTTAAATCGATATAAGGTTTGAAAGATAGAACGGTAGATTGTCTGTTAGAAGGTCATAGAATATTAGATACAGTGCCCTCCACAATTATTGCACCCCAGTAAAGATGAATAAAAAGGGTTAGGCCTATAAAAATTACATTTTAGTAAATTAGCTTAACGTCACACTGAAAAATGTTGAGAAAAATCCAACCGAAAAAAAATCAGTCATAGAAATAATTATTTCTAACAAAACCATGCGTGCCACAATTATTGGCACCCCTAGAAATCTTTATGAACAAAATGTAATTGAAGCATTTGTTCCATTTAGCTATATTTTACGTTTTTAAGTTGATCAGAGTGTTCTTTTCAAGCAGTAATCCATGACTTCCTGTTTCACTGGGGTATAAATATGAGGTGACAGAGAGGCCGTATTCCCCTATTCATACACCAACATGGGAAAGTTAAGAGAACACACAAATCAAATGAGGGAAAAATGTGCTGAGCTCTGTAAGTCAGGGAATAAAAAAATAGCTACTCACCTGAAAATGTCAAAGAAAAAAAATCTAAAGTTCAAAGAAACTGGAACTGTTACAAACTTGCCTGGAAGAAGACCCACGTTTATTTTGCCTCCATGCACAGTGAGGAGGAGGGTAAGAGAGGCAGAAAAATCCCCAAGGATCACTGTTGGAGAATTACAGAGGAGAGTAACGTCTTGGGGTCACCATGTCTCCAAAACTACCATTAGACACCACCTCCATGCCAACAAATTATTTGGAAGGCATGCCAGAAAAAAGCCACAAGAGTAAAATTATTTGGCTTAGGTTCTTCAACATTGGCAAACACTAATGGCACTTTGACTGGAACCGTGTTGTAATTGGGCGACTGTGGCTCAACCGGTAGAGCCGGCGTCTAATGATCGCAAAGACGGCAGCTCGCAGCGGTTTGAATCCCCCAGCAGACCACGTGTCGAAGGCAAGGCACTGAACCCCTAATTGCTCTGGGGTCACCTTCAAAGGCTGTGACCCCTTGCCTAGATGCCCCCTCCCCTCTAGACCATAAATGCATTTCGTTGTACTCTGTGCAATGACAAACTTTCCTTTCCCTTTCCTTTCTATGGTCAGATGGAGCAAACGTTGAGCTTTTTGGCAACAAACACTCAAGATGGGTTTGGCGTAAAAAGAAGGATAGCTATACCGAAAAGAACCTGATCCCCACTGTTAAGTATGGCGGAGGTTCCATGATGTCGTGGAGATGTTTGTCCTTTAAAGGTCTTGGGAACCTTGTTAGGAAATTTAGAATCTGAATCTGGCTGCCTCTGCCAGGAAACTAAAACTGGGTCGTCATTGGATCTTCCAGCAGGACAATGATCCAAAACATCGGCCTACGTCCAAATCAACACAGAAATGGTTCACTGAACATCTTCTGCAAAGGCCATCTCCGTCTCCTGACGTAAACCCCATTGAGATCCTGTGGGCTGAGCTGAAGAGGAGAGAGCACAAGAGAGGACCTTGGACTCTGGATGACCTGGAGAGATTGTGTAAAGAGGAATGGCCTCTTACAGTTGTATTGGCAAAGGGTTAGAACACTTGAACCCTTGGCAACCCTTGTCAAATGGCCTTGAACCCTTGAACCCTTGGGAAGGTTGTACAAAGTATTAAATGGTAAATGGTAAATGGTAAATGGACTGCTCTTATATAAGTAATATAGCGCAATTTTTGCTGCTCCAAAGCTGCTCCAAAGCGCTTTACAACGGCCTCCTATTCACCCATTCACACACACACACATCCACACACCAATGCAGTGGTGCCAATAATAGGTTTTGTTTGAAATAATTATTTCTTGATGACAGATTTTTTCTTCTCAGAATCAATTTACTTCAATTAAAGGTTGGATGTTTCTAAAAAAACATTCCAGTGTGACATGAAGCTAATTCACCAAAAGTTAATTTTTGATAACCCTTTTTACTCATCTTTACCAATAGTTGTGGAGGGCACTGTCGATAAATACATAGGATGAAGCCGGGGTAGTTCAGTGGAGTGGGTAGAGAGTTGGTTGGTTGAGAGTGCAAGAGTTGGTTAGAGTGGGAGAGTTGGTTGGTTAACCGAATGAGGGTTTTTGGAGTTACAAAAAGTTTAATAGTTTCAAAAGTTTATTAGGTATTAATGGATAGATAGATGAACGAGGGGATGGATAGGTGAGAGAGGGGAGGTATAGAAAGATCAAAACAATTAAGAGGTTAAACAGCAAATTGTGAAATAAAGCAATTCACATTTTTGTGGGCTGCGTATTTCAGAAACAAGCCATTCAGGTTTTCAGAGTCTTTGCTATGTCACACCAGGGCTGTGTTGAACGTTTACTCCGCTGGGTTCAGAAACTCAAATCGTTTCTATTTAAATGGTTTTGGATTCCTTGTTTTGTGGGGATCACTGGGATATTTGGTTTAATTGTATTCTCCTGGGAACCGTGTGTTTTTTCTGCCACACAGAGAATCCGCAGAAAACCGCAGATGATTTTTCCAACCTGTGAAACAGCCCATTTTCTTTAGGGTGTGACATTTCCCTTTGTATTGGGAAATTAGTGCTATTGGGAAATAAGTACTGATATAGTCAATTAAAATAGTAAATACAATGTTTAATTCATAACGTTTTGTATAGTTGCAATAATAATGTATTGTTGTCACAAAATCCCACGTCTCACCTGGACCTGCCTCACGGCACATCAGTGTGTAATAAAAAATATGTTGAAGAACAAATAGTTGGCTGAAGCCAGTCCACCTAATACAATTAGGAAAAGGTTTGACGTTGGTGGATCACGTGGAGCGAGGCTGCAGCTTTGTGAGAGAAGTTGTTCCTTTAACCATGGTTCCACTGTCACAAAGGCCGCTGACGCACACTGTCTCATCCGAGTGTCTCTTCTGAGAGGACGGCACAGAAATAAAAGCTCTTAGGATCTCAGGAAGGATCAAATACAGAACCATACCTACTTTAGCCACATTCTTAACCTCCAACACAGCCACCCTCCACCCACCAACACACCCTATCCCAGCTTAACCTCTGTCCAACCCAGCCACCCTCCACCCAACACACCCTATCCCAGCCTAACCTCTGTCCAAGCCAGCCACCCTCCACCCAACCCAGCCACCCTCCACCCTCCACTCGCCACACCTATCCCAGCTTGGTCCCCCTGATTCCTCTTTGTCTAGTATTCCTCTACAGTACTTGAGTTATCTATAATCAATCATGATCAATGTTAACCTATAATCAATCATGATCAATGTTAATATATCATCAATCATGATCAATGTAAATCTATAATCAATCATGATCAATGCTCTGACAACACCAAATCCAGCTTTTTTCCCCCGATATTTTGGGGGGTTCTGTGAGACCTATAGTCTTGTTCTTAAATGCGATATTCTGAAATGTCACCATGACACCATAACATCTATGTTTCAGTTATTGCGTACCTAGATGAAACACTGCAGTGCTACAGTTTAGACAAGTCGGGACAAGATCAGTACCATGGCCTTCAATGTGTCTTGTGTACAAAATCATCAGTAGCATTGTAGCTGTCATTGCCCCAGACATTTAGAGAAAAGACACTGCTGGTATTTACAAATAGAGATGTCTTAGGAGA
>NC_137689.1:5241042-5253542 GCF_963989245.1 Nansenia antarctica | reverse complement strand
TCCACACCCACTCACGACGCGAGTTGAGAGGAGCAGGAGAAATCTAGCAATTAGCCAATATTATTGGAAGCCTGTTTAAAACACCCAGGCAACCCACGCATAGCCTCCACACAACAGGGCTGGAGAGAGAGCCTTCTTCTTCTTCTTCTTCTTATGCTCCCATATCTCTCTCTCCTCCCAGTCACTGATTTCACTGCGCCTATGCCTTTGCAAAAAAAAGAGTAGAAGAAGAAGAAATACTGCCTTTATGCACGGTATTGAAGAGGGAAGTGACTCTGCACTTATGTAATTGTGTAGATTTCAGCCCAGATGAAGAAGCAGACAGGGGATTTCCTTTTTATTAGCATGTAGGCTAGGCAATGTAAACCCTGACATACTTCATCTTCGGTCGGCTTGTCTTGTCAGGTGACAACTGTATCAGACCCAGAACTACAGTACTTGTCTGTCTGTACACTCACCGAACACTTTGTTAGGAACACTATACGAATACTGGGGTAGGGCCTCCCCCCTTTGGTCTAAATCAACAGCCTCAATTCTTCATGGCATTGATTGCACAAGATGTTAGAAACATTCCTTTGAGGTTTCTGGTCCAGGATGACATGATTGCATCACGGAAATTCCTGCAGATTTCTCAGGTGCACTTTCACCCTGTGAATCTCCCGTTCTACCACATCCCAAAGGTGCTCTATTGGATTCAGATTCGGTGACTGGGAAGGCCACTGAAGAACACTGAACTCATTCATTCATTGGTTCATGAAACCAGTTTGAGACAACTTTAGCTTTCTGACGATGGAGCATCATCATGCTGGAGATGCTGGAAGTAGCCATTAGAAGATAGGTAAATTGTGGCCATGAAGGGATGCACATGGTCAGCAACAATACTCAAATAGGCTGTGGCATTCAAGAGATGATTGATTGGTATTAACGGCCCAAAGTGTGCCCTACACCATTACACCACCTGAATGAACGAGAAGGTGTACAAGTGTTCAGTCAGTGTATATCCTGGTCTTCTATTTGTAAAAACACACATACAATTAAATGGCTTTTGATGTTGCATGGAAATGAGCTCATTAGTTATTCATTGTCTCTTGTTCCTTTATTGTTGTTGAATTTATTTGTTGAAGTTGGTGGGAATGATCAACTAACCGTTTTATTTTATTTTTTAAAATAGGCTTAACAATATTGAACACAGAGGCTATAGAAATAGTCTGTGAATACAATAGCTCTGAAATTGGAAATCAGAAATTGGCTTGACTAGACACGTCTAGACTAGACTGTGATGACCATGGCCTTCTACCTCTCAAGAGCAGATAAAACCACGTCAGGAAGTGACATTAACAATGTCTGTTGAGAGGCAATTCCAGTCAGTGAGTATGACTGTATTGTGAAGACTCTGTAGCAGTGGCGGACTCAGGCTGTTTGAAGGGCAGGGGCGAAAAGAAAAGAAGGGCACCTACTGCACAACATGGGACCCCATCAGTGCACATGGTCAAGTTTAGACCATTGGAAGGGCAGCCAATAGGGCACATCCTCTAATTTTGCCACTCAAAAGGGCACTTTTGTGCGATGTTTTTCAACTGTGAGGGCACATGGTCATGTTTAGACCATTGGAGGGGCACCAATAGGGCACGTCCTCTCATTTTCGCCACTCAAAAGGGCATTTTTGCCACTCAAAGGGGCACTTAAGAGAGACGTTTTTCAACCGTGGGGGCACCAGGAGGGGCGGTCGCCCCCCCTGCCCCCCCCTGAGTCCGCCAGTGCTCTGTAGTCTACATTACTCTGTCTATCACGTGTATACATTTTTGGTCGCAAAATAGCATTTTCTTCTCGGTTTTTGGCTATAAACTCGCCTAAATGACTATCTTAGAGAACAGCTCAATGATAGTTGGGCTTTCAACATCTTGAACATCTGTTACATGTTTACATTCCTCCCTTCCAAAAATGGGATTGTTCTCGCATAGAACAAAGTTTATATTACAATCATTTTGTTTATTTTGACTTTCTAACTAATAACATTGCTGACAATTAGTGATGGCCACTAACATGGAAGGTCTATATTGAAAGTTCTTTCAGATAATCCTTTTTTAAAAGAAATAATATACACTCACTGAGAAATGTATTAGGAACACTATACTAATACTGGCTAGGGCCTCCCTTTGCTCTCAAAACGGCCTCAATTGTTCGTGGCATTGATTCCACAAAATGTTCCTTTGAGATTCTGGTCCATGATGACATGATTGCATCACACAATTCCTGCAGTTTTTTTCAGGTGCACTTTCAAGCTGTGAATCATCTCCTGTTCAACCACATCTCAAAGGTGTTCTGTTGGATTCAGTGTGTAATTGATTCCTATGCAAATCAGAGACCATATAAAAACAAAGATATTCATTCATTCCAAAATTACATGAATTGTTATCCTTGCATTAAGTTATTGAGTGATTTTCATGACATTTTTGCGTTTTAGCTAAAGTTCAATACAAACTGGAAAAATGTTCGTGTTCTTTTGACCGGTAGTGTATGTTTATGTATGCGAAAAGGGAGGAATTGTACAGCTTTTTTTCTATATAGCTATACAGCTGTACAATACCTCCCTTTTCCCTTGCTTCACCCAAAGATAACACAGGAGTTTAAGATGTACATTTCAGGGCTTGAAAAGGTTAAGCTGCACTACATCTGGCACAGAGCATATGTAACTGCACCATCAGGGTGTATCTCTAAAAGGCCTGGAACGGTATGTTTGAGGGAAACATTATCTGAACTTAAAAGCTGACATCCAGCAATTAGATGTCTCCCTCTCTACCTTTGTGAATTCCCAAAGCCACCAAAAAGATGCTATTAATCAAAATCATAGGGGTGTGCCTCTAGAGACTTGAATCTTCAGCCTGCTTCTCTACAAGCACGAGGGCTGGAGAAATCAGGCCAAGCAACCTCACATTTGCTTATGGGCAACCACTGTGAGGAGAGGGTGGGGTAGCCTTACGTTTCTTGACGAAGCATCTTGGTGCTGGAAAATACTGAAAATATCAAGAGTTGCTCGTAATATGATGATATCTAAAATGCTCTGATGTTGTTGAGGTAGTACTGTTACCCCTTTAATCACACCCCTATCACCGTTAGTTAAAGGTGAAACTACGCTATGCTGCCCTTCTTGGTACACTGAAAATTTGGAACATAGATATGTTACTGAAGGTTTTCTAGTAGCGACAAATGGGTGCATAATCTTTGGAAACAACCCAAATGTAAAATAAGTACGTAACGGCCAGTCTTCAACCTCGACACCAGATTTTAGAACGTGCTTTGTTTGGACCAAAACAACGCTCTTTACTGAAGTTTCTTTATCATAATGATCTCATTCCTTGATGGCTACTGATTTATCATGGCCATTTACCACTATTTTTCTAACTCAAATGTGCATACCGGACCATTCAGAAAGAAATATCGCAATATTTGCTCACAAAGGCAGAATCTCCCATGATTTTCTCAAACCATGTTTTGGCCATAGGATGTGTTATATACAGTAAATGTATATTCATTTAATATGGTAATATATGCCTAATTGTATCCCAAGTGATGCAAATAATACAGATAATGCAAATGCTGCACTGCCCTTTAAATAGCTGCCCCTTTAGTGTGAGCTGTGCAATGTACAGTATGTACAGTATGGCAGGCAAACAAAACAAAGATGTTGATTTTAAACCACAATCGTCAGATTCTGAATGTAAAGTCGATTGATCATCAGTTCATCCTCACTTTCCACAACACCACAAACTATTCAAGTATGTTCCACTCAGCTTAAGCCACATCTGAAAAAAACAAAGAAGAAGAAGAAGAGAAACCTAACTCAATTACAAGTGATTGGTGTCTGCATGTCATTGATTTGCAGGGGGCGATTAGCATTTAGCGAGCAATTTAATGTATCTTGTTTACTATAGACACCCATTCACTTTCCTACGGCGACACTCCGCCAAAGACCTTCTGCACACTGCCCAGGCCTGCTAGGGAGGAGGGAGGAGAGAAGGAGAGAGACATTACGTGCCGTATTCCACCGGGCGTCTACCGAGGGTCTTACTCTTTTTTTAACACCTAAAACACAAAGTTGGTTTAAACCTCTGAAGGTTAGGCGAGGTGGCATGAGTTCACATTCCCAAACCAAAACACAAATTCTTCAAAGGGCTTTGGCCTTTTGGTATTTGGTGTGTTTATGTTCTCCTGTTGTCCTGACTGCACATGTCCTGTAGATATTTTCATCACTGCTCCCCTGCTGAAAGCAATCAATCAGCATCTTGTGTTAGGCCTCAGTGACGCAGGTAGGGGAACTGAGCAGGTCAGCACTGGGGAATATTTCAGGCTTGATTTGTGAAGAGGCAGCACGTCACGTTGGACACACACACACATACACACACACACACACACGCACACATACGCACACACACTCACACACACACACACACACACACACACACACACACACACACCACACACACACACACACTCACACACACACACACACACACACACACACACACACACACACACACAGTCACTCAACGGTGAGGACTCTTGACATCCTCTCTGCCCACTCTTTTACCTCCAGACTGGCGTTGGGAGGCAAACAGGGTTTTAAGAGTTATTTCTGTCTTAGTAGCCAGAAATAGGCCTAGCGCTTTGGAGTGAGGATATATATTGTACTGTACATAACAAATCCGATGGCAAACAGAGATGCTTTGAGAATGCATAGAACATTCTGTCTTTGTGTGAGCAGTCATGCAATATTTATTATATTATTACTTTTAAAGGTCCAATATGTAGATATGAGCTTTCAGATATTGCTAAATGGCCCGGGATGAGTTGGTAGAGATCAAGGAATGAGATCGTATGATAAAGAACGTTTGTTGAAGAGCAGTGTTTGTTGTTTGTTGTTGTTGGTCAAAGGAAATCTATACGCTGGTGTCGAGGTTGAGCACTGGCCTTTACTGTATGTACTGTACCTATTTTAAGTTTGTTTACAATATGCACACGTTTCAAAGTCGTCACCTTCTTAAAATAATGGCTTACGTCGTTTTTGCCTGAATATCATATACTAGATTTCGTTCAGTTTATTCTCTTTTTCTCAAAACTTGAACGAATGACGTAAGCCATTATTTTAAGAAGGTGACGATATGCACACGTACAATTATGCACATGTGATGCATTTGATGTTTCAGTGTGACCAATGAGGGCAGCAAAGCGCAAAACTACGTACTTATAATATTTTATCGAAAAATAAGGCTGAAGACATAGGAGGATGGATGATGATTTTGCCCTAAAGCAATGTATGTTCTGTATATTGGCAATGTATGTTCTGTATATATATATTTTTTATTATTATTATTTTTCTGAGTGGGGCAGTCCCACTCATATTATTATTATTTATTTATTTTAATTAGTTTTTTCAGATTTTATCCCTTTTTCACCCAATTTGGTATCCAATTACACCCAACCTAGCATCCAATTATCCCCTGCCTATTGCGTAGGATCCGCCGCACGACCCCGTGGCCGGCAGCCCCAGAGGAGATCGCCAGGCAGACTAGCTGTCTGGCTCCTCGAGCCCAGCACCGTTATTCCGGCACCCCGGGGGCGGTGTTGCGCGACGGATCCTTGTCCGGAAATAGTCCTATACCCCCCTTTGGGAGCGGCCGCTCAATATGCCGCTCCCTGTGTGTGCCCCGGCCATATCCGGATCTGGCGAGACCGGGATTCGATCCCAGTCCCCGGTGGGCAGCTTGCACTAGTGGCTAGTGTTTAGACCGCTGCGCCACCGCGGGGCTATATTTTTCTTTTTTATTGACAGATACAGTAGAGATTTAGACAGGACGGATGGGTGAGAGAGAGAGGAGGGATGACATGCAGGATTATGTCCCTGGCCGGAATCAAACCGGGGACCCTGCGGTTACATGGTCAACGCTTAACCCGCTACGCCACCTAAGCGCCCCGTATGTTCTGTATATTCAATATAATATTGTTATTGTACTGTATTGGGTCACTTCCCCTGACCCCCATACTGTGGGACTGGCGTGGAGGCATCATACTGCAAAGCCCTTTCTCTTGTCTTGCTAACTACTTGCTGTCCGCCACGATGAAATCCACCCATTAGATGTTTTTTTAACTCTTTCTCATTATTAATCCACACAACATACAGTATGTTTGAGTAATTGTCACCAATTCACACAAGGAGGGGCGCAACATCATTCGTGAGGAGCAGCAGCAGTTTACTGTAGACTTGTGCATTCGTGAATTGGTTCAGCTTACAGGAAAGTGTCACATTGACATTCAATAGTCCAGGTAAATGACTGTGACTCAGCAGAATACAGGTGAATGCTGAAGCAGGCCAACAAACAAATGTGAACGTATATCAGCCTTGTTTAAAAAAATAGAAAAAATAGTTATGAAGCTAGACAAAGTGTCATTGCATTGAAGTACATGTGAGGAAGACACCAACCTTCTTACGTGTGGTTCATTTAAGGTCTCGCTCCAGGGCACCAAAACTACTGGTTGTAGTTCAAGCTATATACTGTATGGCAAGGATAGTTACTTTGAACAGTTTCCAGTAAATCTGGTGTACTGTGTAATTGATGTTACTGCAGTGTAACAATTACAAGTATGTTGCCGTGTAAGGCATAGAAACCAAAGATGAAACTGTGGCAGTGAACACAGCTAAGGTACAATGGTTAATACATTATTTGCTATTATTATGCTATTATTTAAATGCAATTATACTAGAAAATGTGGGCTGGGGAATGCCTTTCTTGGTAGAATTAGCAGATAACTGGGGAGATTTTCTAGAGCAAACTGAACACTAAAAATAGCATTTGAGGTACACATTGCCCGAAATCGGATTTTTGAATTAGTTTCTCCACTTCAATAACTGTATACAACGCATATATGTCTTACATTGCATAATGCCGTTTATATACATTTATATAAATACATTATTGTTGGACTGTGAAGCACTTTCAGGTCGAATATGAAGAGTGTACCATCATTACAACTGGTGATGGTGATGATGATTATAAATATAAATATAATTCTATAATATCCAAGCAATAACTGAATTATTAGCCTATGAAACAACATGCTACTACAGTGTTGTTACTCGAACAATACACATGTTACAACACAGGCTTAAGAGCAATGTCCTGTCAATGTTACGGCATACCTACCCCAATTCACATTGTTGGTTTTAAAAACACTGGCTTGCATTTGCCTGTTTTACTTTGCCATCCTCCCAGCGTCGCTTTAGGGTATAAAAACGCTTGCCTACCCCGACGTGACCTCAGCTTCAATCATTTACAATGTTGTAGGTGGGCCAGGGGAAATTAAACATTTAAAGAAACTAACATTTTACTTATTATTCCATTCGGAGGGTTTAGAACGACGATGTCAATGTTGTGTGATGCAAGACTATAAATAGACAGGTTCTCTTAAGCAATTACACTGTAAGCCTACACTTGGACCTCACACAACACACACCACTGAAACTTGTCCTCTTTAATAATATAAGATCTTACATAAGGCATTTATATCTCCCAACCCTGCGTCTAAGCCACATAAAGAAATTAATAATTAAAAAACGTTATGTAACTGTTTTGCATATTCCTAAATCCTGCTGTGGCATTTCAAAAATAGGGTGGAGAGAGAATCCCCCCTCACCCCCCCCCCCCCCCCTCAGTGTGTGTCGGGGAAGGGGAGTTCACCCCCCCTCCCTCCCTCAGTGTGTAGAAGGTGTGTTCACCTCCCTCAGTGTGTAGAAAGGTGTGTTCACCTCCCTCAGTGTGTAGAAAGGTGAGTTCACCTCCCTCAGTGTGTAGAAAGGTGTGTTCACCCCCCTCAGTGTGTAGAAAGGTGAGTTCACCTCCCTCAGTGTGTAGAAAGGTGAGTTCACCTCCCTCAGTGTGTAGAAAGGTGTGTTCACCTCCCTCAGTGTGTAGAAAGGTGAGTTCACCCCCCTCAGTGTGTAGAAAGGTGAGTTCACCTCCCTCAGTGTGTAGAAAGGTGTGTTCACCTCCCTCAGTGTGTAGAAAGGTGAGTTCACCTCCCTCAGTGTGTAGAAAGGTGAGTTCACCTCCCTCAGTGTGTAGAAAGGTGAGTTCACCTCCCTCAGTGTGTAGAAAGGTGAGTTCACCTCCCTCAGTGTGTAGAAAGGTGAGTTCACCTCCCTCAGTGTGTAGAAAGGTGTGTTCACCTCCCTCAGTGTGTAGAAAGGTGTGTTCACCTCCCTCAGTGTGTAGAAAGGTGTGTTCACCCCCCTCAGTGTGTAGGAAGGGGAGTTCACCTCCCTCAGTGTGTAGAAAGGTGAGTTCACCTCCCTCAGTGTGTAGAAAGGTGAGTTCACCTCCCTCAGTGTGTAGAAAGGTGAGTTCACCTCCCTCAGTGTGTAGAAGGTGAGTTCACCTCCCTCAGTGTGTAGAAAGGTGAGTTCACCCCCCTCAGTGTGTAGAAAGGTGAGTTCACCTCCCTCAGTGTGTAGAAAGGTGAGTTCACCTCCCTCAGTGTGTAGAAAGGTGAGTTCACCCCCCTCAGTGTGTAGAAAGGTGAGTTCACCTCCCTCAGTGTGTAGAAAGGTGAGTTCACCTCCCTCAGTGTGTAGAAAGGTGAGTTCACCCCCCTCAGTGTGTAGAAAGGTGAGTTCACCTCCCTCAATGTGTAGAAAGGTGAGTTCACCTCCCTCAGTGTGTAGAAAGGTGAGTTCACCTCCCTCAGTGTGTAGAAAGGTGAGTTCACCTCCCTCAGTGTGTAGAAAGGTGAGTTCACCTCCATCAGTGTGTAGAAAGGTGAGTTCACCTCCCTCAGTGTGTAGAAAGGTGAGTTCACCTCCCTCAGTGTGTAGAAAGGTGAGTTCACCTCCCTCAGTGTGTAGAAAGGTGAGTTCACCTTCCTCAGTGTGTAGAAAGGTGAGTTCACCTCCCTCAGTGTGTAGAAAGGTGAGTTCACCCCCCTCAGTGTGTAGAAAGGGGAGTTCAACCCTTAACACTAGAACAGCCGTGGGTGGGCTCATTTGACCCTGTGAGTAAAAAAAAAACGTTATATCCTTGCACTCGATACAATTTCAGGCGGCAGGCTAATTTACAAGGCGGCCAACTAGTGGTTGTTGTGTGTAAATAGCAGCTTCCCATTCTAAAGACTATGGTCATTTGACCCCCGAGTAGATCATTTGACCCCCGAGTAGATCATTTGACCACCGAGTAGATTGAACTCTTATAGTAGGTAAAAAAGGCACGGCTGTAGTGTTAGCTTCTATGGTGTAAATGGATGGAGAGTGTAAAAGAATAGCTTCATGGCTGTTATGGCCATGCATGGTAAAGTACCAGGCTCTTTACTGTAGTAACAGAAAATTATAATGGTCACCAGTAAATTAGTCACCAGTGTCTCAGTTCTCACAATTATCCATTTTAGACATGATGGCCTTACAATTATGTTTACCGTACTTAGTGCTTCCTGTCATAGCGTCATTTTAAATCTATGCATATATTTTTTCCCTCTGATATGTATTTTTTTATCCTTTATTTATTCAGGAAGTCTCATTGAGGTGAAAAGACTCATTTTACAAGGGATACCTGGCCTTATGCGAGACCTGACGAGATATGACGCTTTGTCATAATTGTTTTATAATAATTGGTATCTAACACTTTTTTTAAGTCCCCTAAGAGCAGTTTGTGAGGAGTTTTTGCAATCTACTTTTGCATAACTACTTGTTAGTCCACCTCCTCTCTCCTCTCCTAGCCTACCTTACTGCCTTAGACAATGTACTGTATGAATCACGGAGGAGAAAGAGAGACCTCTCGGAGACTGCACCATCTGTACCAAGCCACGTTTCTGATTAAATCAACTTTACATGCAGTGAGATTGAACACAGTGAACAGTGAACAGAACTTCAAATACAATCGAAGAATCCTGATTGACGGCACACAATCTTAAGAAGGTGAGAAGATGCCGAAAAGTCGTTAAGTAAAAGTCTCCCGTAATGACACGGGGGGACTTGCGGTATAGTGTATGCTGCATCAGTATAGAGTATAGAGGAGGCAGGCAGAGTTTAGTTTGTCTGTCTGGAGACACTGGCTCTGCTGAGGGAGGGAGGGGCTGGGAGGGGGCGGAAGGGACTGGGAAGCACGTGGGTGGGGAGAATGCCTCGCTATAGATTTTTCAACAAATTAACGACTTGCACCGAATAATGAAAACTTGTAGAGCGTGGTAAAGGGAAAGCCCTGGCAGTGTGTGGGCGAGCCGCTACCTCTGCCCTGGGTCTCTGGAGTGACAGTGGGTGTATAAACAGAGAGACCCCCAGGGCCCGCTGGGTAACACCCCCTGGCTAAGCTGCTAGTGGGAGAGACCTGTAGCGATAGCGATGGACACTGCTTTTATCTTGGCAACAGGGACTTCTTGGCAACAGGGAAGTCGTTTTTTTCTCTCTTTCTTTTTTTTTCTTTTCCGTTTTGTTTTCTGCAATGATGTTTGAGAGGAGAAAGAGAGAGGCTGGAGGAGGAGGAGGAGGAGGAGGAGGCTGTCTGGAGCGCAGAGATGCAGAGGAGGAGGAGGTAGAACTAACTCCTAGGTTTTCGAGTCCTGCTCCCTGCTCTGTGTGGCCCTGTTGGCCCCACAAGGCTGATTGATGGTTGCTCCTCTTGTTCACTTCAGCCATCATCTCTGTGCTCACTGTCTGAAAAGGTCACATGAAAAATGCATGACCGTGACTGGAGGAGATTCCACCACCTGTGTGTGTGTGAGGAAGGATCCATGTCTTGCGCTGTGCAGGGCAGAGACAGGGACGGATGCGCACGGGGAGGGAGTTGGGTAAAGACCGTGTTAATCGCGGACGAAACAGCAAAGTAGTACGTTAACAACCAGATGGACCCGGTTGTTCAGCCGATCCGACGATATGATTAAATAGATTAGTTAACATAACATAAGGAAGCAGGATAAAGGATCCTAAGCTACTGAATGCTGATAAAAAACAACACAACATTACATTTTACATCAATCCATATTAGCCATGATCTTGTACTACATACAGTGTGTAGTGACTTCACCAGAATTCTACACATGTGGCTCTTAGCAATCCTCAAGCAATCCCTCTTCAGTGTGTGCAGTATCCTGACCTGTGTATTCTACACGTGTTGGCGCTACGTCTGCCCCGTCTGTCCCGTCTTGACATTTGATAACCTGACCAGAGGTGTTCTTCCTCCCCCAGTGGCCGGGTGCTGCCACTGCTGGGCCGCTTCAGTGAGCTGGGAGCCCTGCTGGCCGACCGGGGCGTGGCGCCCGGCGGCGTGGACGCTGTCCTCCTGGACGCGGGCTGCTCCTCCATGCAGATGGACCGGCCGGAGAGGGGCTTCTCCCTCAGCAAGGACGGGCCTCTGGACATGAGGATGGATGCAGACAGGTGGGACCAACACACATAATCTCTAGGGGGGTGGTGTAACGGTACGCAACACATTTTGTTCGGTATGTGCCAAGGTTTTTAAGTCATGGTTCGGTACGTTTTCAGTACAGCAGGGTAGAAATTCCCAAAACATATAGATATATACTTTTTTTTTTTCTCACAGTGGTTTACTGAACAAACTGTGGGTCTTCCTTTCTTAATTAAGAAAGCAGGTGCCTTGGAGAAGTCGTGGACAACTGGAGTTTGTGCTTGTTTATAAAGGGCTGGTATGATTTGCTGGCTGAAATGCGGACTGGCTGAGATTAAAAGCATTCGTTCGGTACACACGCGAACCGAACTGAAAGACCCGTACCAGAATCTTTTCGTTATACGAATACGAATGTACCGTTACACCCCTAATAATCACACTACACTACACAGGCCGGTCCTGCACTCAGATATCTCTATAGATGTGTTCACAGAACATGTGTAGCCTCAACAAAGACTGAAGATAACTACTCTCTAAGATATCTACCTCCCCTAGAGGATAATAATGGTGTTTTGTCATCATTTAAATTCGGTTCATCATTTAGAATTCATGTTCTATGAGAGGAGCAGGTATTCATGTTCTATGAGAGGAGCAGGTATTCATGTTCTATAAGAGGCGCAGGTATTCAAGTAGAAACAAATTCAAGGTGCGGTAGCCCTCAGCCACGGCGTCTTTGATATGAAAATACTCTGTTTCGGTTTTCAACAACACACGTTACTGTATGTCTTGACCCTGTTTGTCCCTCTCCAAATGCTTGCTGGGAAACGGCAAATACTGTGTGGTGGCAATTGGATTTCCCTGTCACAGGCATGAAGGGAATGTCATTTAGATGAAATATGTATCCCCGTAGCTTTAAACATATGCACACCAAACACAGACAAGGCCTGTAATTCATAGTCCATCAATCTCTCTATGCTGGGAGACCTTGACAGTGATTTGACATGGGCTTTTCACATTGACAGGGATTATGTATTGGTATCTCTAGAAAGGAATGGCAATTGTTACAGTGTAATCCGTTGAATCCCTCTGTCAGTCAGAGACGGTCGCTTTTTCCGC
>NC_137689.1:5126042-5236042 GCF_963989245.1 Nansenia antarctica | reverse complement strand
GGCTGTTTGCCACCCCCCGTAAATTCAGTGTGTCACTGAATTTGAGCTGTTTGTAACATCTAAGCGTCGAACACTAAACGATCACATTTTTTCTATTTACATTTTCTAAGGGTATGACCCACCCGCGGTGTGTTGATTTTAGACAAACACTCTTTTCGAGTGTTCAAAGGAGTTACCGATTTGATATGAAAGTCAAACAGAGAGAAAAGCCAGCCCCTGTCATCATTGGGCATATGACGCTTTGGCCTTTTATTTTTCCCAGTGCTGGCCCCTGCCAGGTTAGTGACAGTAGTACAGCACAGCAGTACTACAATCATTTCACAATCCACAAACATTGGCTGAGACAGTTGTTTTTGCGCACAAAAACTAATAACCACCACAGCCCAGGCCCCAGGTCCACGGAGAGTTCTCAGGCAGTCAGTTGGCAGACGTGTGCCTCAAGCCCTGACTGACAATATTTATGAGGTAACACATCGTCTAGTGTGCCTCAGTACTGTTATAGAGCTAGGATTTATGAACTAATAACCGCGCATTAGTCTTAACCGCTGTTGTGTGCATGGGCATAAACATGTAGCTAGATTACCCGCCCTCCCAAAATTATTCTTTCAGGACATTAAATTAATAATTTGGAGCTATTGAACGCGGTACGTACGCGGATCGTTCCACAGTGCCAAACCTGCCTCCGTGTTGAGAAAGTAATCATTATTATGTGACTGTTGAAGCGAAAATGCCTCACACTAGAGAGAAAACCTCTACTACCACAGATCTGGAAAGAAACAAAGAAGAGACACACACGAACAGCAGTTCAGTGGTGTCAGGGTGCGTAGAGCTTAAATCCCCTGACTTGAGCGAGGCACCAGAAAGAAATGTTTATCATGTCAGTCTTTCAAACTACAGTCACGAGGAGTTAGCATCGCTACGTTCACTGTTGATTGGATGAGTACAGTACACGTTCCTGTGCACCACGTGTGCCCTAGGGACGCTCCGCCCGGCGTCTCTGTGTGCCTTAAGGTCACTGGTTATTCCACCTGGTAAAGGTCACGGACCGGTTTAGGAGTGCTCTACTTAGGGCCGAGACACCTAGTGCCATCGGCGGTTTGACGTCACCCTGGTCGAATCGAATAGCGTCGGACCGAGGACTATGTCGACCTTTTTGTTGATACACAACACAGCGATAAAAGTCCCGTAAAAAACAGGTGTGATCAAAAAAGGACGAACCCCGCAGGATTCGGTGTGTAGTGCGTTTGTTTGTTTCGGGGAATGCTATTTGTTTATCCAGGTCAGTTGATCAATGAAGCCGTAGGTACGTAGGTACTAGCCTTCGTGTTGTGTTGTGTTTGTGTTGTTTTGTCTTGTGTGCCGTTTGCAATCTGTTGCAATGTGCAATGTCTCCCCCTTCTCTCCTCCTCTCTTCATCTCCTCAGTGTACCGCTCCATCTCTTTCTCTCTCTCTCTCTCTCTCTCTCTCTCTCTCTCTCCCTCTCTCTCTCCCTCACTCGCTCTGTCTGTGGGACCTTTTAAAGATGAATTAGAGAGAGAGCACAACTTGGTGAGGCCGGGCCAGGGCCGCTGTGCAGGCTTAGTATTGATTGGTGGGTGAGTCACACTCAGCGCCGTTGAGTGCAGAAGGAAAGAAATGCCACATCTCTCTCTCTTTCTCTTTCTCTCTCTCTCTCACTTTCTTTCTCTCTCTCCGTTCCCTCCCACCTCTCCTCCCTCCTTCTCCCACGTACACATATGGGCTGGGCTTGACATTCATGGTGGTATTACTCTGAGCATGGGGAGGCCAATATATCAGGTTGGTTACAGAGCAGCAGTGCAGCAGGATCTGCCATCTGGACCTCATATCTGTCAGTCAGCGCTAAAGAGAAGCTAAGAGAAGCTACAGAGAAGCTAAGAGAAGCTACAGAGCTGAGAGAAGCTACAGAGAAGCTACAGAGAAGCTAAGAGAAGCTACAGAGCTAAGAGAAGCTACAGAGAAGCTACAGAGAAGCTAAGAGAAGCTACAGAGAAGCTACAGAGAAGCTAAGAGAAGCTACAGAGCTAAGAGAAGCTACAGAGAAGCTACAGAGAAGCTAAGAGAAGCTACAGAGAAGCTACAGAGAAGCTAAGAGAAGCTACAGAGCTGAGAGAAGCTACAGAGCTGAGAGAAGCTACAGAGAAGCTAAGAGAAGCTACAGAGTTGAGATAAGCTAAGAGAAGCTACAGAGAAGCTAAGAGAAGCTACAGAGTTGAGAGACGCTACAGAGAAGCTATAGAGAAGCTAAGAGAAGCTACAGAGAAGCTAACAGAAGCTACAGAGCTGAGAGAAGCTACAGAGAAGCTACAGAGAAGCTACAGAGAAGCTACAGAGCTGACAGAAGCTACAGAGCTGAGAGAAGCTACAGAGAAGCTAAGAGAAGCTAAGAGAAGCTACAGAGAAGCTAAGAGAAGCTACAGAGCTGAGAGAAGCTACAGAGAAGCTAAGATAAGCTACAGAGCTAAGAGAAGCTACAGAGAAGCTAAGAGAAGCTACAGAGAAGCTAAGAGAAGCTACAGAGAAGCTAAGAGAAGCTACAGAGAAGCTACAGAGAAGCTACAGAGAAGCTACAGAGAAGCTACAGAGAAGCTACAGAGAAGCTACAGAGAGCTAAGAGAAGCTACAGAGAAGCTACAGAGAAGCTACAGAGAAGCTACAGAGAAGCTACAGAGAAGCTACAGAGAAGCTAAGAGAAGCTACAGAGAAGCTACAGAGAAGCTACAGAGAAGCTAAGAGAAGCTACAGAGAAGCTACAGAGAAGCTACAGAGAAGCTACAGAGAAGCTACAGAGAAGCTACAGAGAAGCTACAGAGAAGCTAAGAGAAGCTACAGAGAAGCTAAGAGAAGCTACAGAGAAGCTACAGAGAAGCTACAGAGAAGCTACAGAGAAGCTACAGAGAAGCTAAGAGAAGCTACAGAGAAGCTACAGAGAAGCTAAGAGAAGCTACAGAGAAGCTAAGAGAAGCTACAGAGCTGGCCCCTGCTCGTCACCTACAACAGTATTGGTGGATCTGTAAAATAATGCAAAAACACATTTCTGGTGATAAAATAGATTCGGGAAGTGATACAGTGATATGAAAACGCTCTCTCCTGCTGTTGACCCCCATAGGTAATGGTTAGATCCTGTGACCCACCTATCCCAGCTAGGTGCTGAAAGAACCCGACCCCGGGAAAGGCCGAGTCGCCTAACAACAAACAACCGTTCTACGGGCATGTGGGCGAAAGGGTTCATTGAATGTTACATCCAATGAAATCGCGAGCAACATTCTCCCATTGTCTTGTTCTCCCAAATGGACAGTGGTCGTCGTGGCATGAGCGCTGCTGCTCTTCATACAGCATAGTACACTCAGAGAGCTCTCAAAAGGAGACAAACCGTTTCCTGTCACACTGTGCCTGTCAAAGCCCAACAATAAGAGAGAGCAGCGGAGGAACCTTGAACAATTAAATGGCATCGAAAGAGTAGGACGGAATGAACAACTGTGTCAAGAGCCTATGTTATCTAATAGCGCACAACCTTGTAAACAAAGCAAATGTGAAACACACACGTAAAGGCCAGTGTCCTACCCGACACCAGATTTTTAGAAAACACTTTGTTTTGACTAAAACAGCACAATGTTCTTCGTCATGTGTCTTATTCCTTGATAGCTACCAATGTTATCGTGTCCCTTTAGCACTATTTTAAATCTACGTACTGGACCTTTGATATAGTCGTGAGCTTAGAATTATAAGGTTCTATCTCCGTTTAGGGCAGTTCAGAGATATTGAGCGTCAACGTTTTTACATTCCATTATGTTTTGTGAGATGGAACCTTTGTATTTTTTTAATTACTAACTCAAAAATGTCAACATTTTAAAAGTCACACCACACAGGCATTAATAAACACCTAATGGATCAGATTATGTAAAAAACTCAATTTTGACGGTGTTTCTACACAAGTATAGGGTGAACTTATTGTAGCGTTACTCAAGACTTAACTAAAGTTCAGCCTTTCTTTGTTTCTAGGATCGTTTCCAGCCGGTGCCCTCTACGCTCGCAAAGACCGCCTCCAACGGCCCTCGCACGTCGCCACCAAGACGTTTCAGGCGCTGCGTATGTTCGTCAACGACGAGCTGAACGAGCTGTACGCCGGCCTCCGCGCCGCCCAGACCGCGCTCAAACCAGGCGGCCGCCTCTGCGTGCTCACCTTCCACTCGCTAGAGGACCGTCTGGTCAAGCGCTTCCTCCACGGAGATGACGTGGGCGGCCCGCCCCGGCGAAGCCTCCGACAGAAAGTACAGCATCGACGGGGGGAGGGGGCGGAGGAGGAGGAGGAGGGGGAGGAGGAGGAGAAGGACAGCGCTCACTGGGTCCAGTTACAGAGAGGGGTGATCATGCCCCAGGCAGAGGACGTGCAAGAGAACCCGCGCGGACGCTCGGCCAAACTCCGGACAGCACTCCGACGATAACTTGGCCTCACCCTCTCCGACTCAACCCGATTACAGCTTCCCTTGTTTTGGCTAAACAACAGAGACACCAGGCTGGTTGCGGTTCGACAACATGCTGGTTGCAGTCTGACACCGCCATGCTGCTAATCATATCCAAACAGAGTGTGAGTGATGTCTGTGATGACCAATTACGCTGCACTAGAACTACACTCACCGAACACTCTGTTCAGGAACACTATACTGATACTGGGTAGGGCCTCCCTTTGCTCTCAAAACAGCCTCAATTCCTGGAAGATGTTGGAAACATCCCTTTGAGATTCAGGTCCATGATGACATGATTGTAGATTGTTGATTTTACAGGTGCACTTTCAAGCTGTGAATCTCCGGTTGTACCACATCCCAAAGGTGCTCTATTGGATTCAGATCCGGTGACTGGGAAGGCCACCGAAGAACACAGAACTCATTGTCATGTTCATGAGACCAGTTTGAGACAACTTTTGCGACATGGTGCATTATCATGCTGGAAGTAACCATTAGAAGATAGGTACATTGTGGCTATGAAGGGATGCACATTGTCAGCAACAATACTCAAATAGTCTGTGGCATTCAAGAGATGATTGATTGGTATTAACGGACCCAAAGTGTGCCAAGAAAACATTCTCCACACCATTACACCACCTGAACGAATGAGAAGGTACATGTGTTCCTGATAAAGTGTTCGGTGAGTGTATATATTGCTATCTATTACTGGTGTGTTTGTTACACCCACATCTCTCACACATCCATTTAACTCATCATCTTGATGTTCTCTCGTCACCTCTCAACGTATATAGTGATCCTCATATGTCTTCCAGCTCCAACCCATCTTTCTCCATGTGTTGGTTCTCCATCTCTGTCACTTATTACCCTCTGATGACCAATCTGATGTTGGACATCTTACAGTTTAGGATCTTTGTTTTAATTCAACCCAGAAGGGGGACCTTACCTCAAACATAAAAACAATATTTTTGAACAGTGTTTGATTTTTTTTTTTAAATGTTTGAATAGCTTAGATTTGTAAATGTAATGAATTGGATGTTAAACATTTGGACATCACACATAAAAGTGTAATGCAAGTAGATTTACGGTGGCATCAATTGTGTGGCATTGATGAAAACAGCTAAATATACATGAATGTGTGTGTTCATTTGTCTGCGTTGGTGCTGATGGTACTGTGTATTTATTTAATTTCATTGTATTTGTTCTGGCAAGAAGAGTGTCTTGTGTGTACACCTTACCAAAACGGATGAATATAAAGGCTTTTAGACTTGGCTTAGTCTGGACTGGGCTAGATTCCAGGTCTTGTTGAATAGGCCGTTACTGGCTGTCTCATCCCTCTTGGCTCTGCTTAATTTCCAACACTTGGTTGGGTATAATTTGCCTTTTGATCTAACTGTTAACACTATTGAACATTTGGGGAAATTGGGCCAAGACTAGGTGAAGAACTATAAGTAAGAGCAGGGTCAATCTCAATCGTGGAGGACGCACGTGCTACTGATTTGCTATTTCCTGTCCAATTTGTTTATATCAGCGCTGATGGAGGAGAGGAAACAAGAGAGGACAGAGAGTATTTTGTTGAGAGGACTTCCAGCCAGAGACACGGAGGACAGGCCACCTAGGGTTCTCCTGGTACTGGAAGACTTCATAGCTGTGGGTTGACATAGTTGCATACAGTAAAAGTTTGTTGATGAACCCATCGTGTTTTTTGCTATTTTGTCTAATGAATTAATCATTCATTAACAGTGTCGAGTCCAACCGGTCATAACCGATGACTGTCGCCCCTTCAAAGGATGTAGGATGTAGTCGCCAACTTCTCTCACTGACTGGTGCCTGTGTTCCTTAGCGTTGAGAAAACAACTTCCTACAGTAGGTGCGTAGTACTGTACAGCATGAATCACTAGTGTCTTTAAATATCGAGTGACTCGAGCGTCACAAGTGTTGTGAATGAGCGGTTGACTGTTCCGTTCTTGAGCCTTGTCCTCCAACTGTTTAGCAGATCGGTGTTGTGATCTTGACTATTTGACTTTGTCTATTTGTAATTGCTCCATCAAGAGGATCAACACTTTTTTTCCCCTCTGCCTCATTCTGTTCACTCTAAATATACCCTTCTTGTTACCTTGGAAACTAAATGGCACAAGTAACATTTAACTGTGTCTAAATGTGTTTGCTGTTTTAATCTAGTGCGAAACGATGCTTTATCTAGTTTAGATGCCTCTCCCTTCGAGGTCAGTCGACATCACACAGTTGTCACGCTTATTTGAGACAAGTTGAACCTGAAATTAGAATCACATTTAGTCTGTTCTTCACTGACCCAATGATTGCGAGCCCTTTTCTCTATTTGTGACAGGGTGTGGTGAAAAGGTCCCCAAGTAGGGCAAGGTCCTTTTTCAGATTATGAAAGTGCAGCTTTCAAATGGTGTGTCATACATTGAAATAAAAAATTAATTGGTGAAGAAGATATGCTTATTTGAATGTTGGTACACCTCAAACCAAATACCGGAGAAACTTGCTCTGAATCAAATCAAAATCCATCACGTTGGTAGCTAGCTAGCAGCTAAGAAGGAACATCGCTATGAACATCTAACTGCATGTTTAGAACGTCACAGCATGCTGATAGAACATCAACACATGCTGCTTTTGAACACGTCCTAAAACGTACGTTTGTTTACAAGTCATCTATCACTAACCCAGTAGCCTGAAGCAGGACGGGACGCGATACAGTGAATCCAATTCACAAATGATAAGTATTTAGGGATCCTAAAACAGTTGTTTGTTATATTGAGTGGGTTCTTCCACACTTAAACTTTCGTAATAGAAAAAAAAAACTGAAAACACTCTTTTTAAAGAAGCTTTTTGGTCACTTGCGCAACTTGCCGACATGCAGACGTTTTCACCAGACCGTGTCACATTTATCACTTAGATTTAGGTTTTGAATTCAAAGAAGAAAAATACAATGCAGCATTTTATCCTGCATTATATGACCACTTTTCACATAGTGTAGTATGGAATCTCTAATGCTATAAATGGCATCCAATCCAGTTTTCCAGGCTCAGTATAACAGCTTGAATACTGCAAATCTACACTCTTGCGTTGTAGAGCATTGATCTGCAATATCATTGTATGCAATTGCACTTTTTGCTAACTTTCATGTCAAGGCTATTGATGCTGTATGAATGTGCATGTTCTGGGTATTGCGTGCGTACTTTCAGATAACCAAGGGACTAACACCTACTCAACCTGTCTACCTCACTTGCAATTCAGCTGTGTGTAATGTACTGTACATGTGAAAAATCATCAGAGTTACTCTTGTGTAGAGGGGGACGAGACAAGCGTCAGGGGGAATCGTCAGTGCTTGGAAATGAGCCTCACCTGCCACGGCATGTTCTCAATTACCATGGAAACAGTAGCTTAAGTAAACAGCAATTCAGACAAGTTGCTCTATTATTAAGGCCATGTATTGAATTAGTAAGTAATGGGCAATAACTACCAGGAAGTTGTTAATCAATTCACAGCAGCAGCAGCAGCGACAGCAGCACTGTTCTGGCGAAGACACTCACTCCTAAGTGAACAGACAAGATGAATGACACATACAGTATCCCGTGCACTAACAATTGTGTATCGGTTAGGTTAAGTTGCCATAGGAACAAACTCACAAACCGATTTCTTGAACTGACCTCAGTCCTCCAGAGAAAATGTTTCAGCTGATTCCGTGACACCTCAAAGAGTAAGAGTCATGAAATTGTGTTTTTTTTTTCTTCCTGAAAATAATTGAATCCGGCCCATTTTTCTTCTTTGTAAGTAGTTTGTTGTCAGTGTGTTCTCTTCATGTTTTCTACTCTGCCTGGACTCGAGAGATTCAGATAACTGCAGGCTTGACCGTGTAGTACAGGTAGACCGCGGTGTACCAGTGTTCAAGAGCCTAATTACAGTATTCACATTGGCTGATAGCTCCCTCTGCGGAGACAAATTATGAAGTCCATTCTTGATGGATCTGGATGCATACTTTCAATGATTCGAATCAATTGTTACCACACACAAAGACAGTAGATTGGCCAGGGGCAATTGATGACAAATGATCACACACAAGCAGCCCCTCTTTCCCCCCATTAAGCTGGGAAACCTTCTATCCAACCCGCACGGTTCTTGTTCATTGTCTGTGAATTACAGTATCTAAGGGCTGCCCGTGCTAGCTAGATGGAAATTAACACTGAGTGCGTAACTCCTACCTGCTTTATTATATGCCCGCTGTGTTTCTTTCAATGTACCAATTAAGGAAAATGTGAGTCAACCGAATATCAGCGCAGCTAATGAGATGCATGCATGCCTTCCTTCTAATTAGCCATAATTAGACACCTTTTGTCCATTACGTGAAGTCCACATGGGCTGAGTGGAGATGGTGGGGTGGTGGGAGGCTATTTGTGGAGGTGGGGGCATACATGTTGGATCCCTGCTGCAGAGTCACCTTGACAGAGAACGTTGTGGTTGTGAAAACAGACTTGGATAACACTTAATCCACATCTTAGAAGAAGGGAGGGTTAGGGTTACAGTACGTCGACACAACACACACACATAAATCAGAAAACAAACGAATAAATGTATTAAATTAATAAAAATACATGAACACAAATGGAATAATTGTGTTAGGATTCAATGTGTACGGTGCCTGTGCATGTATGTGTGTGTGTGTACTTGAATGCTAGCAGGAAGGATAACCGTAGTAGCGTGTCTGTCTCCAGGAGGACTCACTCATAACCTGCCTGCACGGCTGTCGCTTGAGCCAAAAGCTCTTCTCCACTCAATCCCCCTGCTAGGATTCGAGCCAATGGCTCAACGTTTAATAGTTTCAGACAGTTGCTGCTCCAGCCAATTTCTCACCCTCCCAGGCCAAGGTGGAGACATGTATCCCGGCCAATCAACCGCCACACGAGACGAAAACGGACACCCGTGTCAGCCAATGGCTCCCCCTCTGAGAGACAGAGACACAATTAGGCAGCGGCGGCTTCGAAAAGCTGGGATAGAGCACATTGCTAGTCAGGTAGGGACAGCGGCAGTGCATCCTCCACCCGCCCCTCCCCACCCCCACCCCCACCCCCCCCCCCCCCCCCCCGACACACACACACACACGCGCGCACACACACACACACACTCACACAACCCTTCGGCTCCCATTCCCCGCCCGTCTCTGCTATAAAAAGATTTCTCAATGAAAAAGACTTTGAGGTCAAAGCCATTTGAATGATTTTTGTGAATGACGCAGGGGCTGGGGCTCTCAGGGGAGGTAGATCAAACCGCGGAGAGGAGACAGCCATGTTTGGAGCAGAGCTGGAGTGCACAGCCGCACAGCCGCACAGCTTGGGGGCTCGCGCTGCCTTTTGCTGACTTTCAATTAAAAACATATAAGGAAAATAAAAATAAAAAACTTCAATTAAAAATTATGTTAATGAAGCATCTTCTTCCCCCCTCCTCTCCTCAGAGTACATAACATAATCTTGAACCGATACAAACTATACCCATAGTAGCCCATCGATTGTGTTTCCATCTTTAACAGAGTGCACCCTCTCCACTTTATCACATTGAAGAGTGAGCTGAAGTGCAGTAGTGTGTCTCTAGAGTATACAGTAGATGCACTAGAGGCATGTCACTGACTCTCAAGTGGACTGTAAGAACGGATTAAATTACTCTGTGCAAGAAGCTTTGTGTGCCCACAATCCTCTGCTCTCAGTCACCTCTCTCTCTCTCGCACACAGGACTCAGACATCACATGTGATGAGATGTTCAATTACTTGTATGTAGGGCTGTATGTAAAACTGTACATTTATAAATAAATTAAGATAATGAAGATAGAACTGACTGACCCTCTGGGCTACTTGGAACATTTTCTTACGCTCGTTTGTTAATATGAAGGCTATTCAAATGTACTGTCTACAAACGAGTCAAGTCAAAGTGTGTTGGTTATATGCACAGACAGGATACAATTGTAAATTGTACAATAAAATGCTTACTTTGCCATACGTTGCCATTTTCTTCTCAACAGTGCGTCAGAAGGTAAAAATCAAGAGGTAAAAATACAATAATAATAAAATAATACACAATAAGAACACAATAGACAATAGGTGTAAGTGTAAATAAGTCAATAAGTGTAAGATAAATGTTAGGCGAGATAGTGAGGTTTAGGACTCTACCCTTCTATAACATGTTGAGCACTCTTTCTGTTTCTGAAAGAACATTCAATTCTAAAAGGGACAATTGTCAAGTAAATCGATAGACATTTGGGAAAAAATAACCAATCACTTTGGTAAAAAAAAAAATATATATAGTTCAGCGCTTCAGTTCCGAAAATCCAATTGCCAGAGAGGAGGTTTCTGTGTAGCAGGGGGTCATAACAGAGTCAGGCTACCAGGAGCTATCTGTAATCAACACCAATGAGGCGGCGTACTGGATGGTGGCGGGCAGAATAAAATCATCTCCCTCACAGTGGGCTGTCTCTGACTCAGTCCTGTGGCTGCTACACTTTAGCTCCATTATCCTGCTAGAGGAAAATCACCTGTCTGCGCTGAGACTTGTCATATTCCCTGTGGCAGTCCGAGGGCTCATACGGCGCTGCCATTCTCAAAAGATTGACAACGAATTTACAGTAGGGTCGCAGACAAAACAATCGCCTTCTTAGATAATGACAGGGGGGTTTGTTGCAGGTGTAATTTACTCCACGCCACGCAAGCACGTCCCCCCGGTACACACCCGCCAAATTGATGCTTTCAAGGCCATGGAGCTTGTCTCCTGGTATTGTATCAGCGTGTGTGCACTGTTGGGTTAGGCAGATTGCTATAGCGGTGTAAAAACAAGAGCCCTGTGGTCTGTCGTTAATGGTCAGTGCATCTGTCTCTCATCGTTAGCGAGCTCTAATGCAGTTACAGTAGCGGGGAGTGTGATTCCCTTTTTGAACCGGGGCCAAAATGACTGTTAATGACCCATGCTGCTGGATTGGTGGGCTATGATGGAGTATTCAATTAGCTCATTGGTTCAGTGCATGTTCCTATGATTCCTTGACTTCCCCCCTTTCATCATAACTGGATTAATTGGGCCGGTGCAGTGGTGGTTCTCGACTGGTCTGGCTTTGGGACCCACATTTTTCCATGGTCATTAATATAAGTCGCGACCCACTTTTATAGAATTCAAACCAAGCTAATGTATTTCTAAAAAATGGGGTGGTAAACACTTACACATGTCATCATGACCTTTTTTTCCCTTCTTTTTTTTCCTTTTTTCTTTTACATAAAATAAACAAATACAGCACATTACTCTAGCAATAGCAAACTGATCCTGATTAATAAACGGATGAGTATGAACATCACAGCTGCTGATCCTGGTTGATTATGAATAAACTGAACATCATAACTACATATCTGTTTACACACACAATATGATAATCTCTCTACTAAACGGGCTGTCACTCAACAGGCATTTGGGGATACTTGGGGATGTGCTGCTTTACTCCTGATAAGGTTTCAAGGTCTGGGGTGGTGATGGTAGACAGAGCTACTCTGATCTAGATCACGCTCAGTGTCCAACCTGTTCCTCTGCTTTCACTTGAGCTGGACCAAAGTTCAGAAGCCACTTTCGCACAGATTGGCAGTGCTGAGTGGCAGGGGGATTTTGATGTTGATTGCATGAGCGGCGAGGGACGGATACTCTCCCATCACATCGTCGTACCAGAACTGGGGGAAGCTTACCTCACCGAATGTCCTTTTCAGTGTCTGATCACATGACCTTTTCAGTGTCTGATCACATGACCTTTTCAGTGTCTGATCACATGACCGCTCCGCCAGCTGATTCTCTTCATTTCTTGGCAACGTGACGACGTCCATGTCGATTCCGAAGGGGTCATGTATCCAGTGATCCAGTGACCATCTCCATGTTTCTTTGGGAAAAACACACACACACACACACACACACTCACACGCACGCTCACACACTCAGACTTTCTATCTGTATACTGTATATAGTATTCCCATCACCATTGATTGTTTATTGTATTGTGTTGTGTATTGTATCGTTATTGTGTTGTATTGTTATTATTCTATTTATTTTATTGTCATCCTTGTATTTCATTGCACTGTTGAGAGGTAGCCTGTAATAATCATTTCATTGTACCGTTTACAGCTGTATCCTGCGCATATGATAAATAAACTTTGATTTGATTTGATTTGCAGTACAGTAGGCTGTTTAAATCAGTCTGAGAAAATATTTATTTATTGTATTTCAATTTTAGACTCAGAAGGAAGGGAGGGATTGGGGGGCGGCTGCAGAAATTGTGGAGCAGGTGAAAAGGCACTTTAAGAGATGCAGTATGAGACATGAAACATGAAATACATTTTTTTTTAAATCGAATGGTAAACCGGTATGGCTGTGAAATAGGTCAAAAGATCTATTAAAAGTGGTCTTAAAACGGTCTTAAAAAGCCTTAAATGTTACTTGTTGAAACCTACAGGAACCCTGATCTGTGAACCAAGTGCAAAGGTTCAAAGGGGATTTTGTTTCATGGGGATGAACTGGGGGCATTCTGAGATATACTAGTTGTTGGCTGGATGGCTCCTGTCACAAAGCCGTTTAGAAAGACAACTTTGCTTCGAGTCAAAATGTGGAGGCCAAATAAACATGACCAATACGGATCCTTTTGGACAGATGGTCATCTGTACCTTGGCCCTCACAGAACTGAGTCAGAACATAAACATCCAGCTGGCCCAGAGAAAATGAGCCTCCGAGTCCTTCCAGTACCACTTCCTCAGCTTCGTAACTGACACTGAGATGTAGGACTCTGATTGGTCAACAAGGATCTCCACAGTTGGCCCAGTATGGAATGGAATGGAATGGAATGGAATGGAATGGACTTTATTTGTCATTGCTACAGTACAGGTACCAAACAACGAAATTTAGGAGGGGTGGCTCCCCTGGTGTTAGGAAAGGAAAAAGAAAACACATTTTAGAAAAAGCATAGATGCATAAAATCACAAGAAGGTAAGGAGCTGGTTTACATCAATAAAGGCTATGTACACAATCCACTGTACTATACTGCACAGATAGTCAACTATAGTCGACTATCTACAGTAGAGAGTAGAGAAAGTAGGGTATGGAGGACGGTAGAGTAGTACTTTATTAATCCCCAAGGGGACATGAATTTTTAGCAACACGTGACGTTAGAATTATAAGGTTCTATCTCCATTTTTGTCAAAATTTAGTTTTTTACATAATCTGATCCATTAGGTGTTTATTAATGCCTGTGTGGTGTTATTTTTAAAATGTTGATTTTTTTGGGGTTAAAATACAAAGGTTCCATCTCACAAAACATAATGGAATGTAAAAACTTTGACGCTCAATATCTCTGAACTACCCTAAACGGAGATAGAACCTTAGCATTCTAAGCTCACGAACAGGTATACAAAGGACCCCATGTAAAAACAAGAGCTGAAACAGTTTTTAATTGCCCGACCGATTGCCAGATTATGTCCTGGACCTGGGAGCACATGAGATAGGAGATAAACCAGATCCTTCCCTCAGTCCTGGAACATGACAGGGAGGCAACAACCATTGTGGTTCATGTTGGGTCAAAGGATATCAAACTGGACTAATTTTATACAGCTCTCCACGACCCTTAAGGATTCAGGACTACAGCCAGTGATCTCTGATCCCCTACCCCCTGCTTCGCTCAGGTGGCATGAGGTTCAGTCAGCTACATCGGTGGCTTAAAGCATTCTGTAATGCCGAAGATATTACATTTATAGACGATTTATTTTGACCTGTTTTAGGAGAGACTAGTATTTTTAAGCATGACGGAGTGCACCCAAACAGAAGAGGAGCAGAGATCCTATCTGACAATATGGAGAAGGGGTAAACGTGGTGAGGGGACACTCAGGGCCGGTCCTGGTCATTTAGGTGCCCTAGGCGAGAGTATGATTTGATGCCCCCCCCTCCCCCAAAATTTTAGGCGACTGCCTAGTTCGCCTATGCCTAGGACCGGCCCCGGACACTAGTCCAAGCCATGTTAAGGTAACCCCCATCCCCCATTTCCCCCTCATACACTGCCAATAAAACCTGTTTCAGGCTAGATGCTAGCACATTGACCTACACCTCAGGGGGAGTTACCCACCCTAGAAACACCAGACGATTACAACATGAGGAATGGGCTCGGAACGCTACATTCAAATGTCATAAATACAAATTAGACTTCATCAACAAATGGGCTCAGGTAAATCCAGACAATTTTATGATCTCTAAAACATGGCTGAATCTGTCAGTGCCTGACAATGACGTGTGCTTAAATGGCCGCTATACCATAGGACAGACGGAGAAGGCGGAGGAGGAGGTGTGGCTGTTTTTGTCAAACTGTTTTATTGCATAGATATTACCCACCATCTGCTCAGTATAGTGCCCTTGACAACTTAGGTGCACTTCTACCTTCCTATGTATATTCTGAAGGAGCAATTAGGTGATTTTAATCTAGAGTCCAGACTGGTCAAATCAAACAGCTATGCAATGGTTTACAACTATGACAGTTAATCTCAAAGCCAACACAGACTAACTTGAAGAATCCAGATACTGTATATCCACATCTTAACAAATAGGCCGTATAAATATATAGCCAGTGGTGTTTTAACTATTGACATCAGCAATCGTCTGTGGCGCAGGAGGTAGAGCCACCGTCTAATGATCGCAAAGTTGGCAGATCGGCGGTTCGAGCCCCGGCTGGCCACATGTCGAAGTGTCCTTGGGCAAGACACTGAACCCCAAATTGCTCCCAGTGAGCGGGCCGGCCGGCGCCTTGCATGGCAGCTTGCCGCCATTGGTGTGTGAATGGGTGAATGAGAGGCCGTTGTAAAGCGCTTTGGATAAAGGCGCTATAGAAGTGCAGTCCATTTACCAGTCACTGTCCACCGCCTGTATTAGAGATGAAAGGATAAAAAAAAGTCTGCTCCACGCTTCCTTACAAAAAGACCTTCTAAACCTTTTAGCAAGCAAGGTTTTTAATATGTGGCAGCAGCTGGTGAAAAGCGGGAACAAGTCACCAACTAACCCTAACCCTGACCAAATGTTCAGAATTTTATTTTTATTTTATTCATTTTATAAAGCCATATAGCCTATATTTTGAGAATAAAAGTCTGAGCATTTTGATTCACCCGCTTTCACCAGGTGCTGTCATATTATCATCTTTATTGGTCAAAAAACTAAAATCAGTTACTGATTGTCAGGTTTTCAGACAACTGAGAAATAGATGCACCACATCAATTAAGAAAGCTAAATTACTTACTCACTTACTTCCTAAGTGCTATCTCAGGTTCTGTTGGTGATCCTACAAAAATTGTGGAAAAATAATTAACGCCCTGAAGACTTTGGCCTCATTACAGACAACATTGAGTAAAGTAATGCTTTTAATCAGCATTTTATCTCGGCAGGCTTTTTATTTGAGATGAATGGTGGTTTGGCTGACCTTGGCCCCGCCCCCTGTTGGCTCAATGGGAGATCAGTCAACCACTAGCGAACCTTTGTTTTCATTTCAAACATGTTCTACTTGTGATGTACTAGATGCTCTGCTTAGAATTGACATGAAAAAAAAAATCCATTGTGGCTGATCTTCTTGATCCAGCCCTATTGCAGCTTTTGGTTCCCATGATTGCTACATTTTTGACTGAGCTAAGCGAAGCATCTACTGCTAGCCTAGGAAGTGAATTTACTTGCTTTAACAGTGTGTTGTTGGTTAGTCATGTGCCTGTTGGTAGAATCAGTTAGCCAGCTAGTTTCTGTCTTGAAAGCCATCGTGATTGAAGCTAATAGCTGTCTAATCGCTGTGGGTGTTCTAAATCTGTGTATCTACCTGTATATAAACTGCTGTGACCTGTGACCTTGCCTATGCTGAATGGAAGCACCGGTCTGGTCACTCTCTGGTCAAGGTTGAGGCACAGGAGTCCTCATCTCTCCTAAGAGGTCACATAATTTCCCCTTTCCCCTGTCACATCTGTCCATATCCTCCTTCGAATTCCACGATGTTTCTGTCAACTCCCCTGTCAAACTTTTTGGGCAGAGTGGAGGGCCTCCGTGACAGCAAGGAGAGCAGTCTCAGTGGTGGGCCCAGCCTTGAAGCCGGATTGGTGGGGGTACGGTAAGGAAGGATCACCCCCAGCGACCTGAGGAGGGTCGTCCTCATGCTAATCTCATCTAGGCTCGACTACTGCAACTCACTATATGCTGGACTTCCTGATAAGACCATCTACCGCCTGCAGCTAGTCCAAAATGCCGCTGCCAGGCTGGTGTCAGGCACCAAAATGAGGGACCACATCTCCCCTGTCCTCATCTCCCTTCACTGGCTCCCAGTGAAGAAGAGAGTGAAGTTCAAAATCTGCACCTTTGTTTTTAAAGCTCTCAACAGTCTCGCCCCACCCTACATCAAGGACCTCCTGGACCAGTCTACCTCCTCAAGGCCCAGACCCAGGCTCAGGTCCGACGCCCAACTCAGCCTGAGGGTCCCACGTACCAACCTCAAGAGGAAGGGTGACCGTGCCTTTGCGGTGATAGCACCGACCCTGTGGAACGCGCTCCCTTCTGCCATCAAGTTTGCCCCCACTCTGGACTCCTTTAGAGCCAAGTTAAAAACCCACCTCTTCCTAAATGACATTCCCTAAATCTACTCCCTATTTGTTGTGAATTGTATGCCAGAGATTTACGTTTAAGTCGTCTGTGTCTGATTGCTTTCTGTGTTCCTTGTCTTTGTCTTTATCTGTTCCTTTACCCGGGCTGCGCCCCGGGCCGATGTAAAAGTTGGATGGGGGGCGCATTATAAATAAAATTAACATAACATAACATAACATAAGGATGTTGGAGGAAATGGATTGGAGAAGAGGGGAGGGGATGGGATCGAGAGGGGCAGGTGGTTGCCCGCTTAGATTTGATCAGTCTGAGAATCTCATCACGGGAGAGGGGGGAAAAAGATGATAAGCCAGAGACCGAGTATAGAGCCGAGAGTCTGGAAGGGGTGTAAGCAATGTTAGAAGGAGGAGGTGAAAAGTTGAAGAGTGTGGAGAATGTGGAGAACAGTTTCCTAGGATTAGAGGCAGAAGAATGTATTTTGGAATGATAGTAGGATGCTTTAGCAGCTGATGCAGAGGTTTTGTCCCTCCTGAGATATCTACATCCCCTCTACAGTTTCTCTACTGTTGATATACATTTAAAAATAAATAAATAAATATTCTTCCTTCTTCTAGCATTACGACTGCCAATGGTCCCTGGCCCGAGCAGAGATACATTTTTCCTGCAAAGACTGGTAAATAAATGATTCACTTACTTAGTCAAATGTATTTGTTGTAAGTCGCTTTGGATAAAGGCGTCTGCTAAATGCCAAAAATGTAAATGTAATTCCATTTGAGTTTTTAGCACAATGACTTTAAGTGTAATATTCCACATCAATACATTCCCTCTCTCAGCCCTGGATGACTAAGGCCGGCCTTATTAATTATTAACAGATACAATTACAACCATTGAATCAGGAAGTTGGTTTACCTCATGCTTGACATTTTACGAGAAAGAGAAGAAGAGAGAAAAGGAGGGAGTGAAAGGGATAGAAAGGGACAAAATCCTATTCTGACGATTTCTACTGGGCATATGATATGATCATCACTGATTACAAGTAGTTGAAAACAAGTCATAAGTGCCACTACAATAACCACTGATGCACTTTTTGCCAGGCAAGATAATTACATAACATTTTCAGATCTGAGGAGGCCCCCCATGATTTACAGTGGGGTGCAAAAAATGTCGGCATGCCTAGTCAAAATGCCTTTTACAATTAATATCTAAGTGAAAAGAAGCAACCCTAACCTCTAAATGGTGCAAAGTTAAACATGACACATTTCATCACATTTAAAGCAAGATTTGGGAACCTTGTCAGCTAGTATTTTGTAACTTCTCCTCGGGCAACTATAACAGTTTGCAAATGCTTCCTGTAGCCAGCTAAGAGTCTTTAAATTCTTGTTTTGGGAATTTTTCCCCATTCTTCCTGGCAGAACACCTCTAGCTCAGAAATATTCTTCGGCCTTCTTGTATGCACGGCATGTTTCTCCACAGATTTTCAATAATATTCAAGTGTGGCCATTCCCAAACCTTCAACCTTCAACCTCCTTTCCTGGAGGCACTTCATGGTTGATTTTGAGGTATTCTTCGGGTCATTGTCTTGCTGGAATACCCAACCTCTCTTCAACTTAAATTTCTGGACTGACCTTCGAACATTAGCCTCTAGAATGTCTTGATATTTAGTGGAATCCATTCTTCCTTCCACCCACACAATATTGCCTGTGCCCCCAGCTGCTACACAACCCCAAAGCATAATGGATCCACCTCCATGCAAAAGGCTTCAGGTTTCTCAAGGTTTTCTTTTGCATACTTCAGACACTTCATTTTGTGTTGAGGTCATAGGAAAGGCTTCTTTCTGGCAACTCTGCGATGGAAGTCTTTGTTGTTGAAGGTATGCTGTATTGTTGTCCTGTGAATAACTAGACCAGTGTCTGATTTTTTGCAGCTCTTTTTTGCAGCTCTTTTGCAGTGTAGGCATGGAGTTACTTCAGAATATACAGTTCAACCCTGGAATTAATCACCTGACTCATTGGAGCCCTAACGAGTAAATCACCTTGGTCTGGGCCTTAGTAATCATCTTCTCAAAAGGTAACAAAGAATAATCCCCAAACCTTTGCACAGGGCCCTTTCTCATTTAAAGAAATGAAAATAAAAAGAAACCTTGCTTTAAAATTTGCAGAAAGGTATCATATTTAACTTTGTAGCATTTAGTGTTCAGGTTTGCTTTCTATCACTTGGAGATTAATTGTAACAGACATTTAAAACAGGGGTGGCCAAATGTTTGCACCCCACTGTACTTGTATACGTCTGCCTCTTTCCGTTCTACGCTTTGTTAACGTTAGAATGATAAGGTTCTATCTCCGTTTTGGGCAGTTCAGAGATATTGAGTGTCAAAGTTTTTACATTCCATTATGTTTTGTGAGATGGAACCTTTGTATTTTATTAATTACTAACCAAAAAATGTCAACATTTGAAAAATAACACCACACAGGCATTAATAAACACCAAATGGATCAGATTATGTAAAAAAACTCAATTTTGACAACCTTATAATTTTAACGTCACGTTGTGCTGTTTTCATGGCCTTAGATTAGCAACCACTCAAACCCAGCAAATGTTTTTGGTGTGTGTGTGTTTGTATGTGCGTGCATGTGTGTGTGTGTGTGCGTGCGTGTGTGTGTGTGCATGCATGTGTGTGCGTGCGTGTGCATGCATGCGTGTGTGTTTGTGTGTGCGTGCGTGCGTGTGTGTGTGCATGCATGCGTGTGTGTGTGATAGAGAGAGTGGCTGTTGGAGGGAGAAATCAGAGGAAGGGCTCACAGTAATGCATGGAATGGAATGAGGAACGGTATCAAATGATACCTTCAAACGACACTATGAAGCCCACATCTATTTCCTTTTGTTATTTTGTATTAAAACCACACTTCAGACAGGTTAGCATTCATCATTTAAGGAATGAGCTTACAGTGTTTCATTCACAACAACACAGTCAGCAGATGGAAAAACAGCATTATCTCTTTTTATAAATCAGTGCTCCTCAAGTACTCATTGAAGAATATAAAGCCCTGCAACTAGCAATTTTAGTTATGATTACATGGTGATCTTTGAACAGTGCTTCTAGACATTATATAAATGGTTACATATCTCCAGCCATTCTCATCTGTTTATAGCACCAAGCATCGCGAGCAGGGGGCTCTGGCTCTTGGGTTCAGAGGGAATCATTAAGGGTAGGCAGAAACACCACGAGTGTGTATGTGTGCGTATGAAATAAAGATGGAGTTTGTTGCGAGAAGAAGAAGAGAGAGAGAGAAACCCAGAGACTGGAAGTAGAGTGAGTAGAGTGAGACTGCAAGGAGGAGGGAGTGTACACATATGAGTGAGTCTTCTTTTCTGAGGGGCTGAGGGGCTTGAGTGCGCGCCGGCTTGCTTTTGCGAGTGAAGTCGGAGCAGAGAAATGCCACAGCGCGCACCGAGTGACGTCAGCCAGGAGGCCCCGTGGGGAGGGAGGTGAGTCAGAGCCCGGGCTGCGGCCTCGGCAGATCTCCGCAGCCACGAGCGCGTCATCACCAGTCTCACTGACACCCTCTCACATTTCTCTGCATCTGTTTCAATGTGCCTCCTCCTCCTCCTCCTCCTCCTCCTTCTCCTCACGAGGATCACTTCACATCCGTGGCGTATGTAGCAGCCCCGGCTTTGTTTCTTTCACCAGTGAAAGAGAAGTGCACATCCTTCGACTACCTACCGTACCGTCCTTATTGTTGTTCGTTCTTCTTCTTCTAGGACGACAGGCGTTCAGGTTCCGATTGTTTTCTCTTCCTGTCAGTTCAGAACGGGAGAGACACTCGAACGCACGAAAAACACAAAACAGAAAATATTTCAGCTTGACAGGATGGATCATTAGAATGTTTCTAGCTGTTAGGTAGTCATAGTACGTACATAGCTGGTAGGAAATGCTGATGGCACGTATTGATTAATTAAGTGACATTCTTGGCTAATCCCAACATCTTTTTTCCATCCTTTTGGAGTACACTACAATGCTTGTACCCCAATAACACTTGTTGATAACTAGACTAAATAGAGAACTTCTCCATATGGATAATTTCCTTGGATAAGCTAGTACATATCCTGCATACCTCAAAATATCGGCAGATTCGGCACCAATTGTGATAGATGTTATTATTCATTTTCACATTGCCACCTTTAGATGATTATTACTGTATCTCGTAGCCACTGGCAAACCCCTTCTTATTGCCACAAGGCCAAGGATTTAGCATGTTAAAGAGACAATTTGGGATTCAAACAGCAACAATGCAGCCTCCCTGCCACTTTATTTGGTAAACAGCTGAGGGATGGGGCTGGAGAAATGTAACCACTCTCAAATTCATAGACGGAGCAAAGGACGCTAAGGACTGGCAATCCATGAGACAACAAAATATAGTTTTAACCAAACAATGGAGTAAAACAACATTTTTTTTTATTTTGGGTCCTGATGGGGTTCAGTTACACTAAGCTCATGAGACATGTATAAGTTACACTATTCAAGAATCAATGGCTCTATATTTCATATGAATTCATTAATTAAAATGTAAAATGTAAAAAGTGATAGTGATGGATCTTAAAGGGAACCCTGGTTATTAAGACATGTAGGCCTTAATACGCTCCAATTGCCATCTCCTACTAAAATATGTTGGTAGAAAGACATGAAATGAATGAATTTTATTGATATTGTGAGACAGTCCACCATGGTTGGCTTTCCCTGTTGTTGTTGTTGTGTTTATGTTACCGTTATTGTTGATTGGTTACTGTATGTCACATGATCACCCAGAGAGAGAGATAGCTCGTTACCTTGGTTACGTAAACAGTCAGTAAAGGGAACAACGCTCATCGGTATGGACAGCAAAGCTGCTGTTCTGTGCCAGAGCTAGTTTTCCCGTCATCTATTAACCTGCCATCTGGGACACAATTAGTTGTATCTTGTATTGTGTATTGTGTTAAGAAGAAGTTCACTAAAGAACCAGAAACGGAGAATCCCTTGTCGTGTGAGTCATTATACCCACGCACATCAGACGGACAAAACACGACAACTGGTGTCTGAAGTAGCGATCATCCGTGAGTACATCCACCTGACAGAGGAAAAGCTAACAGAAGCTAACGGAAGATAATAAAGTTATAAGAGCCAAAGCTAACGGGAGCTAATAGGGGCTAACAGGAGACAGCTAGCTAGCCAGCTGACTGGATTCAGGAGTTACTACAACAACTGGTTGAGTACTGCCACCTGGTGGTGTTTGGGCAGACTGTACTCCCGTTAGACTCAACTAAATTAAGCGGACAATTCCATTAATAAACAACTCAACAAAATCAAAGAGACAATTATATAAATAAACAACTAAATAATACAAAGAGACAACTACATGAATGAGAACAAGACAAGTGGAACAGACAATCCACCGAAAATAAAAGGACAATTACATGAACAGAAAACTCAATAAAATGACAGAGGAACAAGGAGCTACAGTAGGACCTACTGAGCCTGATAGAGCCCCAACATGGCTACAAGCTTTGTTGGATAGCCAAAATCAGCAGACAAAACACCTGCAAATGATGCTAGCCCCCGTACTAACACACATAACAGGAGGAAATCCCGTTACACAGCAAGCCTCACCACCACTTGCTGCTTCCAGTCGAAATGGGGATAAGATCTTACAGCGCCCCACATTGGACAGGCATGCTTCTGAGCCTGAAGCTATACCTTCAGCCTCTTGGGATATACCAGTAAGACCAAAAACTCGTGTTGGTGCCCCCTTTGCAGCTGAGTTGGATGTCATCAATCAGCGCACTCGCAACTTTGGTCCCACCAGGAGGGGCGGCAATGCTGAACCTGACAGTAGATGGAGAGACACTAGAGACTCTGAGAATGAAACCCAACGCTCATTTCCCTATGGTGAGCAGAGACTGAATAGTTCTGGTCACAACAGTCAGCACACTCTGCAAGAAGTGCGTAGACCTAAACTTGCCACATTTGAAGGAAATGATGACTGGGACTCTTTCTTGTTGCCATTTGAGCGCCAGGCCAGGAAGTATGGATGGAGTACTACAGAAAGAGTGGACAGGCTGCATGAATGCTTAAGAGGAGCTGCAATACGATATGTCTGCTCACTGCCAGAACGTACACGGGAGGATTATGCTCTCTTAGTGGAGGAGCTTACTCAGCGCTTTGGGAAAAGAGACCCCCCTACCACAGTAAGGAGAAAGTTGGGAGAACTTCGGCAAGGTAGAGAGGCGTCAGCTGAATTTGCAGAAGAGGTGAGACGCCTCGTCACACTTGCATATCCAGGAGTGGATCTCCAGCTGCAAGATCAACTTGCAACTGATGCCTTTCTTAAAGGTCTAAAAAATCAAAAAGTGGCCTATGAAGTTATGAACCGAGATCCATGCTCCCTTGCAGAGGCTCAAAAGTGTGTAGAGGCTCATGAACACAACTTCAAAGCTACGGTGGGACGTGAAACAGAAATAAAGAACAGAACACGACGCATTTCTTGGGCTGATGATGGAGACATCTGTGAGGACTTTACTCCTACCTCTCGTAGGGTACAGACCCCTCAGTATGTAACTGCTGAACAGTTTGCTACACTAACGGACCAAGTCAAGACCCTCGTACATACAGTAGGGAATCTACAGCTGCAGTTTGAACATCATAAAACTAGAGCAACAACACAACGTCCCCTGTCACTAGAGAGGACACAGAACCATTATCAGGTGCAGCCCGGCCGGATGCGCTCCCAGTCACCAAGCCCAACCCGGGGAGCAGCTGGCCCATGTTATAAATGTGGAGAACAAGGACACTTCAGGAGGGACTGCAGTAGATCGCCGAGCCCAACAGCTGCACGTAACCGCGGTGACAAAGGCCCAGACCAACGGGGGCGGTCAGAAGGGAGACTACATGCAGATCACAAACCACAAGGGCTACAGATTGGCTGCACCAAAAACAAGGGTGAGAGTCTACAGATTCCGGTGACAGTAAACGGCATTCCAACACAGGCTGTGGTGGACACGGGAGCCCAGACAACAGTAATCTCAGAGGAGCTGTATAGGAGTTTCTCTGGAGGTGATCCGACAAGCCTACGTAAGACCTACCTTCTAAATGCGGGAGTTGGAGATGGCATGGAAGCAAAACGTGGACTGAACGTCACCTTTAAAATTGCAGCCAAAACAATCGACTGGGACGTACACGTAGCCCCCATACGTGACTCTGTCCTCATAGGATTGGATCTGATGAAGACTCATGATGTTGTCATCCACACCCGTGGTAAGGTGTTCATCGGAAACGAACTTGTGCCCTCCAAAATAGTACGAGGGGATGGATCAGACTATCATGTTGCCAGAGTGACCCTAGGAGAGACCACCACCATACCACCTACATCTGAATGTGTGGTCTGGGGCGAGGTGGAAGAACCAAGGCCAGGTGTTCCAGCTGTACTAGAGCCTTTGAACATCACAGAAAATGTAGTCTCCGGCAGTGTTGTTACCACTATGGAGAAGCGGGTGCCAGTCCGGCTATGCAACTTCTCGACCAGCAAAGCGGCCCTGCCAAGAGGAGCATGCCTTGGACTCTTAGTTGAAGCTTATCCTGAGGAGCCATCATGTTCACCTGAGCAAAGTGTAGAGCCCATCATAGAGGGAGAGTCAGAGAGTGTGCCATCACTGGTGGTTGGAAGAGTAGCAGCAATCTCTGAGCTACCTGAACATCTCCAAAGCCTGGTTGGTGCTACTAGTGAGGCACTCAGTGAGGAGCAACAAGAACAATTTATCCAACTGCTAGTGACCTACCAATCCCTCTTTGCCAAAAGTGATTCCGACCTGGGTTACATGTCTGCTGTCACACACAAGATTGACACAGGATCAGCTAAGCCTGTGCGCCAGCGAGTGAGAAGGGCACCTCTTGGATTTCAAAGTGAAGAGCAAACACATCTTCAAGACATGCTTAAAGCCGGTGTCGTTACACCATCATCATCGGAGTGGGCCTCTCCGGTCGTCTTAGTACGCAAGAAGGATGGAGGAGTACGGTGGTGCATAGATTACCGCGGCTTGAACAGTCTGACGGTAAAGGACGCATATCCTTTGCCCAAGATTGAAGAGTGTCTTGATGTTCTTGGGGAAGCTACAATGTTCTCAACACTTGACCTTCAGTCTGGCTATTGGCAGATAGCAGTGGATGACCAAGACCGCGGGAAGACAGCATTCATCACCAAATGGGGCCTCTATGAATACACCCGCATGCCATTTGGGCTCTGCAATGCCCCAAGCACCTTTCAGAGGGCAATGGAGCTCGTCCTCAGGGGACTCCAATGGGAAACATTGCTGATCTACCTTGACGACGTCATTGTCATTGGCAGGGGAGTGGATGAAAGCCTGGACCGGCTCGCACAGGTCTTCAAGTGTCTCCACAGCTATGGGTTGAAGCTGAAGCCTTCTAAATGTCACTTGCTTCAAGAGGAAGTTCTCTTCCTGGGCCACATTGTGAGTGGAGATGGGATCTGTCCAAACCCAGCTCTGGTCAAGGATGTACAGCGCTGGGAGCCACCCAACAACCTGAAGGAGCTGCAAGCTTTTCTTGGACTGTGTAACTACTACCGCAAGTTTGTTCCAGCTTTTGCAGAACTGGCAAGCCCTCTCCACAGCCTTTCAAAGAAGGGGGCTACATTCCTGTGGACAAATGAGCACCAAGATGCTTTTACAAAGCTGAAAGAAAAACTGACAACTACACCAGTGCTGGGATACCCCACTGTTGGAGGCAAGTACATTCTAGACACTGATGCCTCGAACCACAGTATTGGAGCTGTTCTGTCACAACTCCAGTGGGGAGAAGAGCGAGTCCTAACATACGCCAGCAGCCATCTTACACCAGCTCAGCAGAGGTACTGTGTTACCAGACGTGAGTTACTTGCTGTCGTCCGCTACACTCGTCAGTTCCGCCACTACCTACTGGGCAAGAAGTTTCTGCTACGAACAGATCATGGCAGTCTCACCTGGCTGTTTCGGATCAAAAACCCTGAAGGTCAGTTGGCTCGCTGGCTGGAAGAGTTGAGCCAATATGACTTTGACATAGAGCATCGAGCGGGCCGGCAACACTGCAATGCTGATGCCATGTCAAGGCAAACCAGAGAACATTCAGACAAATGTGACTGTTACCAAGCTGGAAAGAACTTGTCTGATCTACCATGTCAAGGATGTAAGTACTGCCGAAGACTTCATGAGCAGTGGACAAGATTTGAAGACGATGTTGATGATGTTGTGCCGCTCGCAGTTAGGAGTATTGAGTCTGGTGAGACCAGTGGTGATAACACTCAGTCGATGGAAACAGATCCACCACATACAACCATGCTGGAGACTCCAGTAGTTAACTGGCTGCAGTCAGTCAGATTGGAAGAGCTTGCCAAACTTCAGAAAGCTGATCCTGTCCTCTCCACCCTCCACACATGGAAAGAATCAGGAACCCTCCCTACTAAAGATCAGGTGATGCTTGAGAGCCCTGCAGTGAGGAAGTTCTGGCTCTGCTGGCCTCAGGTCATGCTGCAGCAAGGAGTTCTCTACTACTCCTGGGAGAGAGTAGGAGCCCAACAACCAACCGTGTTGCTACTAGTTCCAGCTTCCATGCAAAGAGAGGTCCTGCAGGCTTGCCATAATCCTCCTCAATCTGGTCATCTTGGGGAAGCAAAAACACTGGAGCGCTTACGCCAGAGCTATCACTGGTATGGAATGGGTGAAGAAGTCCATCTGTTTGTGAAGAGATGCCAGCACTGCAATGCATGCAAAACTACGGGACCAGTGAAACGAGCCAAGTTGCAAAGCTACCAAGCTGGAGCACCTTTGGACCGTCTCCACGTAGACATCCTCGGGCCATTCCCTGTATCCAGCTCTGGAAACAAGTACATTCTCGTCATAATTGACCAGTTTACTCGATGGGTCGAAGCCTTTGCTGTTCCTGACCAAGGGGCGGAAACAACAGCAAGGAGGCTTGTGTATGACTTTATCGCCCGATTTGGAGCCCCCCTCGAGTTGCACACTGACCAAGGTCGCAATTTTGAGAGTTCCCTGTTCCAGAATGTATGCAAGCTCCTACAGATCACAAAGACAAGGACCACCCCCTACCACCCTGCCTCTAACGGACAGGTGGAAAGGTTCAACAGAACTTTACTCCAGATGATCCGATGCTATGTGGACCAGAACCAAAAGAACTGGGATGAGCATCTGTCACTACTCACCTCAGCCTACCGCAGCTCACGCCATGCAATCACAGGGTTCACACCTAACAGGCTCATGTTTGGCCGAGAAGTTCATCAACCACAGGATATCCAGTCTGGGGCTGCAGAACTCAAATCTGACCGAATGGAGGTAGCAGATTTCCTTCATAACCTGGGAGAAGGACTTAAGGAGGCACAAAGCACAGCGAGGGAGCACCTCCGCATTGCACAAGAACGTCAGAAGAAGATGTATGATGTCCGAGCACGAGAACATTCTTACAGCGTTGGAGATTTGGTGTATGTAAAGGATGACACGAAAAAGAAGGGATTAAGCCCCAAGCTTCAAGCACCTTGGAAGGGCCCCTTGATTGTGGCTGGATGCCGTGGTCCTGTCCTCTACGATATTCAAGGGTTGAAGCGCAGAAAGATAATGCACCATGATCGGCTTAAACCATACAATAGTGAGGTGGTCCCTGCTGGGATAAAACGTCAAAGGAGTCAAGTGCTGCAGCAGTGCCAAGACCCAGCTACACAGCTACCTGAAGAGGATGTCCCGTTGGTACCAGAGCTGCCACTACAGAAAGACAATGATAAAGATCCAGCAGGGGAAGGAGCTTCTCGAGAGTCATGTGATCAAGAGGAGAAACCTCATCTCAAAGCTCCAAGGTGTCAGCAGGAAAAAAGACAAGAGGACACTCCAAAAAATACTGTTAAAACATCTAAGGGACGCATGGTTAATAAGCCAGAGAGATTCAGGAACTAGTTATTGAAAGAGAGACTGTTTAGTTTATCGGCAGATTGGTTACTTCATCCAAGAAGTTTTGCATTATAAAGAAAAAAAAAATGTTTTACTGTAAAAATTGTTTACAAGTAGTTAAGTGTTTTAATTGTTTCACTGTTGTTTAGCTATAGGGCCTACGAGTTTGCAAAGAATGTGATGTAAGTAATCAAATAATTTAGACATGTTCATTGAGTCAACTGTTCTATTCCTAGACATGTTAATGTTAAGTCACCTGTACTGAAGGGACTCAGTACTCTTGGAGGGGGATAGTGTGAGACAGTCCACCATGGTTGGCTTTCCCTGTTGTTGTTGTTGTGTTTATGTTACCGTTATTGTTGATTGGTTACTGTATGTCACATGATCACCCAGAGAGAGAGATAGCTCGTTACCTTGGTTACGTAAACAGTCAGTAAAGGGAACAACGCTCATCGGTATGGACAGCAAAGCTGCTGTTCTGTGCCAGAGCTAGTTTTCCCGTCATCTATTAACCTGCCATCTGGGACACAATTAGTTGTATCTTGTATTGTGTATTGTGTTAAGAAGAAGTTCACTAAAGAACCAGAAACGGAGAATCCCTTGTCGTGTGAGTCATTATACCCACGCACATCAGACGGACAAAACACGACAACATGATCGCCCTATTGTTAGAACGCTTCTTGTCGGCTGTTGGCATCTTCAAGGCTGTCAAATCTTAGCTAGAAACTGGAAGACGAAAAGTTAGCTTGTTATCTAGTTACCTGTATGTTATATCTGCATGGGAAATTCAACCAGCTAGCAAGAACTTCTGCTGCATGTACAATGCCCTCCACAATTATTGGTAAATAATGAGTAAACTTACTTATTAAGAAATGAGAAATATCCAACCTTTAATTTAAGTAAATTTATTCTGAGAAAAGAAAAATCTGTGATCAAGGAATAATTATTTCTAACAAACCCAATTATTGGCACCTCTAGATATTCTTATGAACAAAATAGCTACTCACCTGAAAATGCCCATATCTACCATTAGGGCAATACTTAAAAAGTTCAAAGCAACTGGAACTGTTACAAACTTAAACAGAGGAGAGTAGCATCTTGGGGTCACCAAGTCTCCAAAACTACCATTAGATGCCACCTCCATGCCAACAAATTATTTGGAAGGCATCCCAGAAAAATTCCTTGATTTCTTGCTCTGTATTCTCCAACCTTATTAGATGTTACAGGAGAAGAGTCAATGCTGTTTTATTGGCAAAGGGAGGTTGTACAAATAATTAAATTAATGCCAATAATTGTGGCACACATGGTTTTGTTAGAAATAATTATTTCTTAATGACAGGTGTTTTTTTTCTCAGAATAAATTTACTTTAATTAAAGGTTGGAAGTTTTTCTTTTCTTTTTTTCACTGTGACATTAAGCCAATTCACCAAAAGGTGATTTTTTTTAATGCCAATAATTGTGGAGGGAACTGTACATCATTGTCTTACCCTTAGTAGCGATCTGAACTGTGTCGCTGCATACAATATTAACCAAACAATCGAAAAACTGTCTGTCTGTTTGGCTATCTGTACTGGGATTTAAACTACAAAGGTTTCTCAGTGTAACAACAGTTACAACGGCTAAGTAAAACCATCAGAAATTTAAAAAATACACTTCTAATGATGATCATAGCATTACAAATGTTTTAGGGAACTGTCCCCCAGAGTGTAAACCGATACTGATATAACAATCTCATTAGTATAGCCCATTGTGGTAGTGGTGGGTAAGGGCCTGGGGGCTGGGCACTGATGATTCACCCATCATTAACAGGGATAAACTCTAGACACTTTTCAAAAAAGCCAGACACATTGCCCTCCCTCATCACTCCCACAGCCATTTAGAAACGTCCCCATTGAGCTTACCATTGATTGTCAATAGTGAATATAAAAGGATAAAAAAGATGACTGAATTCAGGATTACGCATTGACTTTGTCATGACTGTCCTTCATCTGACTTTAGCTTTATACAGACTCTCCTCAACAGACCTTTAAAGGACCACTTTTGCTCGCTGGCTTCTCTTGAAGAAAATATTACAAGAACAGAAACACTGAGTGGTGACATCCGCAGAGCTACAGTATCTGGGAAGGTAACAGCAGATATACAGTGGGGATTAATAAGAATTCAACAAGAATTCAATAAATGTTTTAATTCAACATATTTCCATTGCAGCTATTCACATGAAATTTAGACCAGACATTGGTATTAACTCAATAAAACTACACAGCTAAAGACATTATAACACTAAAAAAGTTATGTGCAATAAAGGCAAATGACACAGGAAAGAAGTATTGAACATGCTAACTGAAATGTATTTCATACTTGGTTGAGAAGCCTTTGTTTCCAATGACAGCTTCAAGACGCTTCCAGTAAGAAAAAACGAATCTCACCGTGAGTAGGTGGGGTTTTGGTCAACACAGACAGTTTAAGTTTAAATCTTAAAGATTCCGGGGGGACCCTGTAGTGAATCTTGATCTTCAGTTCACTTATGTTGGATTTAAGTCTGGTGATTGACTAGGCCAGTCCAACACCTTTATTTTCTTCCTCTTGAACCAATTGAGTCTCTTCCTCCTCCTTTGCAGTATGTTTTGGATCGTTGTCCTGCTGGAAGATCCACCCGCATCTCATCCTCATCATCCTGGTGGATGGCAACAGATTCTTCTCAAGAATGTCCTGGTACATGGTTCTATTCATCTTCCCTTCGATAATTTGGATTCCACCAGTACCATGTGAAGATTGTCGCTTTGGAATAAGGCATCTGCTAAATGCCAAAAATGTCAATGTAAATGTAAAGAGAAACAGCCCCATACCATGATGCTTCCACCTCTGAACTTCACTGTAGGTACGGTATTTTTAGGATCATATGCAGAGCCATTTTTCTTCCAAACATGGCGTGTGGTATTGTTGCCGGAAAGTTCGATATTTGTCTTGTCTGACCAGACTACATTCTCCCAGTAATCTACAGGCTTCTCCAAGTGTTCTGTAGCAAACTTCAAATGAGCTTCAACATGCCTTTTCTTCAGTAATGGAGTCTTCTGGGGTGATCGCGAGAGTGCATTGTCTATTATTTTCTTTGTTACAACTGTACCCACTGCTTCCAGGACTTTCTGGAGCTCTGCTTGAGTGGTCCTTGGCTCTTGGACTACTCTTCTGACTACCTGTCTGACTTCCCGCTCAGAAAATTTGCTCCTGTGCGTGGCCAGTTAATGGTTGATTGATGTTCCTTCCACTTGTGATTTATGGCCCCAATGGCGCTTAACATTTAGGAGTTATCGATAGGAGAAATCCATCGGTAACCAGTGCCATTGCTATGCTGCCCAACAATCTTGTTGTGAAGGTCTTAAGCTTCGTGACAAATTATTTGTTTACTTGCATTCACAAGTGGAAAACCTTTTTCAAAAAGTGGAAGTAGTTACCCACCAACATGCACTAACCCAGCTGATTCTAATTAGCACAGGTAGGAGAACTCATAAGCTTGTTTAGTGTTTTTCCTGTGTCAGCTTTTTTTATGGATTCGAATGTTACAATTTCTTTAGCTGTGTAGTTGTATTGAGTTAATACCAACGTGTAGTAGATGAGTGTAATAGCAGACTAATCTACCTATTCTATGTCATGCGCACTGTATGTCCTTTACGGGATTCCGTACCTTGAAGTTTACGAGTAAAGTCACACTTACCTTGAGTCTGTGTCCGTGCATCCTTATTAAGAATATTACAGTGGCGACGAGTTGATGATATCGTAAAAACATTACAATTCTTGAAAAGAAAAAAACTTGAACTTGAAAACTGACCAAGTGAACTAGAAGAAATAAGGAACCTGCGCCGTTTTTGTCAAGAAGTGAGTGCGGCTAGCAACAAGTCAGCAAGCAACGTTGCCGCGGCATAGCGATGAAGTCATGGCTTTGATGGGCTCTGCTGCCCTCTGTTGGCGAAAGTGAACACTACTGAATATTCAGGTAAAATCGTTTCTACAAGGCAATATATACATTTTTTTTATTTTAAAGAAAATGACTACTATTGGAAAAGTACCTGACTTTGATTCAACAAAGGAGGATTTTGAGTCTTATCTGGAACGTTTTGAGAGTTGGCTGGCTGCAAATGAAATAGAAAATGTGAAGAAAGCACATGTGTTTATCAGTGTTTTGGGCCCAACTGAATATAGGCTGCTGAAAAGTCTTGCAGAGCCAAAGAAATATGTGGAACTGTCTTATGCTGAGCTTACTAAAGCACCATCAGACCATTTCAAGCCTAAGCCCATTATAATTGCTGAACGCTTCAGATTCTATAAGCGTCACCAGAACCAAGGTGAAGCACTGGCAGACTACATCATGGCCTTGGTCTAAATGTAATCCAGATACTTTTATCATTGTCCAATAACATTGTTGACAATCTGAACGCAGCCCTAGAATCTGAATATAAAGACCCAAATGTACTAATTTACCTGGAAGGTGAAAACCGACTCAGTGTTTCTGGTGCACAAAGAAGATTCAAGCAGACCATCCAAATTCTCTGTGCATCAACTAATCCCAAAACGGAGTAATCGAGTTCTTTAATGTTCTTTATTTTTATGTAGAATACCGTAACATTGTTTTCAAAATTATAATTAAAAATATCACCCAGAAATAGCAAAAGCATGAGTACACTTCAGTTTCTTCAAGTGGTTGTTTCCAATAACTTGAAAAATGACAAAATTGTGGTAAATTCATTACACATCCTTACTTACGTAATATTTCCTTAATTACATGAAAAATATGAGAAAATATTGTCATTGCAGTGTTTCCTCCAGGAATTTTTACCATGGTGGCGGGTAGTGCCGACCGCGCACGCGCGCAGCGCGCGCGCGAATTTTTCGCGTGCACGCGCATGAAACGCGCACGCGCGCTCAAAACAACGACGTCATTTCAGCCAAAACTCGAAAATAAAATGTTTTCCTGTAAATTAAAAACAAGGGTAGTCCGTCCGTCCGTCCCTCTCTGGAATGGAATGGAATGGACTTTATTTGTCATTGCTACAGTACAGGTACCAGACAACGAAATGGTCCATTAAATAAAATGACACGGTTCAAATGTTCACGCCGGCAGTCCGGCTCTCACACATACTGGCAGCGTCCCGGTCTGACTTAGCTCTCGTTTGTGCACGGCTTTCTTTCTTTCCTTCCTTCCTTCCTTCCTTTATGTGAAGTGGCCGGTCCCGGGCACAGCTGCCTCGCATCCGCTCAACGAGCCCGGCGGTTCGGTGCTGCGCTGATTAGCGGATGCGGGACAGCTGTGTGAGCGGATCGCTCCATCTCTCATCTTGATGAAGATGAATGATCTTTATTGTCATTGTAACAGGTACAACGTAATTTAAATGAGGAATCACAAAACAGTTTTGCAAGTTTGGCGGACCGCCACGATGAAATGCATGTAGAGGAAACACTGCATTGTGTAATTTTATAAATTATTGCTCCGTCATAATAATTATTCACACGGCGATAGTAAGATAGTCTAAAACTAAACTAAAACTACAAAACCTAAAACTAGACAGCTAAAGAGCTAGGGACAAGGAGGGGTCAGCAATGGGCAAAAGGGAGGGTCAACTCAATTGCAAGAACAAATCATAGACTAGCACTGTATGTCTCTCAGCAAGAGCTTGAAACTGGAAAGAGGGATCAGATGAGACAGTTTCAGACTCTGCTGTAAAGAATTCAGGTACCTTGAATCAAGAATCCATGGCACCTTGTAGCCACTTCACTCCAATTCAAGACTTTGAAGCAACTTTCCAATCCTAGGTTTTAGTGTGAGGCAGCTCAACTGAGCAAGTCCAACTTGGCCATGAGCTCTGAATAGCCTCTTCAATGCCTATTAAAAGAAAAACCTTCAATGTTTCTCCTTTCTGTATTTGAGTGCTCTCATTTAGTCTGTATCTTGTCTCTCTCTCTGCCTTTGATTTCACTGGGATAATGTGGTATGCCTTTGTGCAAATAACTGTATGGTTTTCTATCAAGATGAGAAGCTAGATAAGACATACAGTGCTGCTTGAAAGTATATGAACCCCTTGTGCAATTATCGACCATGAAATCTTTATTTAATCAGAACCTGTCTTTTTTTTATCTGACATAACAGGTTTATATTTACCAATTCCATATGTTGGTTTAGAGGGAATCATGCGTGTAGTAGGAAAACTAAATTATAAAGAAATTAGTGCAGGTGCAAAAATAAGTGAACCTCTTCAGTCAATAGCTTGTGGCACCTCCATTAGCCGTGATAACTTGAGTAAACGTCTCGTATAGCCACTAATCAGTCTCTGGCATCTGTTTTGAGATATTTTTGCCCACTCCTTCTTACAGAAGTGAGTCAATTGAGTGAGGTTTGAGCATGAACTGCCCGCTTCTGGTCCTGCCACAGCATCTCAATTGGATTTAGTTCAGAATTTGACTTGGCCAATCTAAAACACAAATCTTCTTTATTCTGAGCCATTCTTTGGTAGACTTGTTTGAATGCTTGGTCGTGGTCGTTGTCTTGTTGAAAGACCAATTTTAAGCCCAGCTTTAGCTCCTTGGCTGATGGCTTGAAGTTCTGTTAAAAAAATCTCCTGGTATACCTCAAAATTCATGGATCCCTTAATGATGTGGAGTCGAACAGGTCCAGAGGAGGAAAAGCAGCCCCAGATCATGACATCCCCACGCTTGACTGTTGGGATATGGTTCTTTTGGTGGTAGGCAGTGTTGGGTTTTCGCCAAACATAGTGGATTTGATTGTGACCAAAAAGGTAGATTTTGGACTCATCTGTCCAGAGAATGAACTTCCAGAAACCTTCAGGCATGTCCAGATGGTCTCCGGCAAAGTTACGAAGGGCAGCTTGGTTATTTTTTGACAGCAGAGGCTTCTTCCTAGCAACCCTCCCACGAATGTCATTTTGATTCAGTGTTCTTCTTATTGTTGAAGCATGCACGTGTAACGGAGTAGAAAGTACAGTTCAATTATAGCTAAAATAGAGCTAAACTGCGCCCTCTAGGGGTTTAATGTAAATACAGCTGTACAGTGCATAGCGCGGGACGCAACGTGATCCTGCTCAGTTCATCTGAAAACACTGACTGGGTAGGTGATGTTTTCTACAGGGTCTGAGATCGCATATAATTTAAGAGATTATTAATGTACCTATGTTTTATTTGAATGTTTAATGATCAAGATAGCTGTTTTGAGTTTCCCCATTTATAGTATTTTAGTTTGGAACATATCACAAGTTTGTTAATGTGAGTTTTCTGTTGTTAACAATGGCGGCGCTAACGTGAATGTCCGTGTGTAACATCATTTTAGAATCTAGCCTGATGACCCTGCAACCAGGGGAGGCTGGTTCATTAGGTGCAATTGGGCAATGCCCCACCAAAGGGAGAAGAGAGAGATTTTTTTTCTATGACTTCTAGACAGTGTTGCTTCTGAATATCATAGTCCAATCAGCTAGTGTTCTGTGGAGTATATCATAGTCCAATCAGCTAGTGTTCTGTGGAGTATGTTCCAATCAGCTTCAAGTCCCGCCCCTTTCGGGGCAACTTTCAGTCTACTCGAAGTTGCACTAGGCTGTTCTCGTAGACTTGCATGTAAAATCTATTTTGGTAACTTCAGGCCATTCGGTCAATTGTCTATGGGGTTTTGGGACATGCACCGAAAGGGGCGGGACTTGAAGCTGATTGGAACATACTCCACAGAACACTAGCTGATTGGACTATGATATACGCCACAGAACACTAGCTGATTGGACTATGATATTCAGAAGCAACACTGTCTAGAAGTCATAGAAAAAAAATCTCTCTCTTCTCCCTTTGGTGGGGAGCCAGCCTCCCCTGCTTGAGGATATTACAACTGGACCTATTACCGAAGTCAAACTTCGTTTGTGGTCGCAATCTCCGCGCAATCTCCGCGCAATCTCCGCGGCTGTTAGGCTGCTACTGTTGGTGTTTTGCGAAGCCAGAATACACAAACTCGACCTGAAGGTAAGAGAGTCAGCTAAGATAAAAGCTACTTCAAACATTTAGTAATATCGTCAGCATGGTACGTTTTCTATTGTCGTCTTTTAGCTTGTTTGTTTATGTATTCAGCACACGCACACACACACACACACACACACACACACACACACACACACACACACACACACGCACACACGCACACACGCACACACGCACACACACACACACTCACACTCACACACTCACTAGAGGGGATGAAGAGGTCTGTACAGGGGGGTAGGGGGGATGAAGAGGTCTGTACAGGGGGGTAGAGGGGATGAAGAGGTCTGTACAGGGGGGTAGAGGGGATGGAGAGGTCTGTACAGGGGGGGTAGAGGGGATGGAGAGGTCTGTACAGGGGGGTAGGGGGGATGAGGAGGTATGTAGAGGTGGGTAGGGGGGATGAAGAGGTCTGTAGAGGTGGGTAGGGGGGATGAAGAGGTCTGTAGAGGTGGGTAGGGGGGATGAAGAGGTCTGTACAGGGGGGTAGAGGGGATGAAGAGGTCTGTACAGGGGGGTAGAGGGGATGAAGAGGTCTGTACAGGGGGGTAGAGGGGATGGAGAGGTCTGTACAGGGGGGTAGGGGGGATGAGGAGGTATGTACAGGGGGGTAGAGGGGATGAAGAGGTCTGTACAGGGGGGTAGAGGGGATGAAGAGGTCTGTACAGGGGGGGTAGAGGGGATGGAGAGGTCTGTACAGGGGGGTAGGGGGGATGAGGAGGTATGTACAGGGGGGTAGAGGGGATGAAGAGGTCTGTACAGGGGGGTAGGGGGGATGAGGAGGTATGTACAGGGGGGTAGAGGGGATGGAGAGGTCTGTACAGGGGGTAGAGGGGATGGAGAGGTCTGTAGAGGTGGGTAGAGGAGATGTAGAGGTGGGTAGAGGTGATGAAGAGGTCTGTAGAGGTGGGTAGAGGGGATGAAGAGGTCTGTACAGGGGGGTAGAGGGGATGAAGAGGTCTGTAGAGGTGGGTAGAGGGGATGAAGAGGTCTGTACAGGGGGGTAGAGGGGATGGCGAGGTCTGTACAGGGGGGTAGAGCTATTCTCATGCTAAAATCGACTGTAAATCCAGATTTTAAAGTTGATATTCTTCCCCGTGGAGCATGCCCCCATAACCTGTGCCCCACCCAAAATGTTTAGCACCAGCCGCCACTGCCTGCAACCGTGTCCACAAATTGATGCACTGTATGTTTTCTACAGGTAATATTACTTTTGTGTTATTATATGTCTGTTGTTCTGTTAGTAGACTGTATTCTATGAGGAGGTTGGATTTTCCACCTCACTAGTTTGCACCACGCTCGCAGCTAGCCAACCGTCAGGTTGCAGCCATGTGTTGCACGTGGTGTGCATGCGTGTATTCCAGTTGCGCTGTTTTTCTATGCATTGTATTGTTCTTGTTAATATATATAATTGATTGTTTGACTGTTCAAATATCACTATACGATCACACAAGTGAGGATTTATGTAGTCTACACATTTTGTATTTTTGTTTCATATTATTGTTATAATTTGTGTAGTATGAGTGACTACTGTATGTTCAGTTCATCTGAAAACACTGACTGGAATCTAGCCTGATGACCCTGCAACCGTGTCCACAAATTGATGCACTGTATGTTTTCTACAGAATAAATGAACGTGAGCCATCCAGCTGAGAGTGATTCATGCAAAGATACACCCCGTCACACACAGTTACCTGAGATGCAGCAAGGGAGGTCTGTAAATCTCTAAATATTATGTTTTTACCTGATTTGTAATTTTTCTTGTGGCTCTTTGGGATATTTTGGAAGGGTGTCCACTTCTAGGCCGAGTTGCTGTCATGTTAAATGCTATCCATTTGTAAATGATTTGCCTCACAGTGGACTGATGGAGTTCAAATCTTACATAGCCTTCTGCAGACTGATGTGCATTCACCTGTATGGATAACACAAAACTGACCAGGTTTCTTATCTCTATTTATCCCACCCGAACTCTTTCCTAAAGATCTCTCCTTCAACTGGTTCATTTGGCACCCAATTATTTACCCACCTGATTCTACTTACCTACTTGATTTAACCGAGGCAACTTGGGGTTCATTTATTCACACATGACTCCCTAAACCAACATATGGAATTGGTAAATATGAACCTGTTATGTCAGATAAAAAAAGACTGGTTCTGATTAAATAGATGTCATGGTAAAAACAATACAAATCTATAATTGCACAAGGGGTTCACCTACTTTCAAGCATCACTGTACATGTTACACTTAGAACCCTGAAGGGAAGTGTGATAAAGGCGGGTCTTTTATAAGCGTGCTCCTGTCTTTACCTGAAGCTTTCACACGGATCGCTGACCGAGCAAGTACTCTGCCTAATGTTTCACCCAGTCGATTATTCTCTCTCACCCTATTGGCTGGAGGTCAGGTATTGATCCTGTTGACAGATTTGGTATTCATCATTTGTCTCCTAATTTCTGTCCTGGAGGGTGCGTTGCTCGTTTGGCCTTATAACACCAATATCCCTTGGATATTAAAAATAATTATTCGATCAAAACTGTATTACAAAAAACATACACTATTTAACAATCACATAATTACTGCATTTCAAAAACGTTTGACGTAACTTGTCTTGCGCAATGTTTACCTGGATGTAGAAACAATTCATCTTTTTTTTAAATGAATCCTGTGTTTTTGTAGCAAAGAAAAGCATTTTTCTTTATTCCTAAATGGGAGAGAAGACGCTAGTGAGACATTTTGTTTATTAATTTATGTCATTTAACTTTATGGGTGAATTGTTATTGACTGAGAAGATCCTAATGAAAACAAAAAATATATATTTCTTGAAGAACATAATAATACTATGATCCGGGGAAATTACATACTGGAAAATCTCTTTGAGATGTAGTTTTGCACACAGATGCCCAGCTGCTCCAGAGAGTCACAGCGCTTCGATGGCATAAGATGAACCTCTAGCGGGAGGGAATGCAGCAGAGAGACTCATTTTTTTTGTATTATTCAACGCTTGTGAATGCCCTGTCTTCCTCGTGCCTGGCGCCGCCTTCCCATTGGTTGACGCCTCTCTGCAAGCTGCCTGCAACGTAGTTCCATTAATGCCAGGTAGGGGTGTCAGATAGTGGGGAGAGTGTGTGTGTGTGTGTGTGTGTGTGTGTGTGTGTGTGTGTGTGTGTGTGTGTGTGTGGGGAGGGGAGAATCAGCCAGCCTGGAGAAAGAGGTCTGCACCACATACAACATTCAAACGGACTTCTGACGTCAGCATCATCATCAATAATTAAAGCGTTTTATTCATAGCCTGGGAGGAAAAGAATCAATTGACAAATCACATATTCACTTTGAGTTACTTCAAACAGCGAGACAATTAAAATGCAGACGATGGCAGAGGGTGTGTGTGTGTGTGTGTGTGTGTGTGTGTGTGTGTGTGTGTGTGTGTGTGTGAGGGGTGATGCTATGTCCCCCTTTTCTATTTATAGCCTCCGTGTGATTTAAGATGCATTCCCTTGTCATGAGCCGTCAGAAGGGGGGGGGGGGAGAATGCTAATCATGTCCTGATACTTACTTCATTATACTAACTGCATACATATTTATGTTCATGCTTCATAGACATTTGTGTTTCAAATTATTCATGCGTGTTATTCCATCATTGGGAACTCCCCAAAATGGGATTGCCCTAAATTAATGTTTAACACTTCACAGTGGTACATTCTGTGAGATTCTTTTCCTGCTGCTCATTGACATAGCTATCAAAACTTCTCTAATATGGACAGTATCAAATATGTACCGGTCCACGCCTACCGAGCCATCCATGCCACAGGCCCATCTCACCTTGTGGGCTTAGAATTATAAGGTTCTATCTCCGTTTAGGGCAGTTCAGAGATATTGAGCGTCAAAGTTTTTACATTCCATTATGTTTTGTGAGATGGAACCTTTGTATTTTATGAATTACTAACATTACTAAAATGTCAACATTTTAAAAATAACACCACACACAGGCATTAATAAACACCTAATGGATCAGATTATGTAAAAAAACTCAATTTTGACAAAAATGGAGATAGAACCTTATAATTCTAATGTCACGACCTGTCTGACCTCAGCAGACGGTCCTGCCCCACACTCCTCCAGCTCCATCTGCCTACAGCCCCCCCCCCCCCCCCCAGCAAGGAGGCAGGGCCTTCAGTTGGGCTCCTCCACGGCTGTGGAACCATCCCTGACCCTGTTAGAGAAGCTGACTGACGGAATGGAATTGGAACTCCTTTATGGAATTGGAACTCCGTGTAACGGCATTCAAAGCAATTCTCAAAACACACCTTTTCAAACTGGCATTTAATGTGTAGGCAATTGTTGATGGCCAATCATATCCTTGAACCCCTGCTCTGCCCTATGCTTGTCCCTGCTGTCTCCTGCTCTTCCCAGCGTCTAAAGTTGCTCTGTCGGGGGGTTTATGCCTAGGTTGTTTTTAGGCAATTTGGGCCAAATCGTTCACTGATTTATTGCCATGCAATTGTCGGTCAATTGTAGGAGTTTGACCTTTTTGCTCTAATTTTTGCTCTAGGCACAGGGTCAGCCATATACAACGCCCCGAACCAGCGGCCTTCTGATTGCTAGCCAGCCTCTCTAACCTCTAGGCTCCCGCCAACTTGACTTTGAGAGTGACTCTGACTTTTGAGTGACTTCTGACTCTTGTTGTCGATGAGATAATTGAATTAAGCCTGTAGATCTCCAGTTAGATGCTTATTGAGACATACATTCGGTTGCGTATCTGATCTGCAAAAAATGTACTCCAATACCTACAAAAATATTACAAAATACCAAAATAATAATAATAGAAAAAAAAAAATATACAAAAAAAAAACTCCATAGTAGTACCCCCAATTGTCAAATCCAAGGTATATAAGACTGTTACAGATTATTACAAATAAGCAAATAGAAGCAACAGAATATCATAGATTTAGTTCTTAAGTCCTTAAATGGGTAGGGAAAGGAAAATGGTATATGTGGTATAATAAGATGTGGTTTGACTAATACAAATAGCTCCGCTCGAACAGTGCAACAGTGCAACAGTGCATAGGAAAATGTCTCATTGGCGAGTGAACAGGAGCGGTTTGGCAGCAGGCCCTTATGAAAACATACGTCCGAATGAATGAGTGTCAGAGATTAATCAACCATAGGCCAGACCACATCATAATTCATCCTATAAACTTTGCAGAGAACCCGTAATGCAGGGAGAGTCAATTAGGCTAAGAGCTAATGTGTTTGGGTCATGGTTAAACAGGTTTGGGAGTCGTAGGGAAATATAGGCCAGTGGCTGGATGAGGGAAAATCAAAGCCAAAAAGAATTACACCTATCACGATCAATTACCTGAGCCGGTATGGTAAGGTGGGGTGACAACTCTGCACTTCATCAACCTGACAAGATGAGAGCTCCCCGTTAGATGATGAGCACCTTGGTTTGATGGCCGGTAGGCAGAAAGATAGCGGCAGACATCTGGCACAACCACAGAGGGGGGGGGGAAGACTGAAGACTTCTTATCTGAAATTAAACGAGTGACACAATGACTTTACATAGACATTGACGAGTATGTTCACTCAGCATGGCCAGGACCCAGATAAATATGATCAGATATGAGTGTGGATTGCCCTTGGAGATACCAGACTCATACTGTAGCAAGTCATTTCAAGATTCAAAGTGAATCTGCATATGGCTCGCATCTACAACTGTGATGTTATTGATGTTATTCAAATCTCCGTCCGCCGCCATCATTGCTCCCCACACAGACCACAGTACGTTGTTTGCCAGGGGCAGTAGAATGTGTCCAGCATACAGTAAGTAAGTAAGTAAGTAAGTAAGTAAGTAAAATGTATTTCTATAGCACCTATCCCAGACCAGAGGTCACGAAGTGCTTTACATAAGAACATAATAAAAGAGCAAAGGTTATAGCAGGTTAAAATAGGCAAACAAGTGAAAATAAGAACAAGTAACAAACAACATGTGTACAACAATATCAACAGGACACAGAAAGTAGATCTCTGCTCTCTGTTTCTGATTTGTTTGTGCTGTACAGTATGTTACCATACTTGCTTCTACACACTGGCATTTTCAAAACAAAAAGATGCTTGGAGAAAAGTTTACGATGGAAATAAGTGTGTGAAGGAATGATGGTGGCGGTCATAGTGCGCACCATTTATGCATGTCATCAATTTGAATTAAAATATAATCTCTTATTCTTTTTTCATATAACTGAATTTGTTATGATCTTTTCTGTTTAGTACACTGTCATTTCTGTTCAAGTAGTTGGACATTACATTTTATTATAAAGTGAAGAGACATCAATAACAGACAGACCAGACCAGAACACCAAACATAACGTTGAAGACAACAGTCTTTTTCTCAAACGCATTGGAGGACCGACGATCTAGGTTCCTCCCCTTACACATTCTCCTCCAGTGCTCCAGTAGTGGACACGTCCTGTTGAGAAAAGACTATTCGGTTGTTAAGTCGTGACGTGTTTCCGGGTCCAAAGTTGGCTGAGGCGCGCTCTCCGAAATGCCTCAGTAATAATAATAATTAATTATATTTATATAGCGCTTTTCCGAGGCTCAAAGACCCTGACAATATGGGGAAAACGGGAAAGTGCTGTGTCCCTTGTTGTATGAATAGATCCGAGTCTAAAAACAATTGAACTGTCATTCTACCGCTGTAGTACACTGGTACTCTGGTGCGGGGAATTTCTGGTTTGGACCCGGAAATAGCTAAACGTCACGTTTAACGTCAGACTTAACAACCGAATTATCACAACACGCCGCACATCCCTGTCAGCAGAGTAAGGTTGGCCCAGATCTGGCCCACAACTGTTTTCTACCGACATCCGGATGTACAACTTTGTTCCCTCGGCCAGCAGTGGGCCAGCCCTGGCTGTCGTTCGCGAGCCTTATCTCTGCCATGAAAAGACCAGATTCAGCTTCAGATAACATTCTCCCAGTCTTGGGTAATTTGGTTTGCAGCTGTATAAAAGACTTTGTACATAAACATTAAACAAAACACAATATATATAAAACATGCACACAAAATATATAAAACATGCACACAAAACCGAGACCTTGGCCGGGCATGCGGATTTGGCCCAGATAAATAAATCCATATCAATCTATAAATAAATATGAATCCCTTGTGAAATTAATATCCTAACCTACATCACAGGCTCACCAAATATTGAACATGCAGCTGCAACATTCATGATCTCCAACGTTTAGTCCTCTTCTTTATTTCACTAAATAACAGAGAACATTCGTCTATTCGGGTCAATGATTAAGCTAATGTTCAATGAATGAGCATATCAGTCTGGAGATGATGAGGTTTATTATTTCATTATGTATATATTTGTATTCCAGCAAATAAGACTATAGCCTATATAGTGTATAGTCTATAATATACACATATTATGTTACTATCGAGCTAAAACATGGAGAACAGAGATGTCACAGTTAATTCACGTCTCTTGTGTGAGAAAAAAAACATTTGGCATTCATTAATAAATGCATCACAGGATTCTTAATAGGACTAGATGTTAAAATCCCTAAATAATTAGCACAACAATTGACTGAGTGGAGTTGGAGATGTCCTCTTGGGTGGAGTGGAATTTGGCAATGATCACGTGGTGCCACCAGTACGACACATCTTCAGTTGTGGTCCCCGACCTCATTGGGTGTTTCGGCCATTTATCACAAGACACCCTCTGCCGAGGTTGGCCCACCACAGGCTGACCAGGCCTGGGTGTGTGTCGCACGGTGGCACCACGTGGTCATTTGGGAGCCCATGTTGGGTCCCTACGTTTCAGCCACAGCCAGTGACTGCTCCGTTCTGCTGCAGTGGACAGTTCTTTAATTGCCTTCCGTTGGGCCTGTCCTCTGATCCCTACTGCCCTCAGGAGCCTTGTGGTGGAGCTGGCTACAAAGCCTCTGCAGCCCACCTCCACTGGCCACACCTTCACGTTCCAGCCCCGCCCCTCTGCTTCGACTGCTAAGTTGGCATACCGCAGCCTCTTCCGTTCGAATGCCTCATCGATGGCCTCCTCCCATGGGACCGTCAGTTCTACGATGAAGACACGCCGGCAGGACTTGGACCAGAGGACTAGGTCTGGGCGCAGGTTGGTCGCTGCAATTTCGGGTGGGAAGGTGAGCCTCTGGCTGAGGTCTACCCGCATTTCCCAATCCCGGGCTGCGTTCAGTGGGCCTGAGTCTGGAGGTGATGGCTTGGTCCGCTGTTTCTCCCCTTCCCGGATGAAGATTGTTTTCCGTGGAAAGGTAGTCTGGGCATTTAGAGGCATGGCGTTGGTGGTTACCCTCTTGTGCTCAAGTTCGGCAGCCAAGCACTTTAGCACTTGGTTGTGGCGCCAGGTGTATCTTCCTTGAGTTAGACTGGTCTTGCAACCCACCAAGATGTGTTTGAGGCTTGCTGGGGCTGCACACTGGAGACAGGCTGGGTCCTCTCCATACCAGAGATGTAGGTTGGTAGGAGAGGGCAGGACATCATATGTGGCTCTGATGATGAAACTTAGCCTATTAGACTCCATGCTCCACAGCTCGTTCCATGTGATTTTCCTCCTCTCCACGCTCTCCCACTTCATCCAGCGGCCTTGCTGGGCTTGGGAGACTGCCTTGGCGCACCTGGCTGCTTCCTCCTGGTGGCGCACCTCCTCAACCACCATCTTCCGCCGTTCGGTTGGAGTAGCCATGGAGTACCATGTGGGTGTTGTTGTTTCCAAACCAAGGCCCCCTCTGCCATGTTGGACATGCCCCACTATATCCCGGTGTCTGAGGGCGGTCTTTGCCACCGCAACTGCTGCAGATGGCTTCCATTTCCTCCCCGTTGCTAGGATCGGAGCAGCAGCTCTGACGAATGGATCCCGGGATTCTGTGAGAGTCATTTCCAGCCTTGATTTGGCACATTTGTACTCCTCCACCAGGCTTGAGATTGGTAGGGAGAGGGCTCCGTTGCCATCCAGGCCTATGCTGCTAAGGCCTCTCGGCAGTCCAAGCCACTTCCTCACTTGTGCATTCACCAGTCTCTCCAGCCGGTTGGCATGGGATAGTGTGACCTCGTAGATGGAAATTGGCCACATGAGACGGGGCAGCAGCCCAAACTGAAAGCACCACAGCTTCAGCTTCCCAGGGAGAGCAGTGTTGTTGATCTGCTTGAGGCCACTGATTGTATCCTGCCTGAGTTGTTCCACCTGCTTCGAGTCTTTGAGTTCTGCGCTATACCAGCGGCCAAGGCTTTTGATAGGCTTCTCCAGAACTGTTGGTATTGGCTCGTTGTTGACGTGGAACCTCTCATTGGCGAGCTTGCCTTTGACAATGGAGATACTGCGGGACTTGCTGGGTTTAATCTCCATTCGTGCCCATTTGATGTTTCCCTGGAGTTTATCCAGCAGGCGTTTGGTGCATGCGTTTGTTGTTGTTATTGTCGTCATGTCATCCATGTACGCCCTGATTGGAGGAAGACGCAGCCCGCTCTTCAACCGTTCCCCTCCAACGACCCATCGGGATGCTCGAATAATGAGCTCCATTGCCATGGTAAACGCCAGTGGAGAGATGGTGCAGCCCGCCATTATGCCTATCTCGAGGTGCTGCCATGCAGTTGTACTGGCTTGTGCTGTAACACAAAACTGGAGGTCCTGGAAGTAGGCTTTGACCAGCCTTGTGATGCCCTCTGGGACTTGGAAGAAGTTGAACGCTGTCCACAAAATCTCATGAGGCACTGACCCGAAGGCATTGGCAAGATCTAAGAAAACCACATGCAGGTCTTTTTTCTCCTTCTTGGCCGTTTGTACCTGGTGCCAGATAACATTTGTGTGTTCCAGGCATCCTGAGAATCCACTTATCCCTGCCTTCTGCACTGAGGTGTCGACAAAGTTGTTCTTCTGCAAGAATACTGAGAGCCTCTGGGCCACAACACTGAAGAAAATCTTTCCTTCCACATTCAGTAGACTGATCTGGCGGAACTGGTCGATGGTTGAGGAATTCTTCTCTTTGGGAATCAGGATCCCTCCTGCCCTTCGCCATGCCTTTGGTATGATTCCCTTTTCCCATGCCACTTTCATTAGCTTCCAGAGGTATTTCAAGACGCCTGGACTGTTCTTATATAGCCTGTATGGAACGCCGTTGGGCCCAGGGGCTGAGGCTGTTCTTGCCCGTTTTACTGTGCTCTCAACTTCGCTCCATGTAGGGGGCCTTGTTTCCATCTGGTGCTCAGGTGGTTGGATTGGTGGCATGTCATCCGGAATGCTGGCTGGCACATGCCTCTGGTTGTCGGAGTAGGTCTTCCTCAGGTGCTCCTCTAGTTCCCTTATGGGTACTTTGAGGGTACCCGTTTTCTCCTTGACAAAGAGGTCTTTGACGAACTTGTAGGGATCTCTGTAGAAGGCAGTCCTCGTTCGCACTTTCTTCTTGTGTTGCTTTCTCAAGCATTCTGCTCTTCGCAGTGTTGCAAGACGCTGCTTGATGTCGGCCTGTAGTGCCTCAAGTCCTTTCCTTTCCACTTCTGTGGCCTTCTTCCACTGTTTTCTCAGGCACCTTCTTTCTTTCACAAGTCTTTCAATCTCTTGTTGTCTCCTGGACTTGAGATGGGCTGATGGTTCCTTCTGTGTCCCATGGTTCTTACTTTTCACCCCAAATCTCTCTGCTCCATAGCTGTAAATGATCTCTCCAATCTTGTCCAGCTTTCTTTCCACGCCCCCTTTCAGACCTTCTAGAAGATGGACAAGGTCTGTGTCAGTGTTTTCCCACTCCTTTTTCTGGCAGGCTTTAGGCCACAAGATTTGAGGCTTCCGTCCATTCATCTTCCTCTCTACTGCTGTCTGTGGCTGGATAGGCTCTGGACTCATGTCCGTTGATGGATCTGTGCTTGGTTGAGCTTCGTCTGGGGTTCTGATACCCTGTGGACTGTGGTGAATATCCTGCCACTGGGCTTCACTCGACTGATTTGCCCTACCTCTGAGGAAGTAGTGGTCAATGCGAGGCACCTCGCTAAGCTCTCTTAGGCAATTTTTCCTGCCCTGGTGGATCTTGAGACCCTTCTCTGATGTTATCTTTTTCCAGCCACAGATGCAGCTTTGTAGCTTGTGTCCTGCCAGTGTTGTTACTCCGTCAACTACCGTGCTGATCATTTGATTCGTTGTCATTTCCGTTCCAGGGTCTGTTACCGTGTGATCCGCCGTTGAGTCATCTTCCGCCCCCGCTCTCGCAGACTCTAGGGGTGTTTTTCCTTTTGAACAAACTAATGCAAGATAGGCAAGGTGCAGGGAAAGGAAATATGAGTACAATGTGGGTAAAGGAGGCGGATATGGGACGCATCAAACAGGCAGATGTGGATACTTATGATCGGATGACAGAAGTCAAATGCAAGTGACAGGTGTGGAAAAGGCCATCGATCTGATAACTGTAACTGGCCCATTTCTGCTGCATCATCCCTGTGCTTACTGGGCCACAATCCACATGTCGGACAACATTTGGCATGATGATTGGGCTTAGGTATGGCCACTAGTGCTGGTCCGTTTCTTGACCAGGGAACAGAAAATGCATTATAATAAAGTTGAAGATACGCTTATTTGAATGTTGGTCGCGTTGGTCGCGTTGGTAGCTAGGTAGGAGCTAAGGAATAACATTGCTATGAACATCTAACTGCATGTTTAGCACATCACAACATGCTGAGGGAACATCAACATGCTAAAAACACATCACTACACATAATTAGATGATCACACAGTCCGCCTTTGAACACATCCTTAAACGTTCGTTTGTTTACAAGCCATCACTTACCCAGTAGCCTATGACAGACTATACAGTGAATCCAATTCACAAATTATAAGTATTTAGTGATACTAAAACTGTTGTTTGTTATATCAAGTGGGCTCTTCAACCCTTCAGCTTTTTGGTCATTTGCGCGACTTGAGAATTGCCGACATCTGGACCATTTCACCAGACTGTGTCACATACAGCCAATATTCCAATGTGGTGTGTAATCCAGGAATGTGAGTGTACAGTACAGCTAGGTCATTTAGGTAAAACCTGCAGCTGGTTTTCATGATATGTTTCACCAAATTAGTTTTATTTCACCAACTGGCAAATGGATGGTGTCAATAATTAAACAGCCAGGGGCCTCATTTATAGAAAGTACTTTGGATCAAATGTGATCTTACCCGTGTCGTACGTAGAAAACCACGTCAAAGTAGTGGAAACGATCGTAGCTCTACGTCAGGTATTGACTTATGCAGAGTTATTACAGGCATGTGAGCTGCACTGCCTACTGTAATTCATGCGAAGTGAAAGTGGCTCGTAATAAAATTAACGATGTTGTTATCAGCCGAGAAAATTAGTTTAATTCAAGATTTAAAGGGAACTGATGTTTATGATTGTATTTCAGTCTTCCTTTGCATCCCTCCGGAGCTGTCAAGGCAACGCCATCTCCATAATAGGACCGGTCCTTGCCCGGCCATGCGCTAAATTATACTGGATTTCCTCCGGTGTCTGTGGGTTCGCAAAGGGAGTGAGCAGCCATGTTTTCAATGTCACCTGATAAAAATAAGACCATTATATTATTAGCAGTATACATACATACAGTATAAGCATTTGCCTGGTTGGTTGTCATGATTAAACGTTACAAATGCAACTTACAGAGAAGCCACAATTCTCTGCCCTCTCCCGCTTCCAGACAAACGCCTACCCTATATTATAGCACTTGGCTTAATTCAGCCGCTATAATTGAGCCGCTATCACAGGCGTAAATACAAAGCTCATTCACCAGGTGCAGCCCATTTTTATAAATAATGCTTACGTCCATTTAGACAAATGTGCTTACGTGCAAGTTAAAGATGACGTTCAAGTACTTTTTTTAATAAATGAGGCCCCAGGTTTATGTCTTGTTTTCTTTTTACATTTACATTGTTGGCATTTAGCAGGCGCCTTTATCCAAGGAACATGCGTAACACATGCGTAATCCTCATCTATTATTGATGATGAAGTCAGGGATAGCAGGCATGTCGTTAGAACGTACACACTTTGACTCTGTCTGTTTGGCTCCCCATCCCACTGGGGATAAGGCCCAATTCCCTTACTCGTGGTAGGCCTACTCCTGCCCACTGTGGTGGAGAGAGAATGAGGAGGGAGGAGGAAAGAGAGAGAGAGAGAGAGAGAGAGACACACAGGTGAAGTGTTTTCTCCCCCTACTGACTGAAAACCATTGTGATATACAATATAATTTTGACCCGGTGCACATGCATATATCCAGATACACAGTGAGTAAATGTATAGTGTACAGTATAGTATAGTGGATAGTGTTTTTAACGTTTTTAAAAGTGTTTTTTTTTCTTTTCTTTTTTTCTTTCCTAACACCAGGGGAGCCACCCCTCCTAAATTTCGTTGTTTGGTACCTGTACTGTAGCAATGACAATAAAGACCATTCATTCATTCATTCATTCAAATAATCTCACTAGAGGAATGTTCCCTTGAAAACTGGTGAGGTAGAAAAAGCTGAGTTTCTCAAGAGCACTGAAGATACTGTTGATGAGGTATCAATAGTGTATGAAGAGAAGATAATAGATTAGAGAAGGAACTCTGACTGACATTCAGAAATCAGGATATCTCCATTTGTGTCACGGTTTGGTGAAAAGGTCCGCATGTCAGGAATTGTCACATGTCGAAATCGAGCCAAACAAGTCTACGGTTTTTGGCACAGGATGAATGAATGAATGAATGAATGAATGAATGGACTTTATTGTCATTGCTATAGTACAGGTACCAAACAACGAAATTTAGGAGGGGTGGCTCCCCTGGTGTTAGGAAAGGGAAGAAAAAAAAAACTTTTAAAAAAATCACAAGAAGGGAAGGAGCTGGTTTACATAAATAAAGGCTATGTACACAATCCACTGTACTATACTGTACAGATAGACGACTAGGGTTGTCATATTGCACAATAGTATTGTTTCACGTTATTTAAAGTGTCACAGTTTGCAGGCTTGAAATGTACATGTTTGTGCCTCAGCACTACACCTGATTTTTTCAGTCCAGCAGCTGCCATACAATCCGTCCAGACTGTCCAGGGCCCAGAACTTAGGTCTTTGCTGTGTTCAGGGCCTGGACGGCCCTGTGGTAGAAGCTGTTCTTCAGTCTGTTTGTCTTAGTGGCCAGGGTCCTGAATCGCCTTTTCGAGGGTAAAGTGTACGTGCCCAGGTTGGGTCGGGTCCCTGGAGATCTTGGAGGCCTTCCTGAGACAGCGTGTGTTGTACAGCTCTTCCAGAGAGGGGAGGGGGGCGCCGGTGATCTTCTGTGCTGTTCTCACGACTCTCTGTAGCGCATTTCTCTCTCTCCTGAAAATGATGAAGCGATGAAGAACCCACTCGATATCATAATCAACAGTTTTACATTCAGTAAATACCTACAGTTTGTTAGTTAGTTGTTTATTGACAAGACTGTTGCCATCAAGGACTATCCACAGAGAAAGTTTCGTCAATCAACATACTGTGGTCTGTCGATACAGCTTCTGCTTTGTTTTTGGGTCAATTAGTTACAGGCGTTGTTTACTAAGCTGTGTGTGTGTACACGTTTGTATGTTTGTTCCCAACACACCGACAGTGAGTTACATGGCATTACCAAACATGTTAGTTTGTTAACTAGTGTAGTGAGTTACATTCCATAGCCAAACGTATTACTTTGTTAACTAGTGTACCGTACCGAGATACATGCTAAGCTGTGTCAGTGTTTACAGGCCTCTCGCCCATAGCATGCATGCCTCCGCCTCGGTCATCCCCCGTTGTCTGCTGATTCCTGCCTCCTTTATCTGTGCCTAACCCTGTAAGGAGGTGATGCGGGACAGCTGTGCATAGATGTGGGGTTCCCCTGCATCTACCTGGCACATGGGCCAGAATGGCCGCTCTCCACGGTGCTGAGTCTCACCGCCGGTCGCAGTCAAGAGTGAATGAATGAATGAATGAATGAATGAATGAATGAATGAATGGTCTTTATTGTCATTAATATAGTACAGGTACCATACAACGAAATTTGGGAGGGGGGGCTCCCCTGGTGCTAGGAAAAAATTTAAATAATAATAAAATAAATAATAATACTAAAAACAAGAAGGGAAAAGAGCTGGTTTACATAAATAAAGGCTATGTACACTATCCACTATACTATACTATACAAATAAAACACTGTGCTGTACTCTATGCTATACTAAGAGAGGGCTGCCACAGTGTGTGTGTGTGTGTGTGTGTGTTGGGTGGGGCGGGGGGGGGGCTAGGGGGCTGCAGCATCTGAGTGTGTATGTTGTGCATTTGTACTTTGATTCTGACATGAAAAGGCACTTCCACGTCCAAATATTACCTTCTAAAAATAAAGTAATGACGTCAAACAACAGTTATTTCAGTTGGTCAGTTTGCATCCGCCTTTCCTCCCAAGAGGCACACACAAATAGTCTAACTTTTAGGTTTGGCTGCAAGAGGTGTATAAATATTGCTTTTCACACGAATCGGTGGGACATATTTTTTTCATACTTCCATACTTTGTCTCTCTTGATGCTTCTAGATATGATAGATTTTTTTACCAACATACTGTTTATGCAAGGTCCTTGGAATTTAAAGGATCTTTACACCATTAATGATATAAGAAAGTGTTAATATGACTAATATCGTGCATGAAAGTTCTTGTGACCACTGTGCTCAGAACAGGACTCCATCTGTGGTACATTACAAGCTTGTTAGGGGCTAGGAGTGAAAGAACAGAAACAGTGCCCTGCGTAAGTAATGGGACAGTGAAAATATTTTTCTTGTTTTGGCTCCAAAAGTTTGAATTTGAAATCAAACATCTGCTATGAGGTTAAAGTAGAGATTCTCAGCGTTTGATATTTGATGGTATTTGTGTACATATTGGTTTCACCATTAACACATGTGACAGGAGCTGGTGTTTTGTTCCTTGTAAACATTCGTTTTGGGATGTGTTCAAAAGCAAGGGCTGTGTGGTCGTCTAATTATGTGTAGTTATGTGTTTTTAGCATGTCGATGTTCTATCAGCATGTTGTGATGTTATAAAAAAACGCAGTTAGACGTTCGTAGCGATGTGCCTTGTTAGCCGGTTGCTGTTAGCCGCCAGCTGTTAGCAGCGTTTGTAGCTGTGATTTGATCAGAGTGACTTTTCTCCCATTCTGTGTTTGAGATGTGCCAACATTCAAATATGCATGTCGTCTTCAATTATTTTCCGATTTCAATGTATGACACATCATTTGAAAGCTTACAATCTAGTTGTGAATCTGAAAAATGTAAACAACTGAAATTGGCAGCTGGTTGATGAAAACACTGGCTGGTGTCACAAATTATAAGTTATAAAAAAATTAACCCCTTTTTTATTTGTTTTACCGATTGACTGTTCCCCGAGTTGTGCATTTGAGAACTCTGCCTACGTACCCAGCCATTAGAGTACGAACTGTCCAGAAGAATGAACTCTGCCGGTCTCTCATTCTATACGCACTGCGCTTCAGACCCAGGAGAGACCCGGATTCTCCGCTATGACGATCAACTCACCTCAATCTGCCAGGGTTGTGGGTGAGTGAGTTGTCAGAGCGACACAAGAGCTTCCAGCTTTCATCGGCAGTTAGGTGTGCCAGCTAGCCGACCAAATCCAGCAGCTGATGGCATGCCTCGAGAATCTCATCTCCTCACCTTCTGTACCGGTGCCAGTTCTGACCAGTGGCCCCATTCCTGTTGCTGCCTCGGGTCCCCTAGCCTACACCACCACCAGCCACTGCCTCCTCATCTATCCAGATCAGAGCGGTTCTCCAGGGGACTCCGGTAACTGCCAGGACATTCCTAGTCCAATGTTGATTACAGTTTGAGTTACGGGCAGCGTCCTTCCAGATGGAACGAGCCGAGGTGGCTTACGTCATTACTCATCTCTCCAGTAGGGCCGAGGCTTGGGCCACTGCTAGGAGGGGCTAGGAGGTCTCCTGTCGTCTGCAATTCCACTCTTCGCAAGCTTTTTGGCCACACAACCCCCGGTCGAGAGGCAGCAAGAGCGTTCATGCGCCTGCGACAGTGCGAAAGGAGATGCCGATCGATTCTAATGGCCAAGGCAAAAGCTCCTGCATCTTTCTTGAGCACGTCCACGTATGTTAGTGTGGTACGCCCTTGTGATCGATGCCTGTGTTGTTGACTCTCACAGAACCAGTTTGCTGGCTGGCATCTTCTGGTGTCTCCCTGGTGTCTCTGGCACCTGCCAGCCTCATTCTCCTGACTGCTATTTCTTCGCTTATCCTTGGTGACCCCCACATACAGATGCTTGTTGGTAACATGCTCAATCAATGTTAAGTACTGCTTGCAGCATTCTGGGGACTTCTGCAGGGTAGGCTTCAGGGTCCAGCATTCACAGCCATATAGGAGGAGCCATATACATACAAATCAAACTCAGCTTCTTCTATGTAACGGTAGATTCCTTCCAGATTCCTGTGCTTGCTCTAAGTGGTCGGAGAGCAGGCTGATGTCGTCCGCGTAGTCCAGGTCCGTTAGGACTACGGCGGGGTGTCGTCTCGACCTCCTAGGTGTTATAGTGAGGCTGAGTTCCTGCTCCCATCCACTGATGGCCTTCCTGAGTGCATAGTCTAGGACTATGATGAAGAGGAAGGGGGCCAGGGTGTCCCCTTGCAACACCCCAGCAAGGATGTCAAACTCCTCACTGTTGTTCTGCTCTTACAAATAGGCAATACGAGTAAACTGGGTTAGCTAGCTAGGTACCGTTATCTGTCTCGTCCAGCCAGTATCTACCTCATCTCAAGTTGTGCACTACAGGACGTTAGCTAACTAACTTCAGGAGTGGGGTGTGGGGAGAAGCAGCTCATTTGCATTTAAAGCTGAACATGCTTTTGAAAACTTTTACATGCACTGAAACCCATATTATTATTTTAATAACTGTCAGACCTCAAAGCATAAACATTTAGAAGACACACCTGTCTATCTCAACCTTGCTACACAATAATGAATGTAAGTGATATATACAGATACATTTATTGTTAAATGTCTTGTGAAATCAGTTGAATGATTAGCACTGTACTGATTTGAATAGATGATTAATTAAAAGAAAAACAAGCAATGGGGATAGTTCCACCTCATTACACATTACACATTACCAAGTGAATGAGAAGCCAAAGAACTAAAAGTGTAGTTGTTGAATAAGCTAACCATCAAGGTCAGACATAGGCCACAATCAATGGGGTGTTTTCCTCCTCTCTGAATGGAAAGACACCATTGTTTGTGGAGAAGCAAGCTCAGCGAAAAGGTGTATGATGTTCTGAGGGAGCCAACTGGGGAAGGTGTTCCAGAATCCTTACAGTTTGCAGAACATCGTCACCAGGGGGGCTTGGACTTATTTCAAACCTGTGGGAGAACTTTTATTTTTTTCATCTGTTGGCTGACTTCTAAATTTGCACTCACCTCCCCAGCTCCATACGCCCTCTAGTCTCCCAGCAGCCCGTAAGCCTTATTCTTAAAGTGATACAACAGGATCGTTGTTCTGCCACTGGTTCTAAAATGTGCACACAAGAGCAAAAAATATGTCCCCCTTAAATCTACATACCGAATGTTTGATTGTAAATCACGAACAAAATGGCAATGCATGCTATCCGTCGTAGCCTACTATTATAAAGTTTAGATGCAAATGTTATGATGGATTATATGGTGTTTTAAAGTTAATTACTGCAGAACTGCCAATTACACCACAAAAATAGGATGACCAGTCTGGCCCGATTTTTTGGGTACAGTCCTAGTTGTAAGTACAGTTCTCTGTCCCCTGTGATATTCTGTTTCCGGCAATGTCCTAGATTAGCAAGCCAAATGTCAGTCAAAAAGCGCTATACAGTAGCCTACACCAGAGCATCTCCTCTCACATCCTTGCTGAGATATACCCCTTACCTAATCTGTTTGGAATTCAAACAAGACAGAAAACCACCCACCCAACACTTTGAGAACAACCTGAGCTCAGACCAGACCAGACCAGAAGTCTGCAAACATGGAGGACACCTGACACTTACAGGAAATATGTTTGATTTATGTATACATAACCATTCCCTAACACCCTCCCCACTCTCAACAAGTCTGTGCTTTTAATCAAATAAAAGAACTGGACAATCTATCTTAAGAGTATACCCCTAGACAGGCAACAGGGCCAGTGTCACATAATATGTTGTGTGTACATCAGTTTGTTACAGGACATGGGGTCAAGGATTCCTTGGATTTCACAGACTCATTGTGACATCATTGTATTCTCCCGACATTCTAAAGATGACTGCCTGGAAAAGAACCGTTTCCTTTTTAAGAGCATAGACTGAGCTCCATAGTTTTCGACCCCTTTTGTTGAGTCTGAGGCATTTTTTTATGACAACGTGGAATGTAAATATTGAAACTTGTCATGCTATGCTGTGGGCTCTGGGCAAGGCACCCCGAGTCGTGTAGAGTGAGCCAAGGCCAGTTAGCTAATGACAGTTTACATTTTTCGGGCCTGAGAAACATATTTCTGAATGAGTCTTATGTAAATACCCGCAGAATCAGCTGGGTCTAGATAAGCATGTTATCCCGGCATTGGAGTGTGGAGTGTGTCATCCATAGAGAAGAGAGATTTAGATCTAAATCTTTTTTTCCTATGCAAGCCTGAGCAAAGATATATTTCCCTGTTTTTATCATCTCCCTAAAACAATGTTTCCATGCGTTAGGCTATTCACATAGTGTCTCCTAACGGTTTGTAATGTTAACTGCAACCTGATCACAGTAACTGAACCTTGGCCTCCATGCATCCTCTCTGTCTTCATACACAAATTGAGAGGGATTGGTAATTAAACTGACATAAAAAAAAAAAAAAAAGTTAATTAAAATGAAATTAAACTAAACATGTATTCACAACAGTGTGCAGAGTTGACCTAAAAGAGTTGACCTAAAAGGCTGATCTTGAGAGACTCTTGATTTGAATTGAATTATAAGGGATGCAAGTTGAATATGGCTATTGACCCCAAAATGGACAGGTTAACAAGAAAGTGGTAAAAAAAAAAAAGGAGTGGTATATTGTGGTCCATATGTAATGGCCAGGGACTGTTCACAACATTAAAATGGTTTTATGGTGGAAAGATTCTATTTCTGGATCAAATTGAGATGTTGGACAATGTAAAGATGGTAGAAGAATAAGAACATTAGATATTTGTTTGTTTGTTTTTGTTTATGCAAGTCAATGCCATAACATTTGTATGATATGTGCAGTGCATGCAGAAGTCAAACTCTCATGACCTAGACAAAATTACTGCTAAAAAAGTACTTGCTATGTTGTAATGATTGTGTGATTTGAAATTCTGAAATGTAGCAATTGACATTGGATATTATTCCTTGTGAGTTTTATAAGATGGTCCAATTCTATCCGAAGATAGTGGACTGTTTGTAGTGTTGCTACCAAATTCAGCGTCTATTAAAAATATAGGTAACACAACAACATAACCTGTTCATAATGCATTATACTTATAATAAGTTAAAATGTCTTATAGCGTCTCATAATGATCGTGTAATATTATTAGCCAGTTTCTGTTAGGTGGAAAAAGCCTTGATAGTCATAACATGACTATGATGGTGGATCATAAAGACAATATGCATTATACTGTAGGTTACATACCTAGAATGTTTGTAAAGCATATCTATTTTCCTCCCTAAATTATGACGTAAGTAGATCAATTGTATTGAAACAGTTGTGGGGTTGAAGGCCCTATACTAACACCATTTAAATACTATTGCTTATCCTTGTGTTGTTTACTCAGACAAAGACTCCTGTAGTAGTTTAAAGGAGACTAGGCTACAGGACATTTCAGGGTTGTAAAGGAGAGGAAAATTACATTGAGTTGTGCAGAGCGCCGCTGCCTAATCAGGAAGATGGATGCAGGAGGCCCAGTTTACGGTTGTTATTAGGAATGTATTATATTTTATTATGGGCATGTGCCCCGGCGACAGACACTGACAATGGCGACTCACACATCTTTCATTCCCTGCAGGCTCGGAGGACTAGCACTCGCGGCCAGGTCGTTATGGCTCAGGTGTTAATATATACAGACAGTTGGAGTCTCAGCCCAGAAAATTAATATGTCTAGGGGGGAGCTGAATAGTGTCATCCATCGGATCTTCAGAGCTGTAGAGAGATAGCAGAAAGAGGGGTGGGTGGAGGGTGGGGGGAGGGGGGGTGGGGGGCGGAGTGGAGCGGTAAGGGGAAATGGATGAATGTGAGCTGTATTTTTAGCATTTCATTCATAAAATACGATGTGTGTATTTTTAGCTTTTCCATTCAGAAAATAAAGAGAGAAATGCTGCAGCTTACCCTGCCGTTGGGACCACGGGAGGCGTCATCCTGGAACTAACTAGACTTAAATTGAATCCTGGAACTAACAAGACTTCCTGTAAATTGAAGGCAGAGCATAGACTTCATGCAGAGCCAGAGACACTTTAAAAAAAAAATCTGATACCCTTCAAATTAATGCATCGCTACAGCTGCTCATTATGAATATGCTAATGTCTTATATAACGCCTTTTTTGGTTTATATTTTTAGTTTTACAAGCATACAATTAACAAATTAACCATTAGATACCCCGACCCAGTTTTCAGTGATTATGATTGCCCAAGGACACCCCCCACAAATAATAAAAATGTTTCTGTAAAAATGTTTTAACAATTTCAACACTCATATCAATAGGCTAGATGCACGATCTCACTACTTCCTGAAAGGCAACTGGTATGAACATATCCTGTCTCACTCTATTGGTTTAATTGATTAATCAGCTGTGCACTGTGTGTTCCAACGGTTTACCGCACAGCTGATTAATCAATTAAACCAATAGAGTTTATTCATTGTGTAAGAGAGAGAGAGAGAGATCCTGACTCTAAATGTAAGTTTTTTATTCAGCTTTCATGCCAGAAACATAATATGTTTGCAATATTTTACATGAAAGACTAATCAAGTGTGATTATACTTAACGCCTTATGTTTATGCAACATTTACATTTGAAGTGAATATACCTTCGCCCAAAAAAAATATTTTCGTAGAAAATAATGTGCTTCTCCGGGCATCTTATGAGCATTTTGCATCTGTTTCAGAAACACCCTTTTCTCCAAGTATGAGACACTTTCAGGGGAGCAGAATGTCTGTGTTTACAGACTTGTGATGTCATGTTTCAGAAAACTGCTGATGTAATTACAACAATAGGCTAAATGTTTAATAGGATGTTGTTCAAGACAGTACTTTCCTTTTGTGAATTGATTGCAGACATTTTACCAGGGGGGTATTCCATCAATGTCACTAAAGGAAAATCCAGGCTTATTTTGATAAGTCTCGTGTCGTGACTTGTATAACTTATACTATCATAACCAAATAATTAAAGTTATTTTAGTCAATTGTATATGACCAGCCCAGTGTGCCAACTTCAGTTGCATAAACTTTTTAAGTACAGTAATTAATTCAACATCTAAAACAGGAGGAATGTGAGGGGGCACATGCCCTTGGCCCCCTACGGGACTGTGCCTCTGACTCTGAGCCAAATTACCTGATGTGAGAGTGATCACACCTGATCTACTGTCTATCAATCTATCTATATCACTTCATAGCTACTACCACTCTTGGAAAAGTAACTTTTGAGGTAATGAAACGTTTCATGTTCAAACTTAATATTAGAATAATGTCTCTCCTTTCATGATTATGTTTACGTATTCTGTTTTTGCCTCAGCACGAACGTTTCCCTCCCTTTTTTAATCACTGTGGCAAATACATTCTCGTCTTACCCTGAGTGCATCACAAACTATGGTTTTGGTATAATTAGCATGAGATTTCATTTCACTGTACAGAGCAGATTTCATAATGTAGCAGAGCATTTTATAAAGGAAGATGACTCATCCTGTGAATCATGGACAGGGGATCTGCATGATCCTAAGGTAAAGTCTAACTAGATTAATCACTTTTTCCCCTCATTATAAAACATATTTGCCAAAAATAATAATTTGTTAGTATAATTAGAAAAGGAGGACAGGAGGAATTGTGTTATCTAACAAACAAAAAAATAACATGGCCTTCCCTAGAAGGTTCTGGTTTAAAGGTAAAGAAATGTACCGAATTAGACAAACAAATTAAGCGATGACAATGTCAGCTGGTGATAGCAAAACAAAACCTATAGAGATTCATAGTGTTTATTGCCTCTGTAATAGCAACAAACACACGAATGGAAAACAATAAATAATGTGAACGGTGTACATAAATGACAATTATCACTGAAAATAGTATAAAAAGGCAAGCATACAGAACAATTTATAAAAAACATAATAACAGAATTATACAATCACACTACACAAGAGGACAGATGGACAGTGGCCTAAGTTGCGTTCTAGGGCCCTGATTGGGAGAGAGATAAGTGAGATAAGGTCAATGATGGCAAAGTGACAAGGTGGTTGGGAGATACTGACTATCAAGGACCAGGGCAGGGGTGAAAAGTTAAACTAAGGGAAACATGGTCGAATGGTCTGGCTTTTTAACAAGAATAATCGGATCATGTTAAGCAGTAGTGTCCCACATCATGACTTACTGAAGATATACTCTGTACCTCAGTTAGTAGAGCATGGTGCTAGCAACACTAAGGTTGTCGGTTCGATTTCCCTTAATAAATGTATGCACTGTACTGTAAGTTACTTTGGATGTAAGGCTGCAGTAATGCAGCAATTGAGCAACAGATAAACCCTGTCTTAGCAGTTAGCTTGCTAGCTGCTTTCTGCCATTACCATTGCTATAACTGGGAGTGTTGTACATTGATAACTATGCCAATGGATTGAAAACCAATGTGGATGTTAACAATAACAATCTGTGAGCCAGATCTGGTCTTGTGGTGTCACATATGGCTCAGTGCCGGAAATGGCAAGTATTATATGAGCCAGACCCAGGCCAGAACTGGGCCAGACCTGGTCCGAATGTGGCGAGCCAGCCCTGGGTGACAGTTGACAATTTCCTACGGGCCATCTCTGGTATGGCTTTAACACTATAACAGCCATGGATGGGGTCATTTGTCCCTGTGAGTAAAACAAATGTTATATCTTTGCACTCGATCAAATTGCAGGACCCTCCTTTCATGACTTTTCCTAGATATGTGCGTTCTACCATCCAGTATCCTTACATGTTCAAAATCACATCAGGATAAGCTAGTATTAAGCTATTTTGCAGTTTTTATGTGTAGGAGGCAGGCTAATTTACAAGCCGGCCAACTAGTGGTTGTTGTGTGTAAATAGCAGCTTACCATTGTAAAGACTATGGTAATTTGACCCCCGAGGCGGCTCTTACAGTAGGTACAATAGGGACGGTCTGTTCTAGTGTTAAGGTTCTGATTGTTAGGCCAGTGTACAGTAGGTCTGAATATGGGGCATTTCTGTTCCCTGGGCCTGAAGTGGACCGGCTCTGGTGGCCGTACATAAACCCAACTGTCACCATGGAACTGACACGTTTAGAGCGTGTGTATGTGGATGTCGCCACGGTAACCACTTGATGGTTCTGAATGATGGTCTAGAAGTGTCCCGGGGTCTGGTTTTCCATTCCATAAGTCAGGCTTTTGTCACAAAATAGGCCAAATAGGCACAACTTCCCTGTTGCCTGGGCCAAAAGTAGACCGGTTCAGTTTGACCATATCTAAATCAAATCCTCACCATCCATAGAAAAAAAAGTAAGCAAATCTTAGCCATCCATGTGGATGTGGCCCACTTGGAATTACGACCCAGAAATGGGTCATATGGTTACCACATCAAAGCCTTAAGCAACCAGACATGGTTTTCAATAACTGGGCCACAGCCACATACCGGCCTTTTCATGGTAAAGATAAGGCTTAGGAATGGCAGCCAAAACAGAGCCCACTTCAGACCACTTCTGGCCCAGTGAATACAGTTGTACGTGGTCCACATCCGGATGCCGGTATAAAGCAGATGTCGACCAGATCCCAACTGACTGGGATCCTTTTTTTTTTTTTAAGTTTAAAACATTTAAAAAGTTAGGGATTACCTTTAAACAAGGTCTAAAACCCCTAAACTAAGATTCCTTTCATCTAAGTCTGAAGTGTTCCAAGTATCCGCCAACCACCAGTAGCTGATACGATCAAAGTATACCAACGCAGCGTTGTTTTGTTTTTCACTTCATATTCGGCCAGTGTGCGAGCACCTTTAAAGGGGCCACTGTTTTGTGTTAACTGTCTCAAAGGTTGTCTGTTCTTTCCGCGTGGTAACCTGCTGTGCTCACCTCTGCGGAATGTCTTCCTCTCCTCGCAGATTGACACACAGAGACTTTAAGGTATTTTTCCATCACACTATAAACCTTTAGATTCACATAATGGCTGTGCTGCGCCTGCCCTGAGGTTCAAACCTAATGGTTAGGGTTCTCCTCCCAAGACAGACTCCTATAGTCCCCCTATAGTCACTCTATAGTCCCCAATAGTCTGACGTACAGTAGGTAAGCTCTGCAGCGTGTTGTCCTCAGTTCTGAATCACCCTTGAACATCACCAGATGGACCGCTGTCTGTTGAGCCATGCGGGGAATACAGAGGGACACGGTGTGCTCTCCTGTGACAACATTCCAGTCTGATTCCGAAGGAACTGCTCTCCTAAACCTTATTGTTATGCATATACTGTATACAACACAGATTCAGCTCATGCATGTTCACATAATACACACACGTGACAAGCATGCTACCTACCGCCATGCACTGCACACACGATGCCTGAAGAAGGTCTATGACCGAAAGCTCGCAATAAACTATGCATGCATGCACACCAAAATGCCTATGCTGTAACAACAACATGTATCAGTTTAGGAAAGACTGTGTTTGGTTCACACGTCTTGTTGTTTGTTTGTGTGTGTGTGTACCACACAGCATGACGTTGGGGGGTGTCGGGGGGAGGGGTTGTTGTGTCGTGAGCTTGTACATGAAACAAGGTGCTTGGAGCTTCAATATAGGAGGAAGTAATAACTGTTAATGTTTGGCGCTCAGGAGCAGCACAGGGTCTCATTATCTCTCTAAACGCTTTAGGCTTTCCGATGTTCTCACCTTCCGCCCACTGCTGACCTATGACTCACCAGTCTCTCTATCCTCACACTAGACCTTTATTAGATTACCTTAAATCACAAAGCCAAAGCGTGTTGGAAGGGAAAGACACTCTTTATCTGCTGTCTCTCTCTCTCTCTCTCTCTCTCTCTCTCTCTCTCTCTCTCTCGCTCTTTCTCTGTGTTGCGCTCCTCCTCTCTCACCGTCGTTGTCGTCTGATGAAGGCTTGCGCGTGCCTGGCGTTGTCTGTCTACGTGCTGCTGAGAGTAGCTCACATTAATTATCCCACTTTCTCGGCGGATGGAGCAACCGCGGGGTGAGACGAACGTGTTTCACTTCAGTGCTACGCTTGTCCTTGTGCAGTGTATCACTTGCATCAGGCCATAGGGGGAAGGAAGGGGATAGTATCCCCAGATTTCAGTCCGGCAGGGGGAGAGCAAAATGCTAGCACCCGTATTACAGTATGTTCCCACCAGGTCTCTGGTCAATTCCTTTCTTCATCCGTACATTTAGCAAGTGAATTGGAATTCAATTTATGAATTTAATTTGATCAACCGTCAACATTTCAATATTTGGAATTACAACTGATATCATGAATTTGACTGATTTAGGGTTAGGATGGAATCAGCCCCTATAACCCTAATCCTAACCCTAACCCTACCACTTGTTTTAAGATATATCGTACTTGTTTTAAGAATATCCTGCTCTGTTGGCAGATACTCTTGCTTATTTTAAGTAATAATCCCCCCATTGTATTGCTTTTTTTCTTGTTTTTGAGAAGTGACTTTGTGCAGTGTAGCTTCTAGATTCATACTCCCAGGGGACAAAGAAGCCCAAAAGGTGTCAGTCTGTTCCGTCAAGCTGAAGACATCTTGTAGCTTTCCGTTCAACCCGGAACCTTTTCAAGTACTTAGTCAATGATTATGAAACGTGTTTGGCATGTGAGACTCAAGATTTGTCCAATCAGTAACATTAATTCAATCAGTTATTAGAGAAGAAAAAAAAGAGAAGAGATTTAGGTCAATGGTGCTTAACCCGATGTTTATAAAATGACCAGAGAGACAACTGCGCTATTGTTCAACTAACAGTTTTGATTATATCTGAAAAGTATAAAAATCTATCACTTTTATCAATTGCAAGTGGCTAGAGAGAGACTGACGCATGAATCAGCCAGGAGAAAATACATGGGGGACTCACACTGGTACGTAGTCTTGCAGAGGTCTTGGATTTCTCTCAACGACTCATTCCCCCATGATCCACTCTGATTTATGTGATAACACTGAGTAGGGCTTAATTACTTTTTAAATATTTTATAGTATGCAACAAGGGAAGTGACAAAAAGAGTAATATGGGCCAAAAGTCTGGTTCTAAATATGTGCAACAATTTCCGGGAGAGATGAGACTTTAAAGACGGAAGTGCTTAAAAATAATTGTATTCAACAGTAATTAATTAAATGAAATGTACTACCACTGGCCCAATGGTTGAATGCTTGCTAAGCACTGATTTGGGCTGTAATAAATATCCCAATGTAATAATCAGCACTCTACAATCTTGTAGGAATAGAAGACAGTACACTTTCACTGTTATCATTTTACACATTTTACTGATTACACACATTCCACTTAAGAAATACTCCAGACGTGTCAAAGCGTGGCAATCCGTGAGATCTTTGAGATCTGATCTGAGATCTGTGGTTTTGATGTTAAACCAAGGTCCCGACTCCCAAGTCATTAATGATCGCATGACACTTATCACAAGAGTAGGCATGTTAATGCCGGCGACCTGACTAATGCTGTCATGTATACTTTCATGGCCACCTTATCATACCCTGCTTTCAACTGGCTGATTCATCCCCTCTCCTCTGCCCTGCAACGCTTCCCCAGGCTGTGGCTGCGAAAGAGAAAGCACGTTCCTCCTCAGTCAACTTACCTGGAAAATAATGGAAACATTAAACACAAATAAATCATGCTGTGGCTGATCCAATATACAGGTACTGCACATTGAGATCCGGTTGTGATCGATTAGATAGATGTATACCTTCCAATTCATGTCGTATTGCCAACGGCCCTGACAGTAAAACAAGGTGTTATTAAGAGGTAGAGGGTTAGGGTTTCTTTCACAATTCACAACAGTACACCGATGCTATTTATATCCGATTTAATTGAAGCATCTTGACAAAGCTCCTGATATATTTAGAAATGTGATAAACTATGCACCCAGAATGTGAGGCTTAATTACCACTTCCATCTAACACTTCCCATGGATGTTTCAACATGTGACTTCACACCCCACCCAAGCCCTCTTTCATTCATTAAACAAACACAGGAAGAAGGAGCACAAGGTATTAGACAGCTCTGAAATAGAGCCTCGGCTTGTTACTCATGCGTCATTTGACAAGACGCCGTCGTACCCCGAAGACTCCATATTGAGAAAATGTCCACATGCTTCTCTCCTGCAGACCTATCACATCCTCATAACGCTCTACCACACGCACAGAGCGGTTCATAGAAAGTGTTAACCTAAAATATCTCTCCCCCCCCCCCGTGTCGTATCCTAAAACATTAGGGACGAATCTAAATCAATCTAGGAGGTGTATCGACACGTGGGTTACAGCAATCACTGTGGTAGCTTTTGTTCAGCAGGAGTGTGTCTAATGCTCAGAAGTCTAATGTTTTCATCTCAGTGAGAGACCCACAGTATCCTGGTTCCTTATTTCCATGCCTGGTTCCTGAGGATGACTCATCCCCCCCCTCCCGACACCCCACCCTCCCCACCCACCCCACCCTCCCCACCCTCCCCACCCCGCCTTATTACAGACATAGAGCAGCACTCTGTCTCCTCTGCTGGACTACAGGATACTCATTATTTTATTGCACATGCCTTATAATGAAATAGAGAAGAAAAAAAAAGAAAACTAGAAAGAGTGGGGCCAACCAAATCAATGGCAAATTGCTTTTGAAATGCTTCAAACATAGTTATGATGATGAGTTGCTGATATGAAGAGGTGAATTAAACTATTTCAATTGCGCTACACAGCAAAAAAACCATGTTCAGTGGTTTCTTGGAGATAGGGAGGATAGGGAGGAGGGTGCATGTGATGGAGGTGGTGGTGGGTGACTCAATGTTCTATAAACTCCAGCGAGCTAAACAGAGAGAAGTTATTTTGGTGCCTTTGATTGTTTGTTTTCCTCTCTCTCCGGTAGGGTGCTCCTTATTCAAATCAAGAGGCGGAAGATACACAAAAGTAAAAAATACCAAAGTGCACACAACCCCCGATATGATGTCAATGATTGTCAATGAGGAGGTGTCGCCATGAACAACTGAAGACATAATCAGTGCCTCCTCCTGCAGTCTGTACTGACACAAACTGTTCCAGAACATCGCATTTTCTGTGATCCAACAAAATGTCAATATGACTAGAAGAAATCATAACTCATGCAGTCAATGATCAACGATCTGAATTAGATCAGTGAGGCGAAGAAGCAGAGCTCTTAATACACTCCTGCCTGCCTCACATGCAACAACAAAAACATAAGCTACGTATATGTTAATGAAGAAGGTTACTGTCATGTTTTTTTTCTGAAGTGGAATACATGTAATCGAACATTTATTAACACAGTAAGTTACGTGGCAATTCACAACATTGTGATTTTTCTTTTACTGTGTCTTTGTGAAACCAAATATTGACGGACGATGATTCCCTGTGGGAAGTCATCATCTCCATGGTTACTGATGACAGAAGGCAGATCCAGTTGTTTCACATTCCACACAGCCTCCTCATTAGCCCCTCCTCCGAAGGTTTCACTTCTTATATGACATGCATGACACGTCACACGATGTCTGTATATCAGGAGGAGGTGGACAAAGGGAAGGACGGACCGGAGCCATGAAAACTAACCCAGCCCTGACCTGCCCTGAACAGACAAGACAGCCAGCCACAAACTACCAAACACCCTCCCCTGTGTGCTAATCTACCTCTCAGGCTGCAGCTGCTTTAAATAGCTACAGCCATGAGAAATTTGGATTGAGCTTTAGAAACGCACCCTTACGTGTGAGGCCTTTAGTGGCCTGTATTTGCCTCCGGTTTGTCAGAAAAAGGGCAGGAGGCCAGAGGTGCTTGACGGCCCTCATCTCTCTCATCCTTTGCGATTTAATCATGGAGATTTGGCAAGAGCTTAATGATGAGGCCAGATGAGTCAGACAGACTGAGAGAGAGCTGGAGGTGAGAATTACACTGAGAGGTGGAGGGTGGGAGAGGGGGGTAAACAGGGAGGGAACACAGGGACTGACAAACTGTAGCGAGAAAAACAGAAATAAGTTACAGTAACATAAACATGGATTATTTTTAGAATTATTATTATTTTATTTTATTTCATGGATTATTACACTGAGAGGCGGAGGGGGGGGGGGTAAACAGGGAGGGAACACAGGGAGAAAACGAGAACTGTAGTGAGAAAAACAGAAATAAGTTACAGTAACATAAACATGGATTCTTTTTAGAAAAGTATGGGATAATCCAAAGTTTTTAAGTATAAATACCGTAATAGGTATTACCTACTGTAAGCGGCGTTCTCCTGATTGATGAGGGAGCATTAGGGTTAGGCATCCCGACGACGCCACCGAAAAATCGCTTGGCTATGACACAATGTTCCATGCCTGGGTTTAGTAAATAGACTGAGTTGTTTTTACAAACACTAAAAAATTATTTGATTGATATGTCTTTTGGTGCCTGCCTGCCTTTATTATCAACAAAAGAGGTATTTTGCTGTATTGCTATTTGCTACTGTAGATAGCTAGCGCATGACATCACTGATGGGTTGTATATTTTCAATGATGTCATGTAGGTCACCCCCTTTCCTTTTTCCTTTCCTCTTACTGGGCTAAAAACATGTTCACTTTAAGGGGAAGGAACTTGATATCCACAAACTAATGTAATCCATTGACAGTATGCAAGGATATAGTCCAGATTGGTCACTTATAAAAGTGAGCTTGTGAGTGAAGTTGGCTATTTTAAACTAGAATTGCAGTGTCTCGCTTAAAAAGTGAAAGAGCAGCAGCATATATAGAGAGAGGGATTTATTAATTATCATCAATTGGGGCAATGAATGTTTCCTCTCTAAACACTGTGAGTAGCCCATTCTCTCTCTCAAAAAAAATCCTCTGTCCTCCCCTGAGTGGAAGAGTTGAGCTCTTCTCCAATACCATAAATCCACGTTGGACACTGCTACTCCATAAATACATTTGACTATAAATGTATTTAATAAACTTTTTTAGGTTGAAACACGAAACAAGCGTTGCCCTCTACACCTCGCCTATATACCGTGAGTCATGTCGCCAGCCTCCACTGGTATGCATATGCACATCGTGAGCTTAGAATCATAAGGTTCTATCTCCGTTTAGGGTAGTTCAGAGATATTGAGCGTCAAAGTTTTTACATTCCATTATGTTCTGTGAGATGGAACCTTTGTATTTAATGAATTACTAACTCAGAAATGTCAACATTTTAAAAATAACACCACACAGTTATTAATAAACACCTAATGGATCAGATTATGTAAGAAACTACATTTTTACAAAAACTGAGATAGAACCTTATAATTCTAACGTCACAACATGTTTATTTGAAAGTCTTACAGAAGAAAAATGGAAATAGACTCTTAGTTCCAGGGAGGAAGATGCAGCATTGTACCTGGAGCAGAGGCCCACTGAGCTGTTGGACTGAGCCCAGGTCTCAGCAGGATCACAGACCTGAACGGGCCGGAGCAGAGATGATGAGTATCAACCTCTCTGCCATGCAGGCAGGCAGGGAGGCTCTGCCAGGTCAGCTACAGAGAATCCCTTCTGCCAAACTTTTATTGGGCAGCCAATATTATTAGTTTCCGAGAAAAATGCCTCCAGGTGGTTGTGTCTCCAAGTTTTACTTGAAAGAAAATTATGAAAGTTGGGACTTTTCCTATTCCTATTCTGCTTTGACTGCTACTGCTTTCAATAGCTGAGCATAAAGTTAGACCCGGTAGTTGTTGAACATCACGGCAGACAGCACAGACTCACAGGTGTAATAATCACAACATTCTGTTGTTCTCAACTGACACTGTTTTGTTGGGTGACTGACCCACCCAAGAGATTGTGCCTTTCTGTGTCAAATAGGGTGGCAGATTGGAATGATGTACTGGTATTTAACTGTCACAATTTTCTCTTTTGATTTGCTTTTCTTGGCCCTGATGTCAGACAGGTCCTGACATGAACAACATGTCCTGAACAAATAAACTTTCCATTTTGGTAGATACTTGGTAAGTACATATATATTTTTTTTTTTTTTTTTTTTTAAAGAAACAATAACAGGGGGACGTGTAAACAACATTCACAGGGATGAAAGAACAAGAAGCTATAAGAGGGCAGCAGAGAGTGCTGGTAGTGAGGTAAGGTGATTATGTGCAGGGAGCAAGCTGGTCTCCTTAAGGGTCGCAGAGGAGCACTCCAAACAAGCAACAGCTGCTAGTTTATTTTATTGTACAATCTGTACAACCGCCGTCACTCTATTGCCCCCCCCCCCCACCCCTCTCTCTCCATCTCTCTTCCCCCCCCTCTCAGCCCGCTTGTCAAATCAAAGATGGTGAGCCTTTGAAGGAATGACGTCAGAACAGGGCATCCATCATGATCCCTCAGATTCCTGGTATAAAAACGATGCCTCGGCAGGTCTCTGGCTCCGAATGAGTAACCGTCTGTGTGGAAAATCAACCGTCCTTTGAAAGCTGCAAAAAATGGAAAGGTCGGGTATTGATATACGGGTTTTCTAATATTATATTTACAAGATACAAATAAGACAGCTCTATTTTCCCCCGTTGTTGTTGAAAGTACATTCTGAGACAGTGTCTGTCTCAACAAAGTCAGTATAGAGAATCTAATGCTGACTGCAGACCCTAATCTCAACTGTTCTATCTCAAAGTACATTAATGAAACATAATGATAAATCATTCAGCATGCTAGAGTTGGTTTTGTTTTGGAAGCAATACTGGGATTATTTCTCTGTCAGCAGCTATCTTATCATAATCATTGATAAGACATCTGAGACACGCTTATACAGAATTTAGACTCACTGATAACTAATCTCCATTGCACTCTACCTCAAAAGCACGTTACTTTCCACTAGGTGTCAGTCAAATTCCGTTCTTACCTAAACCTGTCAGAACTAGGTTTAAGGAAGAGATTATCTATTCTATGTAAGCATATCAATCACTTTCAGTACCGTCGTTATCATGATATTTTAAAACAATGGTGTCACCGACCATCATGTATTGGCATCTGTCATTCTCACCTTTGAAAGAACAGACACAGTCGAAGGAGTCTATCTGTGGGAGTCTGCTTATCAAGGAGGGACTGAGAGAAGCATCAGACTACTAAGTATTTGTTTTCGCTACCTTTCTGTGTGTATTTGGCACCACCTACATGTCATATCGCCTTGCAAACCCTCTTTAGCTGTAACTTTTAAACATTCACTGTTATTTCATTCCTCAGGTGAGTATATAGGCGTTATACCCACTCTCGCAATCTAATCTGTTGCAGAAGGACTTTGAAACTGCCAGTCAGCGGCCCAGAAAGCAGAGGCTATCTCAGCCTGTCCCTGCTTCTTCATGCCGCTCCACTTCCTGGTTCTCACTGAGACATGGATTACACCGGAAGAAAACACAGCTACTCTGGCAGCCATCACTGATGCCTACTCCTTTCCTCAGTCCTGTAGACTCTGGTCGAGGGGGAGGCGCACAGGGCTCCTCATCTCACCTAAGTGGTCACATAATGCCCTTCACCTGTATGTTGTCCATATCCACCTTCGAATTCCATGCTGTTTCTGTTTCCTTCCCTGTCAAAATTCACATTGTTGTTATCTATCGTCCCCCCAGCCAGGCCAGCTTGGTGACTTCTTGGAAGAGATGGACATCCTTCTTCCTGCTTCTTCCCTGAGGACTGCACACCGCTCACTGGACTTCACCGACATCCAGTCAGAGAAGTTTCACTCATCTAGGCTTCTTAACCTTCTCTCCCTGTTCTCTCCTTTCCCACTCTCCTCCAACTCATAAGGCGGGCCTCAACCTTTAGATCCTCAGATCCTCCCATACCTCTAACCTTACTGTCACCCCTCTTCCAGTTTTTCCGTCCACCATTTGGTATCCTTTTCCCTTCCTCTCAAATCCAGCCGGTTCCAGTCAGACTCTACCCATACCCGTATCCACTCGTTACAACCTGTGATCCGTCTCTCTCTCACCTGTCTCTCTTCCTCTGTCTTATCCTCCCTACCCTCTGTTGAATCATCCTTCTCCTTTATATCTACTGATGCTTTCACTGATGCTTCCACCCTCCTGTCCACTTTTTCCTCATCCTTTGACACCCTCTGTCCGTTGACCACAAGGCCAGCATGATCACATGATCACAACGCTACTTGGCTGTCTGAAACCCTGCAAGCTTGTAGAATAGGGCTCCGGGCAGCTAAGAGGAAATGGAGTCAAAACCGGCCTCCCTAATGACCTAAAATCGTATCTCTCTCTCCTCCTCAACTACACCTCCCCTGCATCAAGTTCATTACTACCATTCCAATACAATCCTCTGCCTCTGACCCGAGGAAACTGTTCTCCACATTTTCCTCACTCCTCACCGCCAGTTCATTCTCTCCACCCTCTCAGAGCTGAGCATCTCTGGCTCTGCACTCTCCTGGTTTGCCTCCCACCTGGCTGACCGCTCTTACTAGGTGACTAGGTGGAGAGGGTCGCTGTCCTCTTCACGTGCCCTCACCCCTGGGGTCCTCAGGGCTCTCTCCTAGGGCTCTTACTGTTCTCACTTTATCCCATATCTCTTGGCTCAAATGGTTTCTCCTACGACGGCTTTGCTAATTACACTCAACTCTTTCTCTCTTTCTCTCTCACACACAGCTGGCGACATGTCTCACATTTCTGCTTGGATGTCAGCCCACCTCCTCAAGCTTAACCTTGACAAGATTGAGCTGCACTCCCTCCCTGGGAAAGCCTGTCCTCTCCAAGACTTCGACCCCATCGCAGTCGAGAAGTCCACTGTGACCTCACTGTGACCTCACTGTGACCTCCGCCCAGACAGCCAAGAACAACCACTCGTCCTGTATGGTGAACATCAAAGCGACAGCGCACTCCTGTGTTTTCTTCCTCTACATACAACATCCAAAGGATACGTCCATTCCTCACGAGAGAAGTAGCACAACTCTTAGTCCAGACACTTGTCATCTCCCCCCTCTTGACTACTGCAATTCACTCTTGGCCAGGCTCCCCGCCTACGGCATCAGGCCTCTGCAGCTCATCCAGAATGCTGCTGCCCGTCTGGTGTTCAATCTCCCCATATTCTCCCATGTCACCTCCCTCTACCGCACCCCTTCACTGGCTACTGGAAGTAGCAGCATCAGTCACGGCTTTTCACTGTCTTGGCACCCCGGTGGTGAAATGAGCTTCCCACTGCTGTCAATAATAATAATAACAATAATAATAATAATAATAATTATTATTATTATTATTATAATCCTTTTTCTAGCATTGACTGACTGCAAGTGGCATCTGGTCCTTACATAGATGTGTGCTTATGACGACTGACTTAGATCATTCACTTACTTTAGACAAATGTACTTTGTTGTAAGCTTGTCTGCTAAATGTAAAAGAAAAAAAAAAAGTAAACGGAAATGTCATTCACACCTTTGGTTGACAATTATCCTATCAGCTTTGAAGTGGAAAGGACACGTTCGTTTGCTTTGTATTAATCAGGCAAATCTGGTGGTCTGGTGCCACCCTGGGACATGGGGTGGGCCGCCACAGTGCCACAGTGCCACAGACCTCGACACATCTGAATGCTCCACCACAAGGCTTCCTGGTTTGGTGTTGTGGAGGTGTGGAGAGAGGCAGAGAGGTTTAATTGTATCTCATTGCCATTGACAACCTGAGCCCGGTGGCTTAATGAGTTTCAGGTTCAGAGCCCTGGGCGAAGCTATTCAATAGAGTGATTAATCATGCAACTGGAATTGATCCAAGATGGGACCCCCTACCACGGCAGAGAAAGGCTGATGAAAGTCCTGGGAAAAGGAATCGCAGGTTCAGGTTGGATTGTCTTCTCTGAAACAAAAACAGAGCAGCTAAACAATTTAACGACGATAACAAAATAGTGGAGAAGGATGAGGAGGATATGGTACGTGAACATAAACCTCCTTCCTTTCTGAGAAAAAGACAAATCTCTTTCTTCTCTGTGTAGAAGAAACCCTCTGGTTTGTGACGGAATTTGATTTAGCTGAGCTAGTGGCAGATTGCTAATGAGATGGTGCTGACCATTTAGCAAGTCCGGGAGATTAATGGATCAATATGGGAAGTATAGTTTAGTTAAAATTCATTGATCAGGAATCAAGTACAATGAGCCATAGCGTCTGCTTGTATTCCTCAGAGCTTTCTCTTTCTCTCTCTCTCTCTCTCTCTCGCTCTCTCTCTCTCTCTCTCTCTCTCTCTCTCTCCCTCTCTCCCTCTCTCTCTGTTTCTTAGATGGATGAAATGAACTCATCCGTGTACTGAAGTGGCCTGTCCAGGCAGTACACACAGAGTGCTGAAATGGAGAGATCAGGAGAATGGAGGAAGGATCTGTTGTTTATTTCCAGGTGGTTCTACCACCGGCAAACTGTGTCTACCAGCATTTATTCCCATGAGACCAACATTTTCTCCCAGAACTTCTCTTGCTTTTGGAGATAATTCTGTAACATTCTGTTTGTTTTTCCATCCCTATAACTCAGCTTCTACTTCAATGTGCTTATTGGTGGTCCTTGGTGGTGAGCTATTCAAACAATGTTTCAACCCCTATTTCTATTCGGAGCCCCACCCTCACAACATCGTAATTTGTCAAGAAAAGATAACTGACTGACAATTACCACCCAGGAAGGGAGGTTTGACTTGAGAAACTCTATATAAACTCTGAATTGTAAAAGGGTTTAGCAAGGATTTTTATGAGTTTATGGTTTGCAAAGCGTCAAACTTTTCCTAGATTCTCTTTCAGCCTAAGATGCTACAGACTCATTTTCATTGATATAAATGCCACTGACGTACACATAAGGGGTGGAAGTGATGTCATCAAGACGTACTGATCCAGGGAGCCAATGAGAGCTTAAGTGAGCTGCCCTTGAGAGGAGAGAGAGAGGGGAGGATGACGCATACAGTGCTGTAGGTGTTGGTGAGTGAGAAACAGAGACGGTTACACAGAGAAGTAAGGTAAAAGGTGAGAAAAGAGACTTACAAATGAGACACAGAGAGAACAGAACAATACAGTGACTAGAACTAGAAGTAGAAGAAATGGAAAAGAGAGATACATTTACATTTAAGATTGAGATGGAGATGACTCAGAGATGACTCTTAGTTTACTTTGATTCAAATGATTTACTGTAATGCGCAAAATACTTAGACTGGTGTCTCTCACGATATCATAGCAACTTATGGCTTGCTTTTTTTGTGGTTGTGCTCTAAACACTGCCACCTGGTTGTTTCGAACAAGAGCTTGTTCTCTAATGAGATACAAGCAGAAATGATCAGCAGGATTAGTGCACTTGTATTGTGATTGTGAGCCACCTTTCTTCATTAAGTCCACGTCAGTCAAACCCCCGATTAATGATATTGTGAGTGATTGTTTGTGTGTGTGTTGGGGGGGATGGGGGGTAGAGACGTAGAGAGATAGTATGAGAGAGTAATAATTAGTTTATTCAGATTTCTCATAAACAAAAGGTTCTAATACTTCTATTGAAAACGGAGACAATACGAACATGCTATACAATGATGGCAGTTTATGTTTACAAATACTTGTGGAGAGGAGACTGTGGAGAAGATAATGCAATCATAACAACACAAAGATGATCAGTTTCCCTAAAGGTTATTCACTTTTTTCATCTGGTATGTCTAATATTTGAAGACATAGCGGTTGTTCCTGATGCACTCTGAAAAGTGAGTCATCGCTAAAGTGTGCTCGCAGAAGTCTGTTTATGTGTGTATGTGTGCACAAGCAAGGAAGAATTGCCCTCACATTATATCTCCTCTTGAAAGTATTCCTATTTGATTCCATTCATTTTCCACACACACATTTTCTTAGTGGGTGGATTTTTTGGGCGAAGGTGACAATACACATAACAGATAACAGATTGTTTTAAATTCTTTTTTTTATTATTTCCTAAATAATAGAATAGCAGAATAAAACAGATCAAGAGGTAGAGAGAGAAACACAGGGTGTGGAGGGAGGACAGCTTGGCAGAGGTCGAGAATACACAAAAATCTCAAATATTGAAATGACATTATACTCATAATAATACATAATCTCTGCACACATTGGCCGACAATCTTATGCATGCATGTGTGTATGTATGTATGTATGTATGTATGTATGTATCTATGTATGTATGTATGTATGTATGTATGCGTGCACTCACACGTGTATGTGAGTGTAAATATTTGTCTATGTGTGTGTGTGTGTGTGTGTGTGTGTGTGTGTGTGTGCATGTGATTAGGAAGCCACTGCTCCTCAGCTGGGGGAAGAGTCTTAATTACTCCATGCGGGGGAGGAGGGGGGAGGGGGTTCTGACCATGCGGGGGTTCTGAGCCACGGAGAGGACCGGGAGAGCAGCTCCTCCCACGCCCACAGCTGCTACCGCCTTACAAATGGCTCAATACACTGAGTTGGTGTGGAGGCTCTGTCTTTAGAAGTGTGTGTGTGTGTGTGTGTGTGTGTGTGTGTGTGTGTGTGTGTGTGTGTGTGTGTGTGTGTGTGTGTGCGCGCGTGTGTGTGTGTGTGTGTGCGTGTTTGAGTGAGTTGAGAATGTATATTTTTGTCTTGGTCTAATAGAGGTCTTGGATGTATATGTACTGTATATATATATATATATATATATATATATATATATATATGTGTATATATAGGATTTCATCTAAACTCTTTTTTTATCACAGTCCGTTTTCCGGAGCAGATACACATCTATCCCTTCTTTAGTCCCTCCCTCCGAATGTTTCCGCTCTATGGCAGACCAATAACACCAGCCATTACACTCCAACGAAAACAACAAGTCCCAGAGGCCTGTGGGAAGGCTTAGCTGCATTGGCAGGGATATGTGCGTAAGAGAGGTCCAGTGACGTGATCCGGGCCCTCTGATGTGTTCTGGCGGAGCACATTGGCTGAGAAATTATTCATTAGTTGGAGACAAGAAGGGTAGGCTGCAAAACCCAGGCTGTGCTCCAGGCACAGAGAGCTGAGGACTTCTGACGGAACAACCATGGCTCCTCTCTCTCTCACTGATTACAGTGGCACAGAGAGAGGAGGATATAGTACGTTTTTATACACAACACTCTGATGTTGAAATACAGTGCGTTATAGTATGTGTGCTGTGAGCATGCATGTATCTCCGTGTGCATGCGTTCATGCGTTCATGCGTTCATGTCTTCACAACCTGTGTTGACAATCATGTCTGTTTATGAAGAAAGAAAGCATTGGACTCATATGATCATGTCTGAAGATGGGGGGGGATACAGATAGTGCTGTGATGTGATGATTAGTGCGTAACCATTAACAACACTAGTCCTCCTAGTCCTGTGAAGTCCAGCCTTGTTGCTAACACTCAGAGGCTGATCGTGACGTTAGAATTATAAGGTTCTATCTATCTTAGAGTTTTTTTACATAATCTGATCCATTAGGTGTTTATTAATGCCTGTGTGGTGTTATTTTTAAAATGTTTACATTTTTGAGTTAGTAATTAATAAAAATACAAAGGTTCCATCTCACAAAACATAATGGAATGTAAAAACGTTGACGCTCAATATCTCTGAACTAGCCTAAACGGAGATAGAACCTTATAATTCTAAGGTCACGTGATGTTTAGAGGCAGTGTTTATGCAGAGCTCCAGGGCAGCGAGAGAGCCGACATGGTCCCGGGAGACACTTCCACAAAAATTTAAAAAACCAAGGAAGCTGGACACCCACAAAGAATTACGGGTAACGAAACCAGGGAGGTGCTTTTGCACTGGCTGCATTCTGTTTGTGATGGTGTTGGTCATAAGGGCTCCTCCTCCCTCTGTCTGTTCAAAATAGGTTTAAATGTAAATAAATAAATATCCCTACCATTACCATTTTCTCCCCCAGTTGTGGCTTAGTAGCTGTGAGAAACTAGAAGGTTAACCTATTCTATCTCTCTCCCTCCCTCAGCTGTCTGTCTGTCAGGCAATTGAGACACTAACATGACTGCGCTGCACATAAAACGCTGTGGCAGGGTTGGATGATATAGTCCTTTTGAGAACAGCTTCTGTATCCATGTCGTTTGGAGTCACACCCCCAAAAGCCCTTGTGTTGAAGTCTTTGAACATAAGAATCTCTCTTCTTCTTTTTTTTAATATATTAGGTTAATTCATTATTCATTTTATTTTCAGTTCCAACCTTCAGATGCCCACAAATTAACCCAATCTTGAATCATGAGTATGATTAGACAACTCGTGACGTTAGAATTATAAGGTTTTTGTCAAAATTGAGTTTTTTTACATAATCTGACCCATTAGGTGTTTATTAATGCCTGTGTGGTGTTATTTTTAAAATGTTGACATTTTTGAATTAGTAATTAATAAAATACAACGGTTCCATCTCACAAATATAATGGAATGTAAAAACGTTGACGCTCAATATCTCTGAACTGCCCTAAACGGAGATAGAACCTTACAATTCTAAGCTCACGAACTGAACTGTAACATTGTAATATTATGCTCTGTGGAAATTAGGCTTTGAGGAAAGACTACTGTAATATTGAGTATTGTAATAATATGAGGCACTGGTGCGCACAGCAGTAGAGATTCATTTCATTTTACTTGACATAACAAATGTATTATTCTTTTTTTTGGCTGGCAGTTGGTCCGATGTGGTGACCAAAACGAGTTTGACATCCCTGGCCTTCCCCTTACATTCACCACTCACAGTGTATACCTAATACTGCCTAACCACCTAGATCCTCCGTCATTGAAAAGAATTTGAATCTCAACTGATTTTTATCTGGTTAAATAGGGGGTCAAATTAAAACCACCACCTTAAGTCTATACTACATAGACACATTTTTAAAAGAAATGTTTACCCTTTAGTAGCCGTTTCATGGAAACGTGCAGATTCCAATCTTGGGCAATGTGGTCTGAGTGGGTTTGGGAATAGGGGGGTAGCATCTCTGAGTGTGTTTGGGAGGGGGGGGCAGCATCTCTGAGTGTGTTTGGGAGGGGGGGGGTAGCATCTCTGAGTGTGTTTGGGAGGGGGGTAGGCAGCATCTCTGAGTGTGTTTGGGAGGGGGGGGGCAGCATCTCTGAGAGTGTTTGGGAGGGGGGGGGGGGGTAGCATCTCTGAGTGTGTTTGGGAGGGGGGGGGCAGCATCTCTGAGTGTGTTTGGGAGGGGGGGGGCAGCATCTCTGAGTGTGTTTGGGAGGGGGGGGGGGTAGCATAGCCTTTAGGCCGTTAGAAGAGAGAGAGAAGTGTCTTCCTCAGTCTTCACACTGCGATTCGTCACCACGAGGTGAGAAGCTTTTAAGGGCCACAGATCAGGTGAGTCAGAAGCTTTGTAATGTTATTTTCATGGTCACAGACGCGGCAGAAATGAAATAACAGTGCCTGCAGATTTACGTCATCTCCAGCAAGCTGCATAAAACATTCTATGGGGCTATTTAGTTTTGTAGCATGACTCACGGCATATCGGACTGCATTGTGATGCCTTTCGGAAATGGGATTGGTTGGTTGGGGGGTACAATAAAGTTAGAAGAAGAAGAAAACATGTACAAAGCAAAGAGAGCGAGTCAAACAAAACATGTTCTCTTTCTGGCATATGTAGAGCCTGAAATATGAAAGACGTGTCGAAGGTCTGCTAGGGACCGAGAGCCTTTCAAAGAGAGGAACCCGTGATTGAAACATTTTGGGTTAGATGTAACCTGTGGAAAAACAACACTTCAAACCAGACCTTAGTGGGAGTAGAATGTACAGAATTCAATATTTGTCACACAACTGCAAGGTGTGGCTCTGAATCGGAAACGTGTGGTGGAGGTGTGTGTGTGTGTGTGTGTGTGTGTGGGGTGGAGGGGTGGGGGGGGGGGGGGGGGGAGATGATTGATGTGAGCTAAAAGCCAATGGCTATGCAACCATCAGTTTCTCCCGGTCTTTCAAGGACAAGTTTGACGTGTGCCCAGACCGTCCGAGCATTTGGGCAGAAGTGTCTGGGAACAAGATTGGCTTTAGATGCGCTCGTCCACAGTTCCACTGCTTTCACTCATGTTTATTTCCCTATCTTTGCAATGAGCCCAGGGAAAAATGTTTAAACATTTCCATGCCTCTGTTGACTATCACAATGAACAGTATGGTGCTCTTGGTGTATACCATACACTGGATTCCAATCTCTTGCCACCACCACCTGCCCATTCACACACACGTTATAAGACTCTTGCCTCATCCCTCCCGAAAACACCCTGTGTCCCTGTACAGAGAGAGCCCACTGCCCACTGTGAGACAACGAAACGATTTCCTATCAGTTCCCAAGATCCAAACGGTGTGTGTGTGTGTGTGTGTGACTCATTGCCTTATACAACACAAGCCTCATGATTCTCCAAGCTCTCTAAACTCTCTTTCTTTCTCTCTCCTCCTCTCTCTCTCCCTCTCTCTCTCTCTCTCTCTCTCTCTCTCTCTCTCTCTCTCTCTCTCTCTCTCTCTCTTCTCTCCATCTTCCCCATTGGTGCTGAGTCTCAAGGGTAGACTGAATGTCCTCTTCCACTCAGCAGCTATCTCAGTCTCCATGTCAACATGATGTGAGTCACCACACTAACTAAAATAAATAAATATACTTATTAATAATTATTCCAATACTTAAGTAATAACAAGAAGCTATAGACATAAAAAAAAACATGCATCCTTTATTTTTTTATATAACATCTAACTAAGTACAATAAATCACTGTAGTATAAGTAGGAGTGTAACTTATTTTTCTTCTTCTTTTTCCATGTCCTTTAATCAGGGAAGGGGGTGGGTGGTAGGGATTCAGAAAACAGTATGTAGTGCTTTCTGATGAAAACTGAATTGCTATCTTCCCATTTCAAAGCTGATCTACCTTTAGAAATCGCTTCAGGGCTTGATTGGATCACCTGACGGGGTTAGGTATTAACGTTGAATGGTTAGCGTACGGGCAAACGTTAGCATCAGAAACAACAATTAGCCAACTAAAACACTCAAAGCCAAAATTGCTCCAAAGTCGACTTGAGCTCGTAACGTTCAGGCTGCAAGTCTTGGTTATACGCCTGCTCCCAAGTCCCAACCCAAACTCCAACCCCACCCCAACCCCAACCCCAACCAGAACCCCAACCCCACCCCCATCCTCAACTCCAACCCCAACCCCAACCCCATCCTCAACTCCAACCCCCAAGCAAACCCATCTTCCTTTGGCCCTCTGCCGGTTGCTATGGTATTGCCTGATACATGAACACACACATGCTTAGCCGTTAACTACCATCATGTGCAGGCGCCTGTGTCCTATAAGTGACAGACAAAATATACATTCGGACGTAGGCGTTTAATAATACAGAAACATTAAAGTAATCTGTGCAAAAACAAATGTTTTAAGACAGGCATTTTAGAAGGAGGTACTGTATACATTTAAGTGAACCTGCACCAGTGTTTCAGGCCATAGTCTGCGGCCAGGGCACTTTGTGGGTCCATAAAAGGGGACCAGCGTGGTTTTCTGATGCTTCATCATTTCCAAATGCTATTTTACAATGAGGCGGCAGGATTAGCCAAACCTAACCCCATCAGCAGGGCTCCCAGATTGAGAGGTTGGAAATTAATCTGACAGCGTGCTTTCAGAAAAGACCCCGGAGCTAAAGGACACATGGGCTTTGATACTGTATGTGTTTCTGCATTTCTTTGGGTATTGTTGTTTCAATTATTACCAAATGAATTATGGTTTTGGACTACTGGGGCAGTAGGTTTCTACGCTTGCACTCAGTCAAATCTGGTATGGTAGTGCTAAGACTCACATTTATTTACCTTGGATCGGGTTTGGCTGTTTAAAGGATTGACTACATATAATATATCTGGATTCTGCTAACTATTGACCCTTCAATGGATTCCTATGAGGGACGTGGAGAGGCAGCATACCAACATCAACATAGTGTCACCAGCCTAAAGAATCTTTCTATTTGGCGATACAAATACGCTTCTAATGTCACGTGTGGGCACAGATAAGAAGAATGGTCCCATGGTGAAGACTACATATAAAAACATTACAGAAACCGAAATCACAGTCCAAAACAGTCTGATTAGGCCAAATGGAATACATTAGGTTTAACATAGGTTTCAATAGGGAAACATGCTTTTTGGCACCAGCCACTGCAGTACCGTCTCTGGCCACATGGTATCGCAGGCTCTCGACAGGAATGCACGTCTCTAGACTGAGGAGATCTGTCAACAGTATGTGCGTGTCTTTGTTAAGGCAGAGCTGTTGTGAGACTGCAGCCTCTCACTCAGCAGCAGGGTTAGGGACAGTTCCTTCTTATTTGTCATTGAGGATTTCCACAAATCACGGTTGGAATTGCGCATTTCATTTCTCATAGTTAAAAATATTCATTATTTTCAAAGATCACCAGTTAGTGCTGGAATATGAATAGATTGCCAGCATGAACCCAAAAGGATATTTTTAGTCCAGCCTTCTGTCACACAAACAGCTGAACATCATGATCAATGCCAAGAAGAAGAAAAAATCACATTAAGTCACATAAACTTTCATCATTTAAGTAAATAAAATAGAGGAAATTCTACTTGTTTCCATTGATATTTTTACTTGGCTGCCAATTTTCCACAAAAAACGGCCAGCAAATAAACAAGTATCTTGACATCTCTCTCTAGTCAGGATATACTGTATATCACTTGTAAAACTACCCCAAAAACCTATTTTGACATTCATTTAACAGTTGATAGATAATAACTTTCCCCCTGCATTATGCAATGATGAGTTATCATTCCATCCATCAACATTCTCTTCATAACATGTGTTACATATTGTGCATCACTGATCACACCACACAAACCCTAACCCTAACCCTAAACGCAAAAACATGGGAAGTTTAGTGGGAAGCGTTACAAGTCTATTATATTACACCACAACCTCATACCAGATGACAGATGATCTAAACCATTCTCCGCAAACATGAGCTAAGAATACATGCCGGTCTTATGCCTGTTGTCATCAGCTCAGAGAGAGACAACAGGCTGTATTGTGTTTGTGACGTGAATGTGTGAGGAGATGATGATGGTCTGTAGGGGAACGACACACCACCCAGTCATACACAGGCACACAGGCTTGAATGACAGGACCACCCATGGTGTGCCATACAGATGCCAGTTTAACAGACACCCATGCCTCAGTCTTTGAGGCCAGTGTGACAAAGATGACAGCTATTTGCTTTGTAAAAGTTTGCGGTTTCCCGACCATCGCTGTCCAAACCACAACCCCCCCATTAGTTCCCCATCTCGGCTCAGTCAAATTCTCTCTCTGTTGTGTTCCTTGACAACAGGTCCTCAGTCAATAAAGCCGTGGGAGGGGCCAGCGGACCGTCTAATTGGTCCAGCAGACACATACGATGCGAGCCGCAGCCCATAGACACTCCAATGGCAACAGCCCTGCCCTCAATGCCTTCATTCACTGGGTCTTAAAAAACTTGCACAATGCCCCAAGGTTATTTACGTAATATTGCCTGAGCAATATGACAAGTATCCTTGTGCAGGCTGAATGCGATTCATTTTCTTCATAATGGTGAATAATAGTTTAATTTCAAGAGCTTATTTTTGTCTTATTTTGTTCTCTCTGTCCTGTTTGGTCTGTGATGTCCTTCCTTGTGCCAGCTGGGCTTCAGACAAACGGCTGCTTTATGACGGCTTGGCTGTGGTCATGAACCGTCCGAGGCTGAGAGCTGCCTGCTCGTCAGAAGGTAGTCACACATCACAGACACATCTCAGTGGACAGACAGACAGCGTCATCTGGTGTTACTTTAGGTCTCCCTTTCTTCCCTGATGATATATCTTAGGCCTTAACACCCCCCCCCCCCTCCCTCAGGCACCTAAGGAGTGGGGGAGGGGGGGGCTCCCTATTGAATAGATTGATGGACGCACTCAACTCAGTGAAGAAAGAAAGACCAAAAATCATCAGTGACATTATCTTTTTTGCAACAAACAGGGTCATATTGCAGTTAAGTGTGATGAGGGAACCTCTAACCAGAGGAGTAGAGGAAAACATTAGATGAATGGGATCAACATCTGATTAGTGTAAACTGGATCCTCACAGTGGGGGAGAAGGGACCTGGCATGTGAAGTCCTTTTTTAGCAGTTTTATGCTGTGGTCCAGCAAACTTGGACACATCCACGAATCATGAGGCATTTCTAAGTTATATTCTTCAAGAATCAATGGCTATATATAATCCATTTTAAAGTCCAATTGATGTGCCGATTACAAAAGCAAAAAGCACGATGTCATGATTTAGGCTTAGGAATCCACAGTTTTTAAAATGCTAGTGATCTAAAAATGAAATATGTTGAGTTGTATTCGTTTCCATCCATCCATTCGTTTCCAAAACGGTACATGTGGGAAAACTAGGGTTAGGGTTAGGTGCTAGGGTGCTAGGGTTAAGGTTAGGGGTAGGGTTAGGGTTAGGGTTAGGGTTAGGGTTAGGGTTAGACATGCCAGCACGTACCAAGTCGACGTAGCACCTAACCCTAACCCTAGTTTACCCACATGTACCGTATTCCCACATGTACCGTAACATATACATTCTATGTGACAATTTCACAATGTGATATTTCGGCAGTGCAATTTTGAACTAAAGGGAGTCTTCTTTTCTCATACAGTACACAAGAAGAGATCAAGTGTAACTTGTGAACACGTTTAGAGTCTCACCACTGAGGGGTAGCATTTCTCTTCAGAAGAGTTGAGTCTCCTTCTTCCACATCTGGACAACATACTGTACGTTGCCATGAAGAACCTTATGAATGAATACAGAACATCGATGGGAGGTGCTATTTGAATATTTTTAACCGACGCGATGGCATCTAAAATATGACCTGCATACTTGTGCTCATATTACAATCCATTAGTAACTCAAGGTACAGTATATGTATAAGTTACCAGTTCCTGCACATTGAAAGCCACTGTATCAACCCTGTGTATGTACAGAGCCCCATCAAAATAAAAAAGTATATAAATTAAGCATCAAATTGATGCAAACATTCCCTGTAGGGTGCCATAGCCACACACAGTTAATCACTATTTAGCAGTCTCCCAACTCTCTTGTTGTATTGTGTTTTCTAAACAATCTGGACAATTCAGTGTTCTAAAGACAGCAACAGTGCATAGAAACAATAGTTAGGGGGGATTAACTCTCTTGTGGAAGCCCATTGATGCCAAAATAATAACATGTTTACAAATGTATGGTGACACATTTGACATCATGTTACCCTTTTACACGAGTAGTAACCCTGTAAATACACTGTATTGTATGTACAATCATTGTGTTCAATCATTGTATTAACATTGTATTAATACATTCAATGATATATATGTATTTCTTAAGGAATGACTTGCCATAGGAGCAGCATTATGTTTTTTGTTTAAAAACAAACAAACATTCTAAGCGATCATAATTTGCTTACAAAATATAACAAATTAAGACAGTTGTTCCACTTCTATTAAAGGTCCAGTCAGACGTCACTCATTCTTCATAAGTAATGAAAATATTGCTGAATATGGCTTTTGTGATATACTCAAAACGTATGCATGCTACTTTTTATAACCTCTCTCTGCCTCTCCCTCCACCAATGATTTGATAACCCTGTTTTGATAGTCACTGTATTCATGCACTGATCTTGATATTTGTTATGCAAATGTGCTTCTGCTTGAACAATTTCCTTCTCAACCAATCCATCATAACAAATGCCTTTGCACCCTTTCCCTCGCCAAATTATGCAAATGTCATTTAAATGAAAACTGACAGCCTTGAGATCTTCCTCTCCGTCTGAACAAACTTCCAGCTAGTGTTGCCTTTACGTTAACAGTGGCTGAATGTAGGAGGCAACTTTATGAATATGGTCAGTTGGTACTTAACTGTTTACATTCAGTGTTGCAAGTTGTTTCTAAAACATTCCATTCACCGACACCAACCTTCCGTTCCACCAGCATTCCACACAACAGTTACACACCAAACTCGCTGGAGTTCAACCAAGTCCAACCAGGGATGTATGCACCAAACCGTGCTAGTGGTGAAACCTGGGGATTTGTAGGCTACATCCATTTTTGGACTTTTATATACATCATTATATATGTTACGGTACATGTGGGAATACGGTACATGTGGGAAAACTAGGGTTAGGGTTAAGTGCTAGGGTGCTAGGGTTAAGGTAAGGGTTAGGGTTAGACATGCCAGCATGTACCAAGCCACCCTAGCACCTAACCCTAACCCTAGTTTTCCCACATGTACCGTATTCCCATGTACATATACATCCATTGATTCTTGAAGAATATACTTTATGAATATAATGCTGTGAAACAAGCGACCAATAAACACACAAAGGAAAAACCTTGCACACACTCTCAGGATCAGAAACCTGCGGGGAAGGCACTTGATATGTCTAGTTGACTTGCGTTGGGGTCTGCTCAAAATGACACTCATCTTTTCTTTTGCGATATTAATCGGATATCCCATGCAGGCTGAATCAGCTCTGATAATCAGCAGAGCGGACAGATCTCACACCATCTAACGCTGTGTGTGTCAACGACACACAGGAGATCGCTGCCCACAGGGCCGACCGCTGGCATAAGCAGTCTATGCGTTGCTTAGGGCCACAATCGCTAGAGGGGGCCACACTTTTGCGGTCAATTTAGCGCAAGCCCCACCCCCACCCCCCCATCCCTGCATCGACGAAACGTGGCAGTGGGGGTGGCCACAATCAAAATCTTGCTTAGGGGCCGGGCCTGGCTGCCCATGGGCTACCCCAAGAAACCCAAATAATGGGCCGGCTGTGGGGCAGGAGGTAGAGTCGCCGTCTAATGATCACATGGTTGGCAGATCGGCGGTTCGAGCCCCGGCTGGCCACATGTCGAAGTGTCCTTGGGGAAGACACTGAACCCCAAAATTGCTCCCAGTGAGCGGGCCGGCGCCTTGCATGGCAGCTTGCCGCCATTGGTGTGTGAATGTGTGTGTGAATGGGTGAATGAGAGGCGCTTTGGGGCAGCTTTGAAGCAGCAAAAAAAGGCGCTATATAAGTGCAGTCCATTTACCAAATAATGAACAGTCTCTATCGTCCTCAATCCTCCAAACAATATAACAGGTGGGAGAGGCCTGTTGGCCTGCACTATATACTGTAATCTTTTATCCCTTCAGCTATCAGACTACTTAACTCAGATGGTGATCACTTCACGTAGACTTACCATGCACTGTTCTTAGTCGAGTAGTTTTGTTTTGTTTGTTTTTCTCATTTCTTTTATTTATTTTTTATTTTTTACACATCTAAAAGGTGCCCGCCCTTTAATGACCCAGTTGTCTGTTTACTGAATTGTGCTTGACATGACATTGTACTGTTGTATGTTGTTTGTGTCTGAATGAGGAGTAAGCTACAAATGAATTGCCCCTAGTGGGATCAATAAAGTTGTCTGAATCTGAATCCAGCCAAGGCACGATTCCGGCAGGATGTCCATCAGGCATGCTCTGCAGCTAGGTAGGCAGCACTCGAGTTGAGGGGGGATGAGGGGGGATGGCATCCCCCCTTGAAATAAAAACGGTAAAAATCATCCCCCTTCTAAAACTTTCCATCCGTTATGTAATTGTATCAATGAACGTTGTATTACTATTTCAACATTTAGTTTTGCGCATATCGAGTAAAATACTGTGGGCGAGGGAGGGGGCATGCACACATGTCATGACATTTTTACCAAGTCACTGACACTGAAGTCACTGACGCTGTGCGGATGCTAAAATTGTCCCCATATGATAAAATCCACCACCACCAAATCCATGACTTTCTTTTACAACTTGAGTACTGTAGGTAGGTATTCCAGGCTGAGGGAGGATCACCATTCACTGTTTGATCCACAGTGGGAGATCAGACGATCACTGTCTTGGTATCAGCCACAGTTAAACACATTCAAATCACATAGCTGGAGCCACCAAATTTGTCTATAGTCAGAATCTGCACGTTAATAGGTAAGCACAAAAAACACTATCTTAGCAAACATTAGCATTAGCAACAAGAATTAGCAAACAAAAACACTAAAAGCACTTTCATCAAAATTGCCCCAAAGCTGACTTGAAGTTGTGACGTTCGGGTTGCAAGTCTTGGTTATGCTCACCAACCCCAACCTACCCCCTCCTGTAACCATCTGGCAGTTGCTATCACCTGGGGGGTATTCCATCAATGTCACTAAAGGAAAATCCAGGCCAAGTCTCGCGAGAGTCGTCAAAATAAGTCTGGCTTTTTTGTAAATCTTGTGGGATTTATCAAAATAAGTCTGGATTTTTCTTTAGCGACGTTGAAGGAATACCCCCCTGATATGTGGGTGGACATGTGCTTTGCCAGTAACTATTGTGTGCAAGCGCACATATCCTACAAGTGAATGGCCTGAAACAAATACTTAAACGTTTTAAAACATGGTTAAAACTAACATTTTGATCTCATGGATGGTCAGTCATTGCGTCCTTCTCTATGTCTATGAATTTGAGAGTGATACAATTTCTCCAGAACCCGTCCCTCAGCTGTTTACCAAAACAATGGTGGGGTGACTTTGTTGTTGTTTAAATAACAGATTGTTGAATTGGGCAGTTACTTACAACACTGGTGTTTTGGGGCCCTGTTGCCCTTGTAGTGTTGATTTAGAATACGTTTGTTAGACAATCGTTTCTGTAGTGAATTGCACGACACCACAGATCATAAAACCCATGGTAAATATAAACCACACAGTACTAGGCCTGGGCCCCCCCCAGCTACTGCTGCCCAGCTCTACCTCCGTATCAGTATTCTACTGATAATGTGTAAGTGTGGAAAGAGGGACCCTGCCAAGCCTGTAGCCTTTGATCTGTCACAGTTTACTCAACGCCACCAGGCAAGTGCTGTACGGCACTTCAGAATGATCCCTTTAACACACCACAACATAACATAACAACCAAGCAAGGTACCATTCATAATGGGAAATACATGTCTCCCGCAGTCCGAACAAACTGAACTGCTGTTGTATTTGTGTCACTCTTGTCCCTTAGTGTTTTTTCCCCCATTGGAGTAGCCACACACCTTTTGTGTGTATAATGGTTTATATAGTTTATTTAGATTTGTAGTGGCTATTAAAAGTAAGTGTGTGTGTACTTTGATTGCTTTACATGAGTTATTTCGGTTTGCTGTGCGCTTCCCTTCTGTGTGATTTAGTAGAGTCACCTCTCCTTTTGGCTGATATACCAATCAATTTAGCACCAACAACACTACCCTTCAGAGAGGGATTACACAGGCCCTACTGTAACTGAACCATGTAATGTAATAATGTAATAAAAATACATGTAATAAAAAAGTCTAAGCTAATTAGCCTGTGCATACCCTTTATAAAAGCTAGGTACCAAGTAATGTAAAGTGGTACCATGCCCCAAAAAACATTAGTTATATGGATTTCTTTCTGTCTGCAAATTTGACTCACTATTAGGAAAATAATTGTGCAAGAGGTTAAAGGAGCAGGTCGTACGTTTGTTGGAAATCTTCCACCTCTGGCCCCCATGGCGAAATTCTGACTTGAATTTCCAAACGACAACATCCTCCCTAATAATAATAATATAACACCCCGGAAATGGACTTATAGTGTTGGACATTAGCTGATGTGTTTCTGTATCCACATATGATTCAAAGAGGCAGCCAGCAGAGACAGAAAGGTGAAAACACCCCCTGGCAGTAACAACATGTTTATATGTCAATCTAATGTCGGGTAGGACAACGTGTATGTTAGAAAGCACTTTTTTTCCGGACCAAAACAGCCTTCGTAAATGAAATACTTCTTTCATGGGATCTTTTTGTTACAACCATTTAGCAGACGCTTATAACCTACAATTAGAGATTACAGGGACTGTCTCCCTGAAGTAACTTAGGGCTAAGGCACACTAGTGGTGGCGTTCCTCGGTGGGATTTGTACTCATGACCTTCTGATCTCAAGTCCAACTCACTATCCACTAGGCCACTACTACCCTCATTCCCTGAATGCTAGTGAACATAGTGATTACAACAACATTCAGAAGCTTTTCGAAAGCTTGAATGTTACATACTGGACCTTTAACACTTAATCAGCCATGATGGGTCATTTGACCCCTGTGAGTAAAAGAACATGTTATATCTTTGCACTCAATCACATTTCAGGACCCTCCTTTCATGACTTTTCCTAGATATGTGCGTTCTACCACCCAGTATCCTTACGTTTTCAAAATCACATCAGGAGAAGCTACTACAGTATAAAGCTATTTTGACGTTTTTCTGTGTAGGAGGCAGGCTAATTTACAAGCGGCCAACTAGTGGTTGCTGTGTGTAAATATCAGCGTAGCCTTGTAAAGAGGGGGTTATTTGACCCCTGAGGCGGCTCTTTTAGTAGGTAGAAACGGCACACTGTTCTAGTGTTAAGGTTATCTATCTTTAGAGCAGTGGTGCGACTCCAACACGTCTGTTGGTGTTCATCAACATGAGTGTCCACACCTGCCTGTTTGATGGGGCTCTCATATCTGTGTGTGTGTGTGTGTGTGTGTGTGTGTGTGTGTGTGTGTGTGTGTGTGTGTGTGTGTGTGTGTGTGTGCGTGTGTGTGTGTGTGTCTGACCTGTGTGTGTGTGTGTGTCTGTGTGTCTGTGTGTGTGTGTGTGTGTGTGTGTGTGTGTGTGTGTGTGTGTGTGTGTGTGTGTGTGTGTGTGCGTGCGTGTGTGTGTACACAGTAAGCCTTTTCAGTCAGATTCACAGTTGTGAAACATGTTCACTTGTCCTCCAGGAGTGTATTCTTTTTGGGTCTACAACTGTGTAATTCAAAGCACTACTACACCTCCATCTCACTTGGGATCGTTGTAACATGGCGTTACAACTCACCCCAACCTTAGCTGCCATTACAGTGCTCAATGCTATAGCTTAATGCTCCAACTTTCAGAAGATATAAGATATCTCCAAAAAACGGTGATACAACTGGTAATGCTTTTAAGTACAACACAGCCAGTGCCATCAAAACAAATCCTGCCCCCCCAAAAAATCCAAGAAAAAGTGCAGTTTTTGACAGACACCTTCCTGCTTCCACGTGGGTTCACACAGGTCCAGGACAGTTTGGGCCAAGTGTGTCACAGTGAGTCACATGATTCTAACTTGTTCCTGATTGGAGATATTGAGAGTGTTACAATCATCCTAGTTTCCCCTAACAACATTCTATTCAGGGATTTCCTTTCCCTGCCCGTTATTCAAATACTGTATGCCCAGTCTTGAATTATTTTTTGATGCATTTATTAACCCTATTTATATGTACTTATGGATGTGTATGGGTTTATTTATGCATTGTTTCGCCTAATATTTAAGAGCCATTCAACCCAAACAGGGTCTGTGGGTTATGAGTTAACCAAAGCATGTAGGCCTACCCATACATGGCGATTGCTGTCATTGCTCGTGCGTTTACAACGGAGGGAATCTACCCGTATGCACTTTCGGTGGCCTGATTGCGTCCACGCTGACCAGAGATCAGAATACAATATGTGACAGGGTCTGGTGTTTTGGTCCGCAAGTAGGGCAATGTCATTTTTCTGTTTCTGATTATGGAAGGGCAGATTGTTAGCTTCCAAATGATGTGTCATACATTGAAATCCGACAAAAGTTGAAGAAGATATGTCTATTTGAATGTTAAAATCCCCCCAAATCAACAAAGAGAGAAATTCAAGTTTTCATGCTTTTCACAGGCAGGTAATGGATGGGAAGAATAGCTGGTTAACTCCACCCCCAACCACTTCCCCAAGACAACCACTCCCCCAAGACAACCACTCCCCCAAGACAACCACTACCCCAGGTCAACATTATCTACCTGTCACCTGTCAGTGGGTTTGTCAGCTAACCCTCAGGAAACAAACTTGCAGGGATGACATGTTTACATTGATTTTTTTATTGTGTGCCAAAGGTTTACAAGAGAGTAAAATTCTTATCACTTCAGTTCCAGTTGACATTGCAGCAGCAAGAGAAAAATGGCAATGGAAAAAATGGCAAAAGGAAACTAAAGGCAAGATACAATAATAGAATAGTAGAAAATAATAATGTTGTATCTGTGTGTTTGTATGCATTCATCATAGTCCATAATGCATCTAGTGGGACTTTGGTGAAGTCCCATCCAATCCCATCTGGGCATCAAAGCTGTAATAAAAATATAAGACAGTACATTTCAAATGATTGCCCACTGTTACCAACACACCATTTTTATGAATGAACATATTTTATGTTCATAAAATAGAATTGCTAATACAATGACTATGACAACTACCTGAAGTGCTGGCCAAGGTCTCATCTCTCAGAACCCCTCACCTCCTCATTCTGTAAGACAGATTTCTGGTCAGAGGTGTGGACACTTCTATAGTGTGGGCTTGCATGTTTTCCACTCACATAGACTCTCATGAACATAGTGTACTGTACTTGTTGAAGTCATCCTGTATACACATGCTGCACAGAAAGAAGTAGTGAAATCATTTCAATCCACAGTATTATTCTACAGCAAATCTACAAATCAGCAACATTCTCCAGCATACAGCATCCATACGTCAAGTTGCTAAATATGAGTGATGTGCAGTTCGTGAATGAATCATTATTTTTGATTCCACACAACATTACCGTTCATTACAAAAGCATTTACCTTTTCTATAATCTATTCTCTATCTCGTTTATTTATTTGACCTTCATTTAACCAGATAAAATCAATTGAGAACAAATTCTCATTTTCAATGAAGATCTGGCCAAGAGGCCCCGGCAAGAATATCTCTAACAAAGCTAGCTACTTTGGCTATCGCATGTAACTCACTACACTAGTTAATAACAAACTAACACGTCTGGCTATCGCATGTAACTCACTGTCGGTGTGTCGGCAATGAGTGCATACTTGTTTGGTTAGCCTAGTAAACACACACACACACAGCTTAGTAAACAACGCATGTAACTCACACTTACCCAAAAACAAAGCAGAAGGTGTGTCGACAGACCACTGTCCCGTGAATAGTATGTTGATCGACAAAACTTTCTTTGTGGATACAGGCAACAAACAGACACACACACACACACACATGCCTATTTGTGGGGGTGTGGGGTAGGGCTGCACGATTTGGGGAAAAAATCGAATTGCGATTATTTGGACAGATATCGCGATTGCGATTAATTTGCGTTTTTTTTTTTTTTTAATAGCAAAAAAAAAAAAAAAAAAAAAAGGAAGTTTTTGTAAAGTGTGGCCATATCTCCGGCTAGGAAGGTCGTATCAACGTGCAGTTTGTTTGTACGTCTTCAGGGGACTTAGAGGCTCCCTCCTCTAGCACCCCCACAGCCCGAGCTACGAGTGAAAGAACTAAACTTACATTGGGTTGCTTTAAAGTTGGGTTGCTTTAAAATCAAGCTTCAGATTAAAACATGTGATGGAGCATTACTAACCTGACTCAGGTGGGTTGTTTCACACAACCATCTAGGAAAGCTTCATTGGAAGCTGTTTGGAAAAGGGCAGGTACTTTCAAAAAATACGATGCGATGTTGTTGGTGTGCGTTCATTGACGTTGACGTTCATTGACGTTCACGTTCATTGTTGACGTTCATTGTTGACGTTCATTGACGTTGACGTTCATTGACGTTGAATCCGACGCGCTGTATGACGTATCCCATACGGGTAGTGGTGGTCTAGTGAGTTGGACTTGTGATCGGAAGGTTGTGTGAGTTCAAATCCCGCCTGAAACCACACCACTACTAGTGTGCCCTTGAGTAAGGCACTTAGCCCTCAGTTACTCCAGGGGGAATGTCCCTGTAATTCGTAATTGTAAATCGCTTTGGATTAAAAGCGTCTGCTAAATAGCAAAACAAAACCCAAAAAAAAAAAAAAAAAATCGTAGGCAAATCGCAGGCTTTACGATTAGCTAATCGCATCATTTCAAATCGCGATTTCGATTTAAAATCGATTAATCGTGCAGCCCTAGTGTGGGGGTGGCTGAAACGAAGGGAATACGTCCCAACCAGGGGCGGACTGGGATCAAAAAACAGCCCTGGCATTTGCGACACAACAGCCCTATTTCCAAACGCAACACGCAACACGGATTGTTAACATAAAAAGTCAGAGGACAGATGCCAAACTACCGACATGTTTGCTGTAATTATATGTATTATCAGTAGGCAGTCATCAGTCAATATCTCTTTCAATAGCCTTTTCACACCGAATGTACTTTTTTGTGCTATTTTCGGCCCAATACATGCGAATTTCGGTGCATTCCTACTTCCAACTACACTTGCTCCCTGCATCCAGTTGTTGCTGCATCGCTCTCATCAAATTCCCCCATTCTGAAAATGAAAGCAGTGTAACGTTAACTGCTGTTATAAACGGAATGATGACATGAGGTGCGTGTCCACTGGCGATATAGAACTGACTACGATAGTTATGGAGATATACTCCAGTTCTACATCGTGGAGCTCCGCTACCTAAAGCTCTGCTCCTATTGGTTTACCCTGCTACCTAAAGCTCTGCTCCTATTGGTTTACATACTCCAGTTCTACATCGTGGAGCTCCGCCCCATAGGGGAGCTCTGCTCCTATTGGTTTAGGGCCCTGGGCATCCGCAATGCATAACTGCGTAGATGGCCCGGCCGATATAAAATGTTTTGGGCCGCGGTCTGCTGAAATAAGTTATTTTCAATGAAAATCACCAGAGAGAAAATTACAAATATACATATATTTTATATAATACATTCTGAGCGGCCCAGAGTCTCGCGGCCCTCCTGGCATTTGCCAGGCTTGCCCGGTGGCCAGTCCGCCACTGGTCCCAACACTAATACGAATACTACCCCCCACTCAAGTTTGCTAACAAATTCTAGGTATTTAGTGAATGGAAAGCTGTTGGTTATTACATTGAGTGGGTTCTTCAACACTTTTTTCATAAGATTTTTCATAAGATTTCATTTTCATAAGATTTTTTCACAACAAGACTTGTTTTGCTCGTTTACGAGGTTTCACAATCCCCGACATGCAGACTAAATCACTAGACTGTGTCACATATGTGCCTGTCCACCTCCGGAGTGGGACAGACACATCCAATAACATTCCGATCATGATGCGACTTTCGCGTGTCCAGACCTGTCCGAAAAAGGAAAATGCTACCTGGCCATCACAGTCCATACAGGCTGGATTCAGGAAAAAATGGGTGAGGCCCAGCAGACTTCCCATGAATGGTGATGATTACTTGTTTGTTTTTAAGTGAATAAGGGAACATATGTTTTATATTATACTGTGTTTATACTGTGTTTTTTCCCTTATGCACCTCCAATATTCTGTATACAAATCACATCATACTAAAAATGGGATCCGATGCCTCACCCAGCATTACTGTAGGTACGCAACAGACTAGCATCCTGTTCAAGGGATGAATGTTAAGCCTCACACTCCAGAAATGGTAGTTCGCCCTATGGGGCCACTATACCTTGCATGTGTTTTTAATTTACTGTTATGATTATTTAGATCATTAATATAGTATATTTCAATGTGAGGCACAAACCCTACACTCACACACAAATGGGTTCCAAAAGGGGTTTCAACCAAATTATATTTAATATCCTTTTTTTTCTAAATTAAATTAATTGTTTTAAATAGTGCCTTAAGACCAATGCACACGGCGTGCAATTTTGTCGCACCGCGAATTCGATTCCATTGTTTTGAATGAGACAATGCACATGGCGTGCGATGCGATATTGTCGCACGACAACATTCGATTCTCCATTCACACCCACACACTTCGGTGGTGTGAATTGAGAATCGAATGTTGTAGTGCGACAAAATCGCACGCCATGTGCATTGGCCTTTAGTGTTAAACTTTCAAAAGTGTATTCAGTTATAGCCAAACATGTTCTGAAATACTCCTTATTCCTCAAAGACTTCAACATTTCCCCAGATTTTAAACAGTATTTGTGTATAGTGTATCCTGGATCCCTTAAAGTTAAGTGAAAAACTAACTTCTCCACCGAATGTGGTCTCGGTAGTAGTCATAGACTGTACATAAATTCTAGCCTTAAAATGTACTAAAAGGGTTAAAGATGACTCACTATGAGCCCCGCGGTGGCGCAGCGGTCTAAGCATTAGCCACTAGTGCGGCGGATCCTACGCAATAGGCAGGGGATAATTGGATAATAGGTTGGGTTCAATTGGATACCAAATTGGGTGAAAAAGGGATAAAATAAAATAAAAAATAAAATAAAAAGATGACTCACTATGGACATAAACCCGATATTCTCATAGTTCAGTTTCTTATTTTTTATGAGAACAGAGCGTGATTGGTGGTCAGCTGTGATGTCCTGAGTCACCCTGCGAAATGTTGAAGGTTGGGCTTTGGCTGGAATTTAGATTTCAAATAATACCCACTAACTAATGTAACACCCCAACTATACGTATATAGCCTGGTAGTCATAGTCTACCCTACACACACTGACATAGCTACCACCTCTCGTCCTGCTTGAGTCATTTGTTCACTACTATGCGGGGGTGACTACAACAGCTCTCTAGAAGCAGCGGCCTACTGTATCTTAATGAATAAATTAAAATGACTTAAGTTTATTATATATATATATAGTAGTATAATAGTATATATACTATTATTACAGACGTGTCAACATTAGCTAACCAAAGCTAGCTAATGTTATCCCATCCTCTCTGCCGGTTCATCTATTGGCTCCATCCTCGTTTTGTTGAGGGGCTGTGGCAGTTGGTTCAAAAGGATAACGTTGTATGAGACCATGTTTTGATGGCAAGTCAGCGGGGAAAGGTCCTTGACTTCAAAACTTCAAAGCTCTCTGTAGCAAAGCCAGCTTTGCTGACCTCGCTGTCATTTCTATCGTCTTGTGGTGGCAACGACACACTCAAGACACTCCAAGACACTCCAAGAAACAAATTACATTTTCAGTTAATTTTTTGTGATTTTTTTTTCGTGAGATATTACAACATAAAGAACTGAAATTCATAATTACCCACAATACCCTAGTAAACTTTCTACATTGTTCCCTCTTGTTGCTACGGAATTGTAGGTAATTGTGAATCTGTGTATTGCATTATCTCACTGACCGTTGCACCTGTGGTGTTGGTTCTTTGTTTAATCGATATAGCCCTCCACATCTTATAATACAAATTATTGTGCACCTTTGAGGAATCTTGTAGTTTTAGTGATTTAATTTTGAAATATGTTGTGATCTGCCAATATGAGATTGCCTGTACTCCTGAAGCTCCTGAAGCTACTAGTTAAAAATAAAATATTTGCAAAATAGAACAATTAACAGTTCCATAGATTATAAAATGGAACCATTTAAGGTTATTTACACATACACAAAGTTATGCCATGATTTATAAATGGCACCACACACAGTTACAGATACACCGTTTTATTTAGAACCATTTAAAGACCCATATGGCCTTATATCCAAGCATATAATATTGGTGCTACATAGCACCCTGTCAAGAAGAACCATGTAAGGGTTATTTGATTTGTTCTTGTAGAGGAACCCATAACAATCTTTCATGAAGAACCCTCTCCACAGGTTATAGGTCTTATTGTAAAGGGTTCCACATGAACCATTATAACACGGTTCCAAAATGTATCAAAAGATTCCCCTACAGTGTAGGGTCTACACCTACAGGGACAAATGTAGAACCCCCTTTTAGGTACTAACTAGCACCTTTTTTCTACTCTGTTTACAAACACATATCACTAGTGTGTATCATGCTTGCCTTTTGCCAACGAGGTTATAATATAACTATGTCTTTGCCTACCTACAGTATAACTAAGCCAGCATAGGCGCCTAACTAACAAAGTTATGTGACATGTAGGCCTAGCCTTTTCAGATTCAGATTCAGATTCAGATAAACGTTTATTGCCATTATGCATACACATAGGAATTTGCTTTGGCATTACAGTAAGTGCGTTTATGCTTTTTTTCACGTGTATAGAACAACAAATGCAAAAAACAGGACAACACAGGACAGACAACAGTGCATTGGATAGTGATACATATATAAAGTGCAGTGCAGAGTTTTTACAGTCAGTGAGTCCAGTGCATAATTCAGTCCTAAAGAAAGGACGATATATGTGTGTATATACAGTATATATATATATATTTTAAAAAATATACGCACAAATATACACACACATTCTATATATAAGACTATACCAAACTATATATATATATGTATATGGTGTGTTGGGGGGGGGGCCTAACCTAAAGAAAGGACGATATATATGTGTGTATATATACAGTATATATATATAAAAATATATATGCACAAATATACACACACACACATTCTATTCTAATATATATATATTTATATGGTGTGGTGGGGGTGGGGGGTGCCTACCGAAGACGTTGCGACGTTGTCAGGTCATGAATATGCAGAGTTGAACCCAGTGCTCAGGCAGACCGTGTGGCAGGTTGTCCGGCAGGGTGCTTACCGAGTTACCGAGTGAGCCAGAGAAAGCAGCGGGCTGTTAGGGGTGGTGAGAGAGGGAGAGAGGGAAGGAAACGTGAGGAATGGCTGAGGGCTGAAGGCTTTCTACAGGAAACCAAATCAGGAGAGAGAGAGGGGGGAAACGAACGGCAACAATACAGCAACAGTCAATGTTTCTCATTGTCGGGGGGTGAAGAAGATAGAAGAAATGTATTGAAGCTGCTTATTTTCGGACGACGCACGGATAATAAAGCCTACGCCTGCTGCTTTTAGCTGCTTTTAATGGGACAGAAACGAAAACGGAAAAAAGCGAAAGGTGCCGAATTGTCGTCTGGAGGTCCGACTTTATTTTCCATGGGACCAGGCAGGAGCACGCCATACAATACAATAGTGTAAGGTAAAAAAACACACCAAATTGGGCCAAGAAAAGAAAATGTCCCAGGTTTGACAGTAGGTTACTCCAAAGGGATTTTTGTTTTGGGGGGAGTCCGACTTGGACCCATCGATGCATTAAGAATTTAGATTTAATTTTAAGAGGTCTCGGACTTGACTACCTTTCAGAAATAATACGTATTGAAGTCAACACAACACCGCACAGAAAGCACAACCCACATGAAAAGAAAGTCGACGTCCGTGGAAAGACAATCAAATAAAAAAGAAAAGGATATAATTTTTTGATGTGTGCTTTGTTTTATTAGCTTTTTGTGTGTGTTCAGTGCTCAGTCTGAACTGAGAAGAAGTAGAGACAATGTGCGTGTTTGTGCTTGGCATTTGGATATTCTTTTTGCGGTTGTGTTTGCTGTGTGATGGTGCTGGGGGTCCAGGGGGACAGGGGTCTACCGGACAGGGGTCTACCGGACAGGGGTCTACCCCGGCCGTCTGTCCGCCGTGCTGCCTCTGCGACCAGGACGGGGGTGCGGACTGCTCCGGGAGGGGGCTGACCACCGTGCCCCCCGGCCTCAGCCCCTTCACCTACTACCTGTAAGTAACACTAACACATCATCTTACAATCCGAATTATTAAACTCGAGTCATAAATCGATGCGGTGGTGCCATTTCTGCATGTGTTGGCCAAGCTGGACTTGCTGAAGATAGAAGCCTATATATTTTTCCTTTTAAAGTTGCGAATGCTGTACTAGATTGTGTACGAAATTCACAAGATGTTGTTAATAACCATGTGTACCAAATAGTCTTTTCCAGTAAAATTAGGCTATGCAAATCAAAAAGACACAGTTAAAATGATGTGTACGTAGTGTGTTTATAGGTGTTTGAAATGATCAGATTTGGGCATTTGGCCCCCAAGAGGGGATACTCTCACTCTCTCTCTCTCTCTCTCTCTCTCTCTCTCTCTCTCTCTCTCTCTCTCTCTCTCTCTCTCTCTCTCTCTCTCTCTCTCTCTCTCTCTCTCTCTCTCTCTCTCTCTCTCTCTCTCTCTCTCTCTCTCTCTCTCTCTCTCTCTCTCTCTCTCTCTCTCTCTCTCTCTCTCTCTCTCTCTCTCTCTCTCTCTCTCTCTCTCTCTCTCTCTCTCTCTCCACGTCACTCGAGGGGTACACTTTTCAGCACAATGGCTGTCAATTTTGAAAATAAAGGCAAGCAAAACATTGATCAAGGGCGTTATTACAAGGGTGTGTGTATTGTGGTAAGTTATTAAAACTGATAACAAACACATGACTATGGTGTACAGAACAGAACCACAACAAGTGATGAAGTCACTGGATGGAATGAATATGAATACAGGCCCAGGGCAGAAAGTTTAAATATTATTTAATTATCAGGCCTCAATAATCATAGTGATACAATTAATGACAATACTACAACTTATAATAATACTACTACTAATAATAACAATAATAATAATAATAATAGTAACAATACCAATAACAATAGGCTACATAACAATAATAATGATAATAATAATATTAATAATAATGATAATAAATGTTATTTCTTTGGTTTTATAAGACACATGCATATGCAGTGTGTGTATGTACCACACATTTTAATGGACCAACCTCACTCACTTGCTCAAGTTCACTTAGGCTATCGTCTCTCTAATCATTTACCCTCATAGACAGGTGTGCATAGCATGTTCCTAAGAGTTCCTGACTTTCACTCAGAGCATGCTGAGGCCTAACATGGCAACACACAACAGGAGCATGTTTAATAGTGTACTGCCCTGCAATAAGGAAATGGATGGATCTGCCTTCATTTGCAGTTGATTTGCGAACACCTGACTCTGGGGTCCTTGGTCAGAAGTAAGGCTCGTGGATATGTGCCTGCTGTAAACAGGCCAAGGTTTGATTACATTTAGGCCGTTTCGAGTCCATATAGCCAAGGAACTGCGCTGTGTTGTGCCTATACACTTCTTTGTGTTGTTGGAGATCAGCCATTGGCCTAAACACATCCCAGAAACACCCAAGCAGGAAATGATATGGCACCTGCCACAGAAATCTGTAATGATATAATTATCAACTGTTTTAACATGGTAGTCTCAAGCCACTCAATCCTAGTAGCTTAAAAGGAAAAGAGTAGTTAAAAAAGTTGTTCAGTACCATTTTCATACCTTAGAGGGTCCTCGCCAGGCTACAGTATTTCTTATCATGTTTTGTATCCTATATATTAATCATATACCCCCTCGGTGAGAATATAATATGAAAATGATGTGCCTAAACTGGTCCCCACTTAATTCAGTGAAGTTTGTAAGTTCACATTACATCCGCTAGAATTTGTTTTAAATGTTCAAATTACCATCTTTTATCTATCTAGCTATCTACTCTGATCTGTAGTCCACACAGTATCTCAAGTTGCTTCATAAATCGATGCGTCGGTGCCATTTCTGCATGTGTTGGCCAAGCTGGACTTGCTGAAGATAGCCTATATATTTTTCCTTTTAATGTTGCGAATGCTGTACAGATTGTGTACGAAATTCACAAGATGTTGTTAATAACCATGTGTACCAAATAGTCTTTTCCAGTCAAATTAGGCTATGCAAATCAAAAAGATATGATTACATGATTTATATGTAGTATGAAAACTACTAGGCTACATGTTTATGGAAGAATGTACACAAAGTTACAAATAACTGAAAGGACTAAGATCAACATAATTGCAGTTATCTAGGCTATACCTTTGATGATAGCAGAGGGTCTACATTGACACATTCCGATGTTGCCACCATTGTGTTTTGGTCTTTGTACCTTGTGAGAAAGAGGGAGAGGTTACAGGTAGATTATTACACCTTATACTCTGGAGAATCTGGAGTCTGCATAGTTAATACGTCTCTCCTTAGCTAGCCTAAAATGTTTTGCAATGTCATGGTTAATCATAAGCTATACTGCCGACCGTAGGGCGTCAAAGGGTCTGTGTTATTCATTGCAGGTTGATGTAAATGTACTACCTGAAAAAAAGCATTTTGACCTTGACAGAACTAGCCTATATTGATATGGATTTGCTTAATATCCCAAATATATCCTATATATCATATTCCCCTTCATCAAAAGTGTGTTTTTCATGTTCTTTTCATAGTACAATAGTTTAAGTGTTGAAGAGCCCACTCAATATAACAAACGACAGTTTTAGGATCACAATTTGTGAATTGGATTAACTGTATGGCGTCCCGTCCTGCTTCAGGCTACTGGGCTAGTGATATATAGCTTGTAAACAAACTTACGTTTTAGGACGTGTTCCAAAGCAAAGACTGTGTCATCATCTAATTATGTGTAGCCTAGTTACTGTATGTGTTTTTACCAGCATGTTGGTGTTCTATCAGCATGTTGTTGTGATGTGCTAAACTTACAGTTAGACGTTCATAGCGATGTTCCTTCTTAGCTGCTAGCTAACTACCAACTCGACGGTAGCAAACGCGTCTGTTGTAATATAGTATATGCCATTTAGCTAAGGCTTTTATCCAAGGCAACTTATATTGCATGAGTGCATTTCAGTATACATGGTGCCGGCAGGAACCCACAAACCAACGCTCTAAGCGTTAGCGCTATGCTCGACCACAGGGGACCACTGATTGAGAGCGAGTTTCTCTGGGATTTGGTTTGAGGTGTACCAACATTCAAATAAACATATCTTCTAGATTTCAGATTTCAATGCATGACACATAATTTGAAGACTTACAATGTGTACTTTCATAATCTGTAAAAAACTGAAAAATTACCATGCCCTACTTGGGGACTTGACCCTGTCACATGTTACTACATGGAGTAGGCTACATTCATATGCCTCTGAATTGTCCATTTACCTGCTGTTTGCTGCCGTGCATCCTAGACTCAATAAACCACCAAAGTAGGAATAAGCTAAGCTTTTGTGTCAGGTAAATAAAGCATGAATGCTATTTCTCAAGGTGTCAAGACACGTTCTAGGGCATAGGCTTTCTTTTCGCTGATAACATTCAGATTATTACTTTTGTCCTGCGTTTGCAACGATGTGCCAATAGAGATTGCTTTTTAAACACGTGGGGGAACATGCTTTCCCTCCATATGTATGTGTTTGAAACAAAGTCAATAATCGCTATTGATTTATGAGGTCGAAAAATATGGCAATTTCAACCGCAACATCTTGTACTGGCTGTTATCAAATTATATTATTTTTCTAAACGTGCACCAACAAATACCCAGAATTACCTTGAGTCAACATTGAGAGTGTGACATGTTATTACAGTTCTGAGTGTGGGTGAGAGGCCTTTTGTAGCCTGCGCTGCGAGGTTAACCCCATGCTTTTTGACAGCTTCTTAGCTCCTAACTCTGTGATATTCAGTTCAAGCCCTGTAGTATTAATGTTGCATCTCTCTCTCTCTCTCTCTCATTCTCCTTCTCTCTCTGTGTTTGCCCATTCTATTTCTCCTTTGTCTCTTAAACTCTTCTTGTCTCCCTCCACTCCTAATGCCTATCCCACGCCTCTTGTTTGGTGAGCAGTGAGGTTAAGGATCATGATGGATCAGTGAGACATATCACAGCTGTGGAGCTCCTCTCTTGTCAGGGCTAATAGCTAATGCACAGGGAGTCGACTTGAGTTGGTATTGGTCCCCATTGGCAGGAAATGAGGTCTGCTTGCTTTCTTTATGAAAGCAAAATATTCACTTCCAGGATTCCATAAACGAATACATTGTATACACTTGTACTCCTTTTAGGCTACTCTTACTCTTACTTGCAGGGCTCTCTTGAGGAGGCTGGTTTCAATGTGGGGAGAAAAAAAACCCTCTCCAGAGTACTGCAGCTCTATTCATAACATAGTACACTTTAAGGAACATGTTTAGAAATGTGCGAATGAACTATTTCTTTAAAGTCGATTCAAAACTGGGAACTGAAATCAACCAATTTAATTGGCGGGAGCGGGAGCGGGAGAGAGAGAGAGAGAGAGATGGAGGGAGAGAGGGAGCGAGGGAAGGAGAGAATATCATGGACTAACAGAGGGCAAGGGAGATGGACAGAGAAACACACACACACACAGATAACGAGGGAAACAGACAGGTTCTAGGCAGCACTCCTTGCAGGGGAACTGCAGGCCCCGGTGTCCCTAGAGGTCAGCGAATGGTTCCCCAGAAGTTTGGCTTTGTTTGGCTTTTTGTCCCAGCTGTGCTTCCATCCAGCACAGCACAATCTGCCACCCCAGACTGCAGGGATACAGTACCTACAGCTGGGATTATGAAGCTGTGATTTCTAAGTTAAAAGACATAGGAGCACTAAAACTTTCCTCTTATCTGTTTTTTTTCGACAGAGCCTTGCTTGGAGTTTATGTTATGTTAATTTGTCATAAAAACAGTGCTATTTAAACTGTAAAAATGGCAATATCAATATTCATTATGTCACGAATGTAGCTCATAGTCTTAGCTACAAAAACTGCATTACACACTGCAACAAGTTAATTCAAGTAAGATATCTTACTTAAATATCTTAAATTAAAGCAATACATGCTTGTTTTTTGTCTGACTGCACTAGTTTTAAGATATCTTTTACGTGTTTTAAGAAGATCTTGGCAAGTGACATTTTCCTGTTCTGTTGGCAGATAATTTTGCTTATTTTAAGTAATATTGCCTAATTTTATTGCTTTTTTTCTTGTTTTTGAGAGCTGACGTAGTGCATCTGGTAAAACTTATGGTACATGTGTCGTACTGTCTGTTTTATGAGCCCATCTATGTTGTGTGTGTGTGTTGGGTTGGGTTAGCCTAGCCTCAGCAGCCCTGGGGAAGGGTGAGGAACTGCTGGGTGGGGGGGTGGAGCCTACTGCCTGGTGGTGTGTACATGAAGTTTGCTTCTTGGCAGCTGAAATGGAAGCACTCCTGCCTGAGGAAAACAGGTGAGGAGAGAGAGGTAGTTCTGGGCACAGAAAAGGAGGAGATCCCCCCTCCTCCCTCCCCTCATACGCGCACAGCAGTTCCCCCCACTAGCATGCCTGCCTGCTGCATCTCTGCAGGATACAAGTGACAAAAGACCGAACGCCAGCCTCTTGGTGTGTGTGTGTGTGTGTGTGTGTGGGGCGGGGGGGGGGCATTGCCCACATCTCAATTGAAGTCCTTTCATAGAGTGAACAAGCGCACAAGTTGGAATGGGGTTTGGTGGGGAGGGAGGAGTGCGGAGGAGGGCGGAGGAGGGGGGAGGGGGGAGGTCTAATGCTCTTCCACTCCACTGGTCCAGCTAGCTCGCTCGCCATTGGTGCCCTCTATCCATCTTAAGCTGAATGACACTTTTGTTCGTGGTCAGCAGAGGTGAAAGGAGCCAGTCAGTGGTTCCCGCTCCCAAACAGGATGACTGCTGGATGGGAGAATGTTTACCTCTCTCTCCTTCCCTCTCCCACTCTCTATATTTCTCTCTCTCTCTCCTCTCCCTCTCTCTCTCTTTCTCCTTCCCTCTCCCACTCTCTATATTTCTCTCTCTCCTCTCCCTCTCTCTCCCTCTCCCTCTCTCTCTCTCTCTCTCTCTCTCTCTCTCTCTCTCTCTCTCAAACACACACACACACACACACATTCACACACCACTCTCTCACTTTCGCACTCCCATCCCTTCACCTCGAAACCTTTGGCCGCTCTTCACTTCCCCCGCTAACTGTGCGTCAACCTCTCCACTCAACCTCTTTCACCTCACCAAGTTCTCTCAATCAATTTCTTGTCTTGTAGTTGTTCAGTGTAGTAAATCATCACTGCTTAAAGCTACAAAAGCCCTACTCCCTCCCTACCCTTCTCTCTCTCTGTCTCAACATTTTATTACCGACATGTTAGCCTGGCAGCCCTGGTTGTTTGCGCTCTAGCTACAGTGAAGCAACCTCCTCTTGTACCCATGTGGTAAATGCTTGACCCGCTCTCTCTCTCCAGGGTTCCCGCGCTGGTCTTAAAAGGCCTTTAAGTCTAAAATCCAGAAATCCAATTTATAAGGAAGCAAATTTCAGTTATTCGGTCTAAAAATGAGGTGCTAGGTCTTAAAAACGAGATCCTGCAAGGAAATCAGTCCGACCACATCTATTTACGCGGAAATGAATCAAGCTGGAACCCCAAAAAATGCCAATTCGCTTCCTTTTTTGTCTGTATGGTAGTGAAATCCCTAAATTCATCACCTGGAGGATGACAAAAAGCTATCACATGGTGTCGCGAATAGGGCTAAAATTACATTCAAAGAGGTCTAAAAAAAGGTCTAAAAAGGTCTTAAATGCGACTTGTTGAAACTTGTAGGAACCCTCTCTCTCTCTCTGCACTCCCCCTCCCAGTCTGTCTGTATACAGAAGTGGCCTTGTTCCTGGCCGTGTCAGCCTGGGAACCTCAGCCACCCTCGCTAGTCAATAAGAAACAAGTGGCTGAAGGAAGCAGTTAGCCATTAGCCTACCTTGAGTGATCTCTTAAATAGCCTTTTAGTCTTGGGATCAGGGAAGGTGGGAATGTCCCCCAGAGTACTGACTCACAGACTCAAGTAGCCTAATCGAACTGATAATAAATAGGCCTAATTGAACTGGATTGTTTATAGCGTTTGACAGGTGAGATGTTTGCGTATTTGAGTACCTATATTTCATTTTAATTTCTGGTCAACACTCAACCAAGTCTGTAAAAAAAAAAAAAACATACTGGAAAGGCTAGAACCACTAACATTGATAAATAAAGTTCTACAGATGTTTTTGGGGGGATTGATGGTAACACTTAACTATGCCTCCCTCATGAACTTTCACACTTACTCACCCCCCCCCCCACCCCCCCACCCCACCTCCGCCCCCGCCCCCTAACTCATCACCCAGAAATCTACAAAGGGGAAGATACAGGGACATACGACTACTGAAAGTTCCCCTCTTTTCTGACTTATCTGCGTTTGTCCTGTCAATCCTTGTTGCTCTCGCTGTTTTTGGCACACAACCCTACCCTCCCCGCTCATGGCCCGGTGCCAGTCCAAGTGTCTGACCCGCCCACACACATACCACATATACACGCCTTGGTTTTGGAGTGGCTCTAATTCGGATCTCCTCTGTGCTCCCTATGCAACTGCTTGGCACTCTCCCTCCATGTCTATTCCTCTGTGTCTGTCTCTAATGTGGAGACGCTGTGGCCGTCGTGTGGCTTTGGTGAGGGACTCGTCTGGTCTGTCGACAAACACAAGCGGCCTGTGTAATTGTGAGGGGGAGGTTAACCCCTGCCTGAGCTCAGGTTAAAAACCGTCAGAAAAGCACACACCACAAATGACCCACTAGATTAGAAATCCCATGGCTCACTCAACCACCACAGGCTTGGAGAGTGGTGGTTCATCTCTTCAGGATGGTCCATGGAGATTGGGAGAAGAAATCAATCAAAAGTTGATCAGATATGACTGATAACAAGAGAGATTAGCTTCCACCTGGCATTGTAGGCTATGATATGCATTGCCTTATGTTTCAATGATAGACTCTCCTGAGTCTCCTCCACTTTGAGGAGTTACTTTGGAAAGGTTTGGGGTGCCATTTTTTGCTGAGTAAAGAAGGCCTTTAAACTGTTCTTAATATAGGATTGGCAGAGTCGGAGTTTCTCTTAAGACTTGGCTCGCCACCTCTGTTCAGCACACTCTCCCTCTCCCCACTGGGTGCAATCAGTGTTTTCAAAGATGTCCTTGTTGTTGACCTTTGTTTCAATGTAGCCTAGGAAACGTGGATGTCTCATCCAGATTGCAATTTCCCCGGCAGAGTTTCTGTAGATAATATGAATCTAATGTGCATTATTTTGGTGTCGTTATTTAGGCTACATCTTCCAAAACCAGTTAACAAACTACACGAGTTAATGTGCAACATGTTTTGGTTGTAAATGTTCATGTGTTTGCAATAACGTTGACATTTTAGGAGGTTCTTTTATGTAGCGAAGCTTTTAGATATTCCACGGCCGGGTATCCGTCAGTTCTCTGTGTTTGTGTAACCCACAGTTATTCTGAGAGGAACGTCTATTTTACTAGTTATATATTGACCTTTATTCTGGGGGGAGAATGCTTAACAGTAGGTTGTTGTGATAACATTTAAATGCTAAATCGACAAGAAATTAAATCCTGTTTCGCTACATAAATAATGTTGGCTTTAGCAGAGTGTGTCACAGCTGTGTTTCTTAGGAGTCTCTCTAGACCGGCCACTGATGAGTAAAGCAGCCAGAGAAGGGAGAGAGGGAGAGAAGGGAGAGAGAGGGAGAGAGGGAGAGAGGGAGGATGACAGCATCCGCATGCCGCCCTCCTCTCTTCCTGCCCTGGTGGCCTCACTCCCTCACTCCCAACCATTGCAGCCAACAGCCTGTGAAAGATGGTTCCAGGGTGCGGGTGTAGGGGTACTACTGTCAGCGCACAACCTGAATGTATCCAAGGGACCACCGGCAGTGACCGCCGGCCAAAGTGCAGCGCTTCATTAACGTATGCAGGATGTTTTCTCAGCCCTGTTGGGTCTCCATCTCCACATCTGGTGTCTACGGGCCTCTCTCTCTTTGAAGCCAGTGAATGGATTCGCAATCAAGATGAGCAGAGAGTTAGAAGCCTCCTTTCTCTTGGAGTTGCAGATTATTTTATACCTAGAGTCAGTGAATGCATAGCCTAGGCTATAACTGGTGTCATCATAGCGCTTTTTGGACAGTAGACTCATCAAACAATTTTTTTAGTCCTGAGATTTGAGTATCCTTAAAAAATGTTGAGCATGTTTTTGTTTGAATTGGAAATGGAAGTTGGGAGTGCCTTAATCTGCCACTTTGAGATAATCCAAATCAGTCCTTCAGATCCCCTAACAACTACCTACTGTGCCGAGAGCTCAGAGAGATTTCCTTATCATACACGCTCAGGTTAGTCTCCGACAAATCTCATCTAAAGTCTAGCATATTAGTGAGGTAGGGAAGAAAATTGAGTCTTGTCTGCATATTTTTCGTGCTGCTACATGCCTGTCTTTCCTCGCTGTGAGTTTGAACAGTGAGATCCCCTGGGCCATTGGATGAGAGTCTCTTCCAGGCTTTATTGTTGGGGACCTGTTTTGGACAGACAGGCCCAAACGGATCACTAATGCAACTGGGAGAAGGTGACAGGTGGAACCCCCCCAACAATCAATCGAGAAAACAAAAAGCATTGTTATGAGTTATGACAAATGAGAAATGTGCTGGATAGGTTGTTACGGTTCCAATAAGATGAATTGGCTTGGCCTGCGCTGCTTGGGCTATAACTCATAGCACAATTTCTGCAATTCTGTAGCTTGACTGGGGATTTGATTTATGGTAATGTTATTGTGGTCTGAACAGGTCGTATGTCATTCTCAATCACAACATGCTGTTCAGTTCAGTTCAGTTTCAGTTTTTATGAATGAAGTCTGTTTACTGTTTGAACACCAAGAGAAAAATTATTCCACTCAAAAACCCTGTTTGTTTGGTTGGTTCCACAGTGACATCAGCATGAATAACATCACCGAGCTGCCAGCCTTCGTGTTCAGAAACCTCCCCTACCTGGAAGAACTGTGAGTATTCACCTCTTTACCTATTTACTCTACCTACCAAATACAAACAAGTCAAAGGAAGTAGCCTTGAGAACCCACGATTCTCCAGCCTAATGGCCCATAGGGCAGGAGCCCTATCTCCTGTTTCCATAGCGTGAGGCGGCTTGATGTACAAGTACCAAGTACACCCCCCTGGACATGAAGCTGGTATGTCGCAGCAGGGTCCAAATCCAAATACTGTTGAAGTATTTACGAGATGATATAATAAGAGTCAAAACCTACTAGGTTCTTCTGACAGATGTGTTCACGATGTTGCTCAACGAGATGATAGAGAGCAGGATGTGCTTTGACAGACTCTATTTAACTGACACCACGTACTGTCTGGTATTATGGGGGCCACTACATTCCTGAGTGTTCAGAAAGTGCAAGTTTTTGGCGGCAGCATCCCTTTATTTGTCCCAAACAAATTTCTGGTAAACGGATGATGGATATGGCACAATAACCAATATGTAAGATGAAGTGAGCTTCAACAAAGCATGTCCTGAGGTATTATATCGCATTACCTTCAACGTTTCTTTTCTGTCTTGAATTAACTGGCAACAGCATGTCTCGGTTCACAGTTCTGGGGCCCATTCAGTGGCCATATCTAATCTTAGTGTGTGTTTGTCATTTCTTTACTCTTTAAATACCCCCCTCTGTCTGGTTCAGAGCTGGAAGTAAAAGATAAGATCTGTCTACCTGATATCAGGTGACATGCAACCCTGAGAATGCAAAATGACCGGCCCAACATTATTCTCCGGCTCTCCCCACCACAACTGCCGATTTCTTTGTTTTTTCAGCCTGTGTGCATCTTTCATCTAGACCGGTCTTTTCGCTCTCTCCCCTTCTTTTTACAAACACTACTTCATCTGCTTTTGTCAAAGGGCAATTTACTTTTCAACGCTTTTGTGCGGAGGAATGCGAGGCAGGAAGGAAGACGGCAAAACAATGGTTTCCGTGACAACCAGGCGGGCTTAAAAAAAAGAAGAAAAAAAAGAAACGTGCTCCCTGGCTGCTAGCTACACTCCACCACTCGACGTTACCTTTCAGACCAAGAGGGGGGCAAGAGGGGGGTCTCTCTCTGCTTCATATGTCTCTCATTGTGAAACCTGCTCTCCAGGTTCACGACTGCTATGGAACAGCAGAGTACCAACTGTCAGTTAGATTGGCGCCGCTTTCCGCGGAAACACGTTTGATTGACAGGTGTCACGAGTTCATTTATATGTTTGCCTAACCTTTCGATGGAACACGTTTCTAGGTATGTCTTCAGTGAACTCTAGTTCTAAGAAAGGCTGTGTAGCCGGGGGGTGTTGCTACAGTGTATGTGAACCATGGTTGGAGCCCTGAGGGTAGACGGAGAGAAAGAGAGAGGGGGAGAGGGGGAGAAGGGGAGAGGGGGAGAGGGACAGGGACAAGCCCAGAGAGGAGAGGAACATTCCCTCTCTCCTGTCGTCACGCAACACCCTCCTTTCTCACTCTCATCCCACCCTGCTGTAAGCACAGCACAGACTAGCAGCCATGCTTACAGACCCAAGAGCTGTGTAGTTTTCCCTCTCGCAATTTATGTGTTTGTGTGCTTAAAGGTTGTGTGTGTGTTTGTGTGAGCGCGCACGTGTTTATGTTGCGCACGCACGTGTGTTTGTGCTTTACGCGCGTGCGTCTTGTTGTCGCCACGACACGCGCGCGTTCCTCAGCTAATCTCTGCGTGTGTGTGTGTGTGTGTGTGTGTGTGTGTGTGTGTTTGTGTGTGTGTGTGTGTCTTATGTTGTTGTAAAAAGCAGTGCGGCCCGTGTGCGACTGGCGAATTTGTTAGTGAAATAGAATGGGCTGTGGTGGGAGGGGTGTTAGCGAAGGGGGAGGACTTAGCCTTACCTCAACATGGCTTAGCACATTCTTCCTACTTCATCAAAGCCTTGGGGGACGTGTTCAGAATGTGTTGAGAGAAAGGGAATGGGCGGGGAGGTACTTCACTCTCTAAACGCCAAGGATGTCTTAGCAATTTGTTACCAAGGTCTGCGTGTGCGTACCTGGGCCGTAGACGTGGGGCGTTGTCAAGCTTCCTCCGGAGCGATGGCCTTAACGTTTA
>NC_137689.1:5103542-5108542 GCF_963989245.1 Nansenia antarctica | reverse complement strand
TTCGTTGACGAATGTGTTTTTCACCACCGATACATCTGGTACAGCCCTAGTTTATACACGTGCCTTGATGTGTGTCACTGATAATGGACTGAGACTTCCATTTCCAGCACTCTGACCGGCACCAAGATCTCTACTATCCCGCTGGAGCTGTGTGAAGATCTGAAGCTGCTGAGGACCCTGTAAGTGACCCCAGCCACTCCTCCGTCACTCCTCACAATAACACGTCTCAGACCTGATCAATCACCACGGCCCACACAGACCAAACACTGTACGTTCAAACCCAGCCAGTCACATACCAGATGACATTAATAATAATAATAATAATAATAATAATACTACATTAGACTTATATAGCGCTTTTCTAGACACTCAAAGACGCTTTACAAACTGAAAAGATCGAGTAGTAATAATAAAAAAGAAACAAAAGGTAAATAGAAGAAAGTATAGGGGCCTAATGAAGGTAGTGCTGGGGACACATGGGAAGGGGAGGGGGGGAGAGGGTTAACTGTTGAAGGCGAGCTTGGAAGAGGTGGGTTTTGAGGGCCTGTTTAAATGTTGGGAGGGTGTTGGCGTGTCTGATGTGTCTGCGCTGAAAAGGCCCTATCAGCCCAGGTCCGGAGCTCGGTCCTGGGGGTCCTGGCGGTCTCGAGGGTGGTTTGGTTGTTACTGAGCGTTTCTCCCCCTCCACCCATCAGTGACCTGTCCTACAACCAGATAGAGGAGCTGCCGTCTTTCCAGGGCTGTCTCAAGCTGCAGGAGATGTGAGTGTTGTATACATTTGAAAATAGGAGACAGAGCCATTGAACCATCTATTCAACCATCTACTGTATGAATGCACACACTTATGTAGACACACACACACACACCACACACACACACACACACACACACTCTTAATGCACTCAGTAGTTTATGATCTGCCTGCTTTCCCACCTGCTTGTAAGTGTCTTACTGTGTCTTTTCTGCGAGCTACAGAAGCCTGCAGCACAACCTCGTACAGCGGATCGACAGGAATACCTTCCAGGGTCTGTCTGCTCTGCGCTTGCTGTGAGTCATACACACACACACACACACACACACACACTTGCAGTCTACAGTGTCTAGCTGTACCGTGAGGCATGATGTTGCAGCACCTAAGATCTCATCAAATATGAATTCAGTGTTGCCAACACTAGCACATGTCAGAGGCTCCTTATCTTAACTTAGCTTATTTTCTGCCCTGATTCTGAGCACACCGTCATATCTGCTTTCTTCCTCTACAGAGACCTGAGTAGAAACGAAATGAAAACCATCCATAGAGATGCTTTCATCTCCCTGACAGCACTAACCAACCTGTGAGTATGTCACTGTGTAGTCATGTAGGTTGTATGACAAGCTGTCGCAAGTGTAACAGATTCACTCAGTACAGTAATGTAATACGGTGTACACAATGCAGCACAGTACGTTTCAGTTTAATATGACAAACCTTGTTTTACTTACTGTACTGTACACATTTTCCTTTTTGTTATTTGAGGTTAAACACACCTGCGTATAATGGTGAGCTTAGAATGATAAGGTTCTATCTCCATTTAGGGTAGTTCAGAGATATTGAGCGTCAAAGTTTTTACATTCCATTATGTTTTGTGAGATGGAACCTTTGTATTTTATGAATTACTAACTCAAAAATGTCAACATTTTAAAAATAACACCACACAGGCATTAATAAACACCTAATGGATCAGATTATGTAAAAAACTCAATTTTGACAAAAATGGAGATAGAACCTTATAATTCTAACGTCACGTAATGTGCTTCCTTCAGTGTGTCAGATGTGTACCTGTGCAGTACAGTACACTATAACCAGGGGTGCACATAACTTTTTGGGGCCAGTGCTCAGAGGAGCACCTAGGGATGCTGCTTGGTGCTCCCCGAGCTCGCGAGTCACGACCCGTCCCACAGGATGGATAAAAAAGGGATACATGGGTAACTTATATTAGCAAAATGACATTTATTCATAAATAAAGATGAACGAACAAATGATTGTGTGCAAAACAAATGCAAAATCAAATGACTGCTCTTTAAGCATGAAAGTCTGTCAGACTCCTTTAAACACAATGAAATCAACTGACATCTCTTTAAGCACTGCTCTGTTCTGTAAACACTGAAATCAACTTTTCAACAAAAAGTTACAGCCTAAGCATTTATTTATGCTACAAGCTTAATCATCATCATCACTGCTCTCTTGACTGCTGTTATCACTGTCCTCAATTTCAACCATGGTAGAGGATGTTGTAGGCTATCACTTTAAATAGCTCATTATTTTGATTGTGCAACAAAGTAATTTTTTTCTTTTTCTAGAATTCCCAACCATATTCCCTGGGTCAGGGGTCGAGGTGCGATAATGAAACTGTAAAACAAACGTTTGAACGTTTGAAAGCTTCAGAGAAAAGAAACGTGTCCCTTGGTGTTGTTTTTCCTTTTAGCGACGAGTCGTTCGGGACTGAATTTTCACGTGGCGGCGTGATAACCGTGCGATACGCGGAATGAAAGTACGAGTTACGATACTTTCCGAATGTTTTAGTGAGGGGAGTCGCCGTGGTCGTCGTCGGTCGACTGTTGTGATGGATTACTCGTCGGGCCTTCGGCTGAGGGGACGGCAAATAGTTACTTAGTGGGGCTGGCAGTGATGCAGCAGTCAGCGGTTGGATTTTGAGGAAGTAAATTCCTCTCCCAGCGGTTCCAGCTGTTGGTGCGCAAGAGCGCCTTAATGCCGCTGATCTGCCGCGCAACATTCATTTTGGCGACGCATGCGCACTGGCGCACCAGTTATGTGCACCCCTGACTATAACACACTAACCATGATGTTTGTTTCAGAGACCTGAGTCTAAATTCTCTGACCACGATTCCAACGAGCGGACTCGGTGCCGTGAACCAACTGAAACTCACAGGAAACCTGGAGATGAAAAGTGTTCTCACTGCAAAAAGCCTCCCCAAACTTAGGTGAGGATCCAAGTCACTCACCCAAACTATCTCACTCTATACCAGTCTAGATCGATGTATGTGTTATGTGGGAAAACTAGGGTTAGGGTTAGGTGCTACAGTGCTATGGTTAGGGTTAGACATGCCAGCATGTACCAAGTCGACGTAGCACCTAACCCTAACCCTAGTATTCCCACATGTACCGTAACATATGCACCTCTTTTTTTTTTTTTTTCAATATGTTTATTGTAATTTTCTTATTTTATAACACCATTTTTATTTTATTTTATACAATAACAAAGACCAGAATAACAGCCACATCTTGACACAACTTGCATCAATATTGGATAGAATAAAAAGAAAACAAAATGTTCTTTTATAAAATATTGATGTATGCACGTCTAGTTGGTTCAAGCCCAATCGGTTTAGCTAAAGTTAGGTCACGGTTAGGTCACGGTCAACGACGCCTAGCCTCTCTAAGTGACGTGGGTTTCTGTGCTCCTGCCCTACAGGTCCATATCAGTCCCTTATGCGTACCAGTGCTGCGCATTTGTGGGATGTGATACATCAGTCGCTGCCACTGACGAGGAGGACGACAAGGTTACAGGTGAAAACAATGAAGAGAAGAGGATGGGGATGAGGAGAGAGAGGGGGGGGGGCAGGGCTGGGGAGGTTGAAGGAGGAGGGGAGGAAGGGGAGGAGGGTCACATTAGTGTGAATTTAAATAAGAAAATAAACCAAGGATCTTAAAGTACTTAACCTAACCCTTCAAACAAGAAAACATTAATTAAAACATGTTTTTGCATAAAACCAATATGTGGGGAAAATTAGACTGTTTTTAAGAATAATGTTTGTCATTATCAGCCCCATTTTTGGTGGGGTTGCTTGTTTTTTTTCAGTTTATTTCAGTTTGCTCAAAATGTCTTCTTGGGCAAGATCCTCACGTTTCTTTGTTGTGTTTGTGTCACTACTGAAAATAAACGATAACCCCCCCCCCAAAAAAGAACAGAAATTGGTGAAAAACACCATTAGAAAAATCACCGTCATCATCATATTGACCACTTTTAAATGCTGGATGCTAGGTTTACTACAATGGAGGGAGGAACAGAAGAGAAATGAAGTTGAATTGGTCAGCTAACTGCCTTTGTGTTTGTAGGTGGAGAAGAAGTGGAGAGAATCTCCTTTGTGATGCACTGCTCTCCCTCGCCTGGTAAACCACGCTCAGTCTGTCAACTCAACAACATTGTATTATTAACCCTCTCCCCTCTCCCCCTCCCCTTCCCATGTGTCCCCAGCACTACCTTAATTAGGCCCCTATACCTTCTTTTATTTCTTCTGTCTCTTTTTTATTACTACACAATCTTTTCAGTTTGTAAAGCGTCTTTGAGTGTCTAAGTCATGCATTATTATTATTATTATTATTGTTGTTATTATTATTATTATCCTTATTATTATTATTATTATTATTATTATGTTAGGCTACTTAGCATTGAATGTGTGTACTAGCTAGGCTAGCTGCATCCCAGCGTCCTGCTAACACCAGAACCCTCCCCCCCCCCCCCCCCCTCCCCCCCCCCCCTCCCTCCCCAGGAGCCTTCAAGCCGTGCGAGCACCTCCTGGGCAGCTGGATGATCCGCCTGACGGTGTGGTTCATCTGCCTGGTGGCGCTGCTCTTCAACACCCTGGTCCTGGCCGCCACCTTCGCCCGCCGCGGCCCCGCCGCCCCGGCCCTCTCCCCCGCCCGCCTCCTGGTGGGCCTGCTGGCGCTGACCAACCTGCTGACCGGCGTGTACGTGGGCGTGCTCACCACGCTGGACGCCGCCACCTGGGGCTCCTTCGCCCAGTTCGGGGTGTGGTGGGAGACGGGCGCCGGCTGCCGGGCCACGGGCGCCCTGGCGGTCTTCTCCTCGGAGTGGGCGGTCCTCCTGCTCCCCCTGGCGGCAGTGGAGCGCAGCGTGGCCGTGCGGGCGCTCCTGGGGAAGGCGGTGGCCGTCGTGTCGCCCAGGAGGAGCTGTGGCGGAGGCGGCGGGGGCGGGAGCGGC
>NC_137689.1:5051042-5098542 GCF_963989245.1 Nansenia antarctica | reverse complement strand
TTCTCCGAACTAATGCTATAAATGGTTCAAGGAACCCTATAACATGTAGCATTGTTAAACATATCAATGAATTGACTCCAAAGCAGTTACATGAATGTACTTTTTATTTACATATGACTTTGCTTTTGTCCAGCTCATCTCTATCGTCACATTTTTTAAATCCAAAATGCACCCAGACATCTGACTTTAAGCCTGGTGGTGACTTGAGTGTCCCTGCCATCGCCATGTTTTTAGATGTTAGTGTTGACACCTCACGTTGCGTGAGATATGATAAATTCTTGTAGCGCGAGATCTGGCCACGAGATCTCGTTGCGGGTTGAAGCTGCAAGCAAAAAAAAAAAAAAACGATCTCGGGATTTATGAATCGATAATCGCTCATTTAATGAAGATCGATTCAGAATCGGGAAATCGATTTTTTTAACCCAGCCCTAATTTTAAGTGGCTATAACTTTGCCAAAAATGTATTCTTTAAAATATTCTGGCATCTCTAGCACACAAATGCGCATACCGCATTATCGCAAGCTCCCTGGTTGGACTCTGGCCATCGACATATCCTGCATGTCATCCCTCCTCTCCTGTCTGCATTTGGTGTTAGGTTTTGTCTAACTGGTCAGAGTGCCACTCAAGGGTGCTGGTTCTCCTCCTGAAGCCTTTGGGTTAGGGTATGTAACCTTGGGTCTCTCAAGGAGATGAGGGAGTCATCTCACTATGTTATATCCTATTCCCTGACACCCTATCCAATCACACCTGGAACAGCCCCGGAGCGCTTTGCATGGCTGGACCCTGCCCAGCCCAGCCTATCAAGGCTACTGCATTGCGCGGCCATTTCATTCCACCTCTTCACAAGCACGTAGAAGACAGGCAATCTGGTGATAATGTCTCCTTCAGAAAACCGGGGGTTACACACTGTAACACAATGTTCTCTTTCAGTCAGCTCATTTCGACATCTCAGAAGGTGGACAAGGCCTTGTCCTGTTTAAGCTGCTCCTGTAGGAAGGAAAGGGCTGTGGGGATGGAGCACAGGAAAGGCACGGCAACACGTCTCTCACATCGTCCCTCAAATCCCCTCCACTTGAGATCGACAGACTCCTTGGGCTATATTTACAGGGTTCCCGCGCTGGTCTTAAAAAGCCTTAAAGTCTAAAATCCAGCAATCAAATGTATAAGGCCTTAAAAGGGCTTACGTTTCAGTTATTAGGTCTAAAAAATTAGGTGCTAGGTCTAAAAAATGAGATTAGCTTGTCCTGCAAGGAAATCAGTCCGACCACATGGAAATGAATCAAGCTGGAACCAAAAAAAATGCCAATTCGCTGCCCCCAGGAGAAATGATTGGCGAACGAAGCTATGGCAGGATGACAAAAAGCTATCATAATGGTTTCGCGAATAGGTCTAAAATTATATTCAAAGAGGTCTAAAAAAGGTCTAAAAAGGTCTTAAATTAGACTTGTTGAAACTTGTAGGAACCCAGTATTTAAATGTTGCGAGCTAACCAAACTACTGTAGATGCAAATAAGCAAGTGAAGAGTGTAAAGAAAGAAATGGGCGCGCAATGCAGGAGCTTTTATAAGCTGGGCTGCTGGGTGAGATCGGCCATGGAACGCTCTCCCTCCTGGTCTGTTACAGATGTGATTGAACAGGGCTTCAGCTAATAGGACTGCATATCCCATAGTGAGATATTATTGAACCGAGTCGACTGAAAGAGAACCCCTAGAGCTGGATGTTTTTGTGTGAAAAATAACCCTGTAGATAGTGTAAGAGATGATTATGTCACCTGAGATGCACTGGGTATAATAAGACACACCCTGTACCAACTACAACACTTACAACCCCCTCTTACTGAGAGGCCTAGAATACATAAGCATTTCAATTTAGTCAGTGTAATTCCTGGATAAAGAAATAATCAAAAGTGCCGCGGTTCACTCCTGTATTGAATGCGACATAAATCTAAACCTAAATCTTAAACCTCAAAAATGACAATTATGTGGTTATGTTACAAAAATGTAACATATGTGTCGACACAAACGGATGAAGGTCAGCGGTGGGCATTCATCCTGTGCCACTATGAGCCTTTACCTTTCACAGCATTTCAGCCAGCAACATGGCTTGGCTGGACCAACATACTTCACCCCCCCCCCCCCCCCCCCCAGCCACACACACACAGCCATCCCGGTTATTCCAACCCTTCCCATAACTCCCCTCTGCAGCCACACATTAAACACATAGCTCTATCCACTTTAGCCTTAGTCAGGCTTTGGGTACATTACTACCCAGCCCTTGACAGCATTTGTTCATTCCCACTGGCATTGGAGCGTCAGCCGCACGCTGTGTGCGGCGTGGTTGGCATGCTGCGTCGCCGGTTGGCACGCTGCGTGCTCTGTTGACCTCATAGCGATCATGTGCCAGCAGAGCGGCGTGAGACGCAGCAGTCCTGCTCCACCTGTGCACGCATCAGAATAGAACGGAATAAATAGACTAATTTAATAGACACACAGTGTATGACGGAGAAGAATGGAGTATACAATGTATAACTGTCTCTCTATATATATATAAAATAATAGAATAAGGTAAAACTCAATCGGAGAGAAAGGGTTCCCGCGCTGGTCTTTAATCCTTAAGTCTAAAATCCAGCAATGCGATTCATAAGGCCTAAAAAGGTCCCACATTTCAGTTATTAGGTCTAAAAAATTAGGTATTAATAATGAGATTAGCTTGTCCTGCAAGGACATCAGTCCGACCACTATCTATTTACGCGGAAATGAAAATTTACTTTTGAGTAATTATGGGACTTATTTATTTTAGATTAATTATCCTTCAGACTTTGTTGTCTGTATGGCAGTGAAATCCCTAGTTTCATCACCTCGAGGATGGCAAAAAGCTATGGTGTCGCGAATAGGTCTAAAATGCTATTCAAAGAGGTCTAAAAAAAAGAGGTCTAATTTGACTTGTTGCAACTTGTAGGAACCCTAGAGAGAATCCTGCAAATGATTTACGTTCGTTTTATGAAATTGCACCCAATGACGTGAGCGGACTTGAATTGAGCTTTGCATTTATTTTCCATAAATTAAACAGAAATACACATTGCCACAAATACGCAACAAGTTCTTAACACAGCACAGCATAGGAACCTCTCCCTTACAATGGACTCCAGTGTCAATCAAACAACCCAGTCTTCTGCTACTCCTCAAAGATGATTACATGAAATACATAAACAAACAAACAAATCAATACGGATAAATGTCTTTGACGACCTATCTCCGTTTAGAATGATAAGGTTCTATCTCCGTTTAGAATGATAAGGTTCTATCTCCGTTCAGGGCAGTTCAGAGATATTGAGCGTCAACGTTTTTACATTCCATCATGTTTTGTGAGATGGGAACCTTTGTGTTTTATGAATTACTAACTCAAAAATGTAAACATTTTAAAAATAACACCACACAGGCATTAATAAACACCTAATGGATCAGATTATGTAAAAAAAAAATGTTTTTTGACAAAAATGGAGATAGAACCTTATCATTCTAACGTCACGCTACGTGAGATGATTTCACAGCTAGAGGGGAAGGAAGATGTGCACACAATAGGGGATGGATGAATCATGAACTATCTAATTCTCTCTTGACACTTTCTTTTATTGCCAGGGTCCCAGGGCAGGGCTGTGTACGCCAGGGAGGATAGGACATTCACCCTTTCGTCAACCAGGTCTTCTCATTTCTTGAGGTCTTCTTTGTTGACTTGAGCTGTAAAACAGGTCATCATCTGTAAGCCTTGAATAGTGGCAGAGTAGAAAACATGGGATAACTACACAGTGGTTATTAATGTAGGCTGATACACACATCTCCATTGTTTATTACAACATTTTATTTTATATACCAGTCCGACACTGGAATACATCCAAAGGTCTTTCAGGCAGTTAATATAAAGCCTTATGATAGACACAATATATAACATTTTATATCAAATGTTGTATATTTTATATGAAATGTTCCAGATTCAGGGTGGGGGGGTGGGTTGGGATCTTACCTTGGAACACAGGTTCTGAGGAGGAAAGGGGGGGGGAAGGTGACAGGACAGTGATGGGTTACAGAGAGAAGGAGAGACACACTTCAGGACAGATGGATCATGGAGGCAGGATCCATTCAGAACCTTTGGATTGTACACTGGAAGGGGTAGTGGTAGCCTAGTAGTGGATAGTGAGTCGGACTGGTGATCAGAAGGTCAGGGGAACACCACCACCACATGGGAACACCACCACTAGTGTACGTTTACATTTACATTTACATTTTTGGCATTTAGCAGACGCCGTATTCCAAAGCGACTTACAATCGATACATTTGACTAAGCAAGTGAATCATCAGTTCACCAGTCGTAGCAGGAAGAGTAATCTAGCTCAGGCCAGCGGCCATTGGCAGTCGTCGTAGTAGAATAATATGATTTTTTTTGTGTAGACACTGGAGAAACAGTACAAGTGGGGTAGTAGAAAGTAGAAGTATAGTGTGCCCTTGAGTAAGACTGTCCCTGGAACCTAGTGTAAGTCACTTTGGATAACAGTGTCTGCTAAATGGTTAAAATGTACAATGTATGTACACTGGAAAACATCCAAAGGTCTGTGAGGCAGTTAATATAAAGCCTTATGATAGACACAATCTGAAATGTTAAGAATAGATTATGATCATTCTTCCATCTCAGATTTGCTGTCCGAAATATAGAATATTTCATATGGAAACACACAAAAACATATATGTAATAAATATGAGCTGAGGAGCTTTCATATATGACATTGACATTTTCAGGCATTCATATATGACTTCATATTTGATGGACACATATGCAACAGTTGTATTGAGACAGGACAAAAAAAAGAAAAGGAAAAAAGAAGGTGGCTGTAAGTTGGCAACTGTTGAAGTTGCAATTTTTAATAACCACCATTATGCGACCGTATACAGTAAATGTGACAGCGTCTGGTGAAATGGGGAACAAGTCGGCAGCCGATTTAATGTTCAGACTTTTATTTTGAAAAATGTAAATACATTTCAGCGTTGTTGAAAATGAATGACAGTCAACTAACACAGCTTGTTTGGTGAGCCTGCTAACATTGTAAAGTAGTATTATAGTTAACTAGGTAGCAGTGGGGATTACTCACCCAATCCATTGCGTTGCAGTATTTTGGCTCGACTAGCGAGTTTGTGTTGTGATCCTCAACAACGCTGAAATGTATTTCCGTGTTTTCAAAATAAAAGTCGGATTTTTTTTTTCTTTTTCTGAGTGGGGCAGTCCCACTCATATTTTTCATTTTATTGACAGATACAGTGAAGATTTAGACAGGAAGGATGGGTGAGAGAGAGAGGAGGGATGACATGCAGGATATGCCCCCGGACGGAATCGAACCGGGGACCCTGCGGATACATGGTCAGCGCTTAACCCGCTACGCCACCTAAGCGCCCAAGTCGGAACATTTTGATCGGTTGCCGACTTAGTCCCCTTTTTCACCAGACGCTGTCACAAATGTGCTCTATGAATGAGTGAATATGGATTTGCAGGGCTGGTGAGGCTGTGGGGTGTTAGCGAGCTCGCTGTAGCAGGACAAGGCAGCTGTGTGAGGGGGGTACTTACGGCGGACCTCCAGCTTGCACTCCACCACGTCTTCCCCGCTGCTGTTGACTGCTTTACACATGTACACCCCCCCGTCAAATGTACAGGGCTTACGGATCTCCAGGGTCAGAACACCCTGCTTAGTAAACATACGGTACTTGGCCTCGTTGGAGAGATCCATCTTGTTTTTGTACCAGGTCACTTTTGGCTAAGAAGGAGAAGAGGTTAGAATTACATTTAAACTAGATGCAGTATATGCAAATCAAATCAAATCAAATTGTATTTGTATATATACATTTCTCATAAAATGTGACCCAATGCGCTTCACAAAGAGCAAAGAAGATAAAGCAACAACTAAGATGGGCATTTAAAAGGCGAGATTGAATAAGTAGGTTTTGAGGTCTCGCTTAAATGTTTTCCAGAGTTTTGGACAATCTCAGGCTCTCAGGTAGGGTGTTCCATAGTCTGGGAGCATATATACTGATCATTGATGTACATAGAATATACTGTATCTAAAGGTAATAGTACAAACTTATCTCACATAATAATAATAATAATAATAATAATGATAATTGTCATATTGATTTGGTAGACAGACAGTGTTATGATGATGATGTTGATGTTGCTGTACAAGATTACAGTCACTTCATTATTCATAGGGCTGCGTTCGTAAAATTCGCTCTGGAATCTGATCAGCACTCATGGACTAAGTCAGCCTCTTGTCCAATCAAATTACTTGGTCCCTTTATGGCGTTGAACCCAGTGTGCGCTCCGCTCTCAGAGCAAATTTTACGAATGCAACCATAGTAAGTAGCATACATACTATTTTCCTCTCTCTCCCTCCCTCTGTTCCCCTCCTCTCTCCCTCCTCTCTCCCTCCTTCTCTTCCCCTCCTCTCTCCCTCCCTCAGCCATAGTAGTAAGTCCTCTATCCCTCTATCGTGGAGGCAGAGGAGCTCGTGCTCACCTTGGGGCTGCCTCTGACGGAGCAGCTGAGCGTGGCGTTGTAGCCTGCTATGACCGAGCGGCTCACCAGCGGGTGGGTGAACTTGGGCGCCTCGTCGAAGTCGCGCTCCTTGTAGGTGGGAGGCTTGTATTCCATACCTGATGGACAAGCAGCGCTCGGGTTAGGTTCACTTAGTTCTATGTTGTTTAACACTAGAACAGCCGTGGGTGGGGTCATTTAACACTAGAACAGCCGTGGGTGGGGTCATTTAACACTAGAACAGCCGTGGGTGGGGTCATTTAACACTAGAACAGCCGTGGGTGGGGTCATTTAACACTAGAACAGCCGTGGGTGGGGTCATTTAACAGTAGAACAGCCATGTGTGGGGTCACTAGAACAGCCGTGGGTGAGGTCATTTAACACTAGAACAGCCGTGGGTGGGGTCATTTAACACTAGAACAGCCGTGGGTGGGGTCATTTAACACTAGAACAGCCATGGGTGGGGTCAATTAACACTAGAACAGCCATGGGTGGAGTCATTTAACACTAGAACAGCCATGGGTGGAGTCATTTAACACTAGAGCAGCCATGGGTGGGGTCACTAGAACAGCCATGGGTGGGATCATTTGACTAAGTGAGTCAAAAAATGTGTTATATCTTTGCACTCAATCAAATTTCAGGACCCTCCTTTCATGACTTTTCCTAGATATGTGTGTTCTACCACCCAGTATCCTTACATTTTCAAAATCACGTCAGGATAAGCTAGTATAAAGATATTTTGCAGTTTTTAGTGTGTAGGAGGCAGGCTAATTTACAAAAGGCGCCAACTAGTGGTCTTTGAGTGTAAGTAGCAGCTTCCCATTCTAAAGACTATGGTCATTTGACCCCCCCGAGGCGGCGCTAAGAGTAGGTGAAATAGGCACGGCTGTCCTAGTGTTTACACATATACATACTGTACACGATGACAATCAATAATTATTCACAGCTTGTTGATGCTCATATCTGTGATGTAGTGAGTGTGATTAACAGTGTACTGGCCGGGTATGGGAGCCACCTGTTTTTTGGATGATGGCGCTGTCCTTTGATTCGCAGGGGTCATCGCTGAGACCCACCATGTTGATGGAGTACACACGGAACACGTACTCGTTCCCCATGATCAGGTCAGACACTACGCAGTTAGTACGTCTGTACGACTCATAGACAGTGTACCACTCCTGAAAATGAACCACAACTTTGGTCAACTTGGTCACAACTTTGGGGGTCAACTTTTTTTGTTTTTTATGCAAACATTTAGTTTTTTACATAATCTGACCCATTAGGTGTTTATTAATGCCTGTGTGGTGTTATTTTTTAAATGTTGACATTTTTGAGTTAGTAATTAATAAAATACAAAGGTTCCATCTCACAAAACATAATGGAATGTAAAAACTTTGACGCTCAATATCTCTGAACTACCCTAAACGGAGATAGAACCTTATAATTCTATGCTCACGAACAGTGCATACTGTGCTTATGAACCACTTTTTCGTCCAGGCGAGGCTAGTGGAGGTAGAAATCGGAGGACAGTCTCATTATAATGCATGGAATCGATTGAGAAATGGTATGTTGCAATTCCTCAATCCGTTCCATGCATTACAACAAGCCCATTTTCCGATTTCTACCTCCTCCGGCCTCCCCTATTTTGGTCACTTACACTTCATGTATACAAAGTGAAATCTAATTGTCAATGAATGTTGTTCCAAATCTAACAAAAGAGTGAATGAGTAAATACTTATGCTATTTTGTATTACTTATGCTATTTTGGTGCTACCAAAAATGTAAGAAAACAATACATTTACTCTGCCTGCTGAGTGGTTGCTGAGAAGATTAATCCACATGCCAGTACCTATGAATGTGTGCCAATCAAAGGGGCACCAGGAACCCCCGCCACTTTTATATTTAGCAAGTGGAACATCTCTGATATCCTATTGAGATATTGTTCTTTGTAATGCGATCATCTCGTATCTACAAGCCGGTCCATTGTGAGATGAAGGCAATTAATTGGTTGGTGTGAAACCCGACCAGGCAGCTTTCATATAGCCAGTAACCTTGCGGCGGCATAAGTACAATGGCTTTGTACGTCACTCCTCAGACAAGCCTTATAGGGGAGTAGGGGGGCCAAGGCTATCAGGCTAAGATTAGGGCATGCCAGCCCTGCTGTGCCCCCAGGGTGGCTGGGGGGTTGAGGAGGGCAGAACCTTCTGCAGGGCAGTTGGAGTTCAAACAAACAGGCCCAGAATGCAGCTCTCCTTGCCCACAAGGGCTCTGTCCCCTGCTAGGCCTGACCGTGTCACAAGGGTGGGCTAAAATATCCCTCAGTCACCACGTAGCGTTCTTCCCCTGACATAGTGTACATACGTTACTCAATTATGGGTGTGTGGCGGAGAGCTTAGCTACCTTGGCTTGGCAGTGGCGCGGTTATTAGACCCAACGGTAACACACTGAGAGCCGGGCATAGTTGACGGTGAGCTGAGGCCTGGATACTAACAGCTATTATCAGGGAGCTCTTATCACTCTCTCTCTCTCAGAGGACTGACCTCTGGGTGCCAGTTGGGGGATGAAACATTAGCCTCTTCATGACTTAGATATTATCTACTGAATCTGCTAGCAAGGGCAGACATCGGACAAGAATATTCTCTCATGGTAGTTTTATTGTAATATACATGACTAGGGTATGTTTTTTTGTGTGTTTTTTTAAAAATCACACAGAAACAAACTGTTTGTACTCCCTTGGCGGCATTGATTAAAACAAGGACCACTAGGCAACATTGGTAAGAGGTAGTTATGAAATGTTGAATTATTTCAACTACTATTTCACCATAGTCACTGTCACCACATAATTTTTCAATACCATGTAAATGCAGTGGAACAGTTCCGTAACAAATAAACGCTACCTGCTACATTTAAGATAATCAAATCTCACCATGGTCTTTTTGTCAGCCTTCTGAATAGTGTAGCCAGTGATCTCACAGTTCCCACTGTCCTTGGGTGCCTTCCACTCCAGAGCCACGTTGGAGCCCCACACGTCCGCGATCTTCAGAGCCACAGGAGGCCCGGGCAAATCTATCGAGAAGAAAACAAAGTCTCTTGAGAAACCATTACCCTGGAGTCTGTTTTTAATGGAAATACAATGAATACAGTATGTAAAAAAAACAGAATCAGTCGTGCATTTTTAATAGAATGGTTTTCTAAGCCGTTAGAGGAAGGGTGGAGGCCTCACCCACGATCTGGATGTTGATGCTGGCCTGGTCCTCCACATTCTCGATCTGCACCTGCAGATCATACTTCCCAGAGTCAGCGCGCTCTGCGCTGCGGATGAACAGGATGGTATCTGTGTCGCTGTTCCTCAAGTTGACCCTTTTAGGGTTCACAGGCTCCCCACCTTTCGTCCAGGCCACCTTAGGCCGAGGCTTGCCCTAAATGAGGAAATTAGATATTACATAACAGTCTACAGTATATTATGTATACAGACTACATAGTATACAGTATATATATATATATATATATATATATATATATATATATATATATATATATATATATATATACTCAAATCTAGACTGTGCTATCTTGGCACTTCTTGCATTACCTCAGTAATTATTTACTGAGGTATATATTGTTTATTTATATTATTTATTACTTAAACATCTCATTCATTGCTAGGGATGATGATGATGATGATGATGATGATGACTGGCACACATCTCTAAACTAAAACAAGTGAAATACGATATTGTGATATTTGAATGGCTTATATGAACATGGATAAATGGCTTATATGAACATGGATAAATGGCTTATATGAACACGGATAAATGGCAGTGGATCAGAGTCTTTGGCCACAGGAGCTTTGAGCGGAAGGTTTCTAGCAGTCACAGTAAGATGCTTAGGAAATTCATGGCTCTGTTAGTTGTTAACCTGTCGATTGCATATGTTACTTGGATACAGTTTCCAAACTGGAGATGGATGTGTATTTATAGTCTCGAAGGAGAATAAGAAACCATGCTAAGTCGTGTCAACAGTAGCTTTAGTATTGCCCAGCATAAAAAGGCATAGTGTGAATTAAGGTGTCAAAGTCAAAGGTAGTGTAAGGATGGAGGGCTGTCAAAGTTGAATAAAATGAATATTTTGTCACTCAATGTGCAGCAACAAAGAGGAAAATAGCCATTTCTGGTTTCTGTGCTAAAGTTGTTGATAATATATCATAACCTCCTCTTATTCTTACACCAGTGCACACCAAAGACAATAATGTGTGATCTGCTTTGCCTCCATACCTGGAAAGGGATGGCGAGGTTGATAGTCTCCCCTACTATCTTGACCAGAGTCTGGCGGAGGTTTCGAGGCATCCAGATTTTGGGACGCTCTGTGAGGAAAGAATGATAAAATAGCAATGAAAAAGTCTGTTTAACCACAGTCGTCTAAGGGAATAATGATCCAACTTGGGGGTTTCTGGATGAGACTGGTCAATGGGACTGAGATTGTTTTAGTATGTTTCAATGTTGATCATGCCGGTACCATTTACTTAGTGTAGTGGTTCTCAACCCTCTCCTCAGGGAACCCCAGCCGCTCCACATATTTGATCTGTTCCACCACCAGCACACCTGATTCAACTAATCAAGTACAAATCCTAATTGATTTGTATGTGATTAGTTGAATCAGGTGAGCTGGTGGAGGAACAGATCAAATATGTGGAGCGGCTGGGGTTCCCTGAGGAGAGGGTTGAAAACCACTGACTTAGTGTAATGGTAAGTGTTTAGCATAATATGCGAACAACTTGTTATGTGTAGTTATGTGTTTTTAGCATGTCGATGTTCTCTCAGCATGTTGTGATGTTATTAAAATACCGTTTAGACCTTCGTAGCGATGTGTTTTGTTACCCGCTAGCTGTTAGCATTGTTCGTAGCTGTGGCTGCGTTTAGAGTCACTTTTCTGCCATTCAGTGTTTGAGGTGTAGGCCTACCAACATTCAAATACGCCTGTCGTGTTCAATTTTCTCCCATTTCAATGTATGACACATCATTTGAAAGCTTACAATCTGTAGTTTAAGCACATGTAACAAACTGAAAAATGACTTTGCCTTCTGGTTGCACATTTCACCAGACCGCGTCACATATGTTAAACGCTGCTCGTGCACATTATCAAGCCTCATCTGTGACCATGAGATGACAAGAGCACGTGCTTGTCCAGGCTGCTGCCAATCAGACGCTAGTATCGTCCTGTCAGCAAAGCGGAAAGTCTGAGGGGCTTGACTGTGCATCTGAGACCTCAAAATACACCAGCCAGCTAATCTGTGAGGTGCTGAGACTGAAGAAGCTGATGACCTTGGGAATGTATGTGTGTGTGTGTGTGTGTGTGTGTGTGTGTGTGTGTGTTAACAAACATGATCTGGGCCACCATGTAATGTAGTTAGTCGTGGCTAACTTTATGCGCTCATCCACTAAACATCTCGAACTACCAAGAAATAGGAGAGGAGATGACAGCCAAACACCTTTTTTCAAGTTCTATCGCACCCTATGGATTGCAAACATGATGTCCAGTACAGTGCTAATGTTTCCTTAATCAGGGGTATAGGACAGAATGTCTTGGTCGTGTATTCATATGAGTTCATACTCGAGGCCTGTATCCAGAGGCGTCATTCGTACAGGGGGCACAAAGGGCACGTGCCCCCTCAGATTTCTCCTGTTTTAAAATGTTTCAGATGTAAAATTATTGGCTGAATTTAAATTTGAAGCCCATGTTTCATCATAATTATTTATTTAAAAAAAAAGATCCATCAGTTGTATCTTGCAATGTGGGCACACTGACTGGGCCAGGCAAACAATATCTCTCTAATACATACATACACTTCCTTTACTATACTTTACTATACTATACTTTGCAGAGCAAAAGTATGTCTAGGCAGGGTGCTGGATATTCCAGTGTTTGCAGTAGCGTCAGATATTGAGGAGGAAAGAAAGTGTAGAGTGGCACACAGCGTAATGTGATTTAAGCTATGGGTGAGCAGGAGGTTTGTTTGCTATAAAGCCTATTGATTCCTTATGGCTCTAGAAAAAGGTTTCAGGTGTTCGAAAAAATCCAAACATTTTCTGGACACTCCACTGGTCCTCAAAAACAATGGGTGCCTATTATGGGTGCCTGGCTGTATGTCAAAGACAGTAAAAAAAAAAAATATAAATAAAAATTTAAATGGGGATTCAGTTGTTGGCCAATTGTTTAGCGCAAAACGTCAATCAGTGTAGCTGTAATTTCTTACGCATAATCTCCCGGATGGTGACGGCCTGTGCCAGGGAGGTCGGGGCGCTGGGCCCCGCCAGGTTGTACGCCCGCACACGGAACTGCATCTTCTCCCCGGTGGGAAGATCCCGGATGATCACTGACGTCCTGTCTGTCAGACCCTCGAAGGCTGGCACCCACTCGTCCGCTGTGTGCAAAGGGGGAAAGACGTGTAAACGCCCAGCGCCCAACCTCCTACATGTCACTCAGTCAGTCGTCCACAAAACACACCTGGGTCGAACAGTATTGGAGATACTTTCTAATACTTTCGCTGTTTGTTTGAGCCTGCCTGGAGTAATGCCAGATAGGTGGTGAGACTTGCGCTTTTATAATTTGAGACTATTGTCATTGGTTTCATTGTGTCAGTCAAATTGAATTCAAGCACTTCTATTTAAAATGATTTTAAATACTACTTGATGTCTCCCAGTTGTTTGTCACAACCAGGCTAAACGTTTCTAGTTAGGACATTGACATTTATTATTATTCTAGCCAGTTCAGCATAGCCAAGCCATAGACCTCTGGGGTTGCTGCTGTAATCACATAAGCATCGTGCTAATGTTCCGTGGCTCAGGGCTATCAGTCCTCTCTGCACAACGCAGACCCTGAGGTGTTGTCAGACTGGAACCAGAGCTTTTTTAGATAACGGCTGATCAAGGGGTTTAAGATAAAGTAACTCCAGGCTTCAGTAAAGGGGTCAGGCTTAGCTGTCTCAATGTCAGGCATATCTGTCTCAATGACCGTAGAGTCTTCAGGTAGCTACTGTCTGTTTGGTTGGAAGTGTTTTACTGACACATTTTCTTTCTTGTTAGACGGTAAATTGTTAAAGAGTATTTTTCCAATTTCACATAATAGCTTTGAACCCATTGTGTGTAGGCGACTGGGGAACTGCACTCACAGCCCTCCTTGCAGTACTCGATGCCGTAGCCATCCAGGTCAGACGAGCCTATGCGGTCAGGCGCTCTCCACTTCAGCGATATGGTGGTGTCGCTGATGTCATCAATGACCAGTCCAATGGGCTCACTGGTGGGGGCTGAGGAAGAGGGGGATAGAGAGGAGGTGGAGAGGGAGAGGGTCAGGTTGGTAGCGTTAGTTAATATACTGAGTACCAGTGAAATGTTTGGATACATTGAATTCAATTGAATGGGGAAGTGTGTCCAAACTTTTGACTGGTACTGTAAGAAAGCAAAACAAGGAAGTAGATAGTGGTGGTGTCACTAATAGCTGATTCCAAATAGATACAGCATTGCAACACCCCAAAAAAACATTTAGATGCCTGGTCTGTGAGCAGTAAATCATTTTCATAATTGATGGCGTAGACACGTCACATGACAGGTAGGGTATTTTTAGAATTAGAATTTAGAGTTTATTTTGGAATTACGTCTTCCTGTCAACAATGCTTCAGCATCAAAGCAGCTTAAGGTGCAGATAGGGTGTTGTTGCTATAGGTAGCAGGCTAGCAGCCATGGAAACTATGGGCTTCCAATAGGATTATGAGTCATCTAGTGAAATACAGTATCTCCAACCTTACCCGCTGCATAAGCTTTGTGTAAAGCTACCCTGAAAGCAGGCATGGAGATAGCAGTATCACACGAGATAGTGTTGACATTGCAGGACACCGCTTTAGTTAAAGCAGACTAGGTGCATTAGTGTTGCTCTGGAAACCCTGAGCTCTAATGGAAATCCTTGTCATGTCATGTCTGAATTACCATTTTATTTTTACGGGGATATATGATATGACAGTGATAGAGATATGTTACCGAAACCTGCAGCCGTGCACCTACGGTATTCTATCTTTGTGAATCTTACAGAAAAGCGAGCGTGAGCTATGCCTAATCCCTTCAAATGTCAGGAGAGAGCGCATCATCTTTCTTGATTCTGTCTTGTGCCATAGCTTGTTGCCAAGTGATTTGGGACAAGATGAAGGGCTTGTTTAGAACAACACAATTGGGGTGCACCCCACAGAGGCAGGCTGAAATAAGTCACAGGCGAAAGCCACCAGGGGTTGGGTTACGGTGTGGCCTTAACCCCCGGAGCCTATCATTCTATGTCAGAGGGTTAACCATGAATGAGGACGATGTGAGCATGTAACAGAGGTCAGAGGTCACGCTGTGTTTAGAGGTCAGAGTAGCAAGCAGCACAGTGAACATACTTCTCAGATAAATCAATTTCCTCATAGAACATGTACTCACATAAATTTTTTAGATCTCAACTGCCAATGCAGAGAGACTCAACAACCATATCAGATCTGGAAGCGGTTCACCTCCTTCCTTTGGAGTTAAAGGATATACTGCTCAAGCTTAAGTTTACTATCCATCTACTTTCATCAACTGAGAACGAATAGCATAAAAAACACTAACAATAATTTACAAAAGTCACAACAGAACCACATAAACCACAGCAGTCAACCAAGTCTTGCCCCTCTCTCTCTAACTTATTGTCACACTGTCAAATGAACACTTTAGTAAGGTAAGTAGCCTACTTATCGGTGCGATCTAAGAAGTTCAGAGCCTGAAGGAGAATAGATAGATAAAAGCCTACTGAGAACAGGTGCGGGCTCTGGTTCAGGCTCGGGCGCAGCGGGGGGGGCAGGAGCGGTCTCCGCGGGGACCCCCTCCGCAGACAGGGCTCCATCCTCTGTTGGGGGTGCTTCTGGGGCAGGGGCAACAACTTCTCCCCCCTCCGCAGGCTCAGCACTGGCGGCCTCTGGTGCTGCCGGCTCCTCCGGTGGAGGTGGGGGGGGTGCCGCTTCCACTGCCTTAGCCTCCTCCGCCGGGGGTGGGTCCGCTGGGCCGGCGTCTGCGGGGACCTCCTCTGCTACCGGCTTCTTCTCCGCCGTCTTCGGCAGCATGGGTTTAGTCATCCTGCCTTCTCAGTCGGAGCTAACGCTAACGTCCTGCTCGAAGAGTGTCGTACTCCTGTACTCCTGTTTCGTGTCTCGCCACACCACCTAGCTCTACTCCACTCTCTCTCTCTCTATCTCTATCTCTCTCTCCCTCTCCCTCTCTTTTTGCTCTGTGCTCTTAGTGATAGGACTAGACTGCAGCAGCTAGTTCAGCTGGGTCAATGTCCTCTCACCCACTCAGAGAGAGCAGCCTCAACAGTAGCAGGCAGCTAGTCCCTGTGTCCTAAAGCAGCTGGTCCCAGCCTCGCAGCACTAACATGCCATTATTTATAGAGGTTGGGATGCCATGGATAGTTTCCTAATCAGCAGTCTTACAAGAGACGGCTCTGTTTGGATACCTCTAGTGTTCACGCTGCAAAGTCCCAAAGAAGGATGAGAAGGTAGCAACGGAACCGGAGTGAAAAAATAAGAGATAGAGTAAATGAGAGCTTCTTAATTCCTAGAGTTTCTGTCCTGAAGAGGACGGAAAGTCATTTTAACCAAATAAGTCTTATTTTACCCATGTGTGACACGTTCTAGTCTTTTGGTCCGCATGTCGGCAACCAATCGAAACGTTCTGACACGGAACTACGTTTCGACGTTGTTGAGAATCACAACACAAAGTCACTAGTCAAGCCAAAATACTGCAACAACGCAATGGATTGGGTGAGTAATCCCCACTGCTACCTAGTTAATTCTAACACTAACTTTACATTGTTAGCAGGCTCACAAAACAAGCTGTGTTAGTCAACTAGCGATGTGTCAGTGACTTTCAACAACGAGGAAATGTATTTATTTTTTTTCCGAAAGAAAAGTCTGATCATTACACCGGATCCCGATATGAGGACCAAAGCATTAGAACGTGTCACAGATGTGTTGTTGAGTGGTTACAGGTGCCCACAGCTGCATAGCATACCTTACTTGGCTTATGGACTAATGTAGATAACACCCCAGAGAACATAGAGAACATAGTGACAATAACCCTCAGCACTACGTCTCCTAAAGACACCCGCTTTCCCCTCTACTGTATCCCTAAGAACTTCTATTGCCCCCCTTGTACTGTTTCTCAGTTTCTCCAGTATTATAAAAAATAAAAAAAATAAAAAAAATGTTTTAGTAGAAGGCGATAATAGGGAGAAGGTTTTTCCTTCTATCAGTGGCCCCGGGCCCGAGCTAGATTACTCTTCCTGCAACGAATGGTGGACTGCTGATTCACATGCTTAGTATTCAAATGTATTGATTGTAAGTCGCTTTGGAATAAGGCGTCTGCTAAATGCCAAAAATGTAAAATGTAAAAGCACATTATTACTATACTGTAGCCTACTTTGTCAATTGAAAGCACTGCCTTTGAAAATACATTATATCATAAGCCATACACTCAAAGATGAAAAATATACAGTAGAAATATGTAATGATACAGTATTAATGAAAAAAACAACTCAAAACATGTTTTGGAGGAGATAATAATGAACACATACACAGCTTAGAGAACATGTGTGGGTATTGTTCATTCATAGATACATCTGACTAGATCTGTTAGTGGATAAATACATTGTTGTGTGTTTAAAGGCACCCTCAAACAGGAGGCGGCAGTGTCTCTCTGTTCTTTGCCGCCTAGCATGGTACCCAAGCGAACTTTGAAAGGAAATACCATCAGAATGCCTTCGTCACAACATATCAGCAAAGTAGCTTTAAGCTTTGTGGCATGTGTACAGCTTTATCTGTACTCAGCACAGTGGGCTTAATGGCAGTTTGCCACCTTGCCCAGTTTGGCACGGCTAGTCTACGGTAGACTACAGTGTGTAGTGCAGTAGCACAGTAGTCCATATAACGTGTGAATTAATGAATGAATGAATGAATGAATGAATGAATGAATGAATGAATCGTTTAATGATGTGGTAGCCCAAGTGAAAAAAAAGTATACTTAAGTGTATTGAAAATAGATTGAAAAGTATAAATAGTATGCTTAAAATATATTCATGTTTTTCTATACTTACTTAAGAGTGCACTGTGTTCGAACAGCAACAATGCAGGCTCACTGCCACGTTTTTGGGTAAACAGCTGAGGGATGGGGCTCATGAAATGTAAACTCTCAGTTTAATAGAAAGGCTGTGGCTGCAAGGACGTCCGTGAGATCAACTTTATAGTTGTAACCATGGGGGGATTCCATCAACCTCGCTGAAGGAAAATCCAGGCTTATTTTGATAAGTCTTGAGAGACTAAAATATGTCTGGATTTTTTTTTATAAATCTTGAGGGATTTATCAACATAAGCCTGGATTGTCCTTTAGCGACGTTGATGGAATACCCCCCATGTTTTTAAGCTATACAGTGTATGTTTATAAATACATTGTTTACAAACAATGGAGTAAAACCAACTTTTATGCTCTGATGGGGTCAGACAGTTGATCTAAGCTCATGAGGCAGATTCTTCTCAAGAATTTCCCAGTACATGGCTCCATTCAATGGAGACCGTGGCGGTGGAATGCATTGTCTATTCTTTTTTCTATGACAACAGTACCCGCTTCTTCCAGATCTTTCTAGAGTGGTTCCTGGGCTACTCTTCTGACTAACTTTCTGACTGCCCGGTGAGAAATCTTGCGAGCAGCTCCCGTGTTGTACCATTGAGAGCATCCTGACAAACTGCTTCACAGTGTGGTATGGCAGCTGCTCTGTCTCCGACCGCAAGGCCCTGCAAGCGCATCACCGGTGCCCAACGTCCCTGCCATCGAGGACCACCAGGAAAGTGTGTCTGCGGAGGGCGTGAGGCATCATTAGAGACGCCTTTCACCCCAGCCTCTGTTTGCCCTCCCTCCACCCAACAAGCGGTACAGGACCCTCAGTACCCGCACCAGCAGGCTCAAGAACATTTTCTTCCCTACAGCTGTCCTAAGGCGTTGTTAGGGACTTGAAACATTGGGGGCTTAGTCCAGCCCAAGTTTCGTTGACGGGGGGGGACAGAACCCTTTTTATTTTTTTTCCCAGGATCCGGAGATCCGGGGTTATTCATAAAACATTGGGGGCTCGAGCCCCGGATGCCCAGGCCTAACGACGTCACTGCAGCTGTCACCATGTTTGTTGAATCATGGTCCTTGAAATCCTGATGTCCTTGTCAACACATTCCTCATTTGAACATACAATGACCAGTGGATCTGCTGGGAGTTATAAACCAGAGCATGCTGTGATATATAGGCTAGCATCCAAGGATTTTAATGTGCTAGTAGTGGGAGAATGCATATAAACAATATCGCCTGAAATTTTGCTTATATCCGTTTCCTACACTCAGAAGACAAAAGGAAGCTGAGTCTGATTCTGACTTTCTTAATTACATTTTGTATGTTATTTGAAAGAAAGATCATCGTCAATAATAGACACCCAGGTATTTATAATGAGTTCTAACTCACTCAATTGGGGCAACACCCTGAATACATACAGATGCATTTTTCTGTGATCTGGAAAATACATACTTGCTTTAAGTAGCCTACCAATTTCTCAATCAACATTCAAGTATAATTAGGACCAAGATAAGGCAAAACTTATGGGCTTCTGCTGCCAGATTTATATATATATATATATATATATATATATATATATATATATATATATAATAAGTATATTTAAAAACAAGTATACTAGAAATATAATACTTAAGTATACTTAAGGTATATCTGTCAAGAGTACAGCATGTCTTGAGGTGTCTTGTTCAGTGCATTAATACAGTGTTTACTGTGCAGTATGCATTGCGATCACGGTAGTTTATACTCTATGGTGTGTGTGTGTGTCATGATTTAGTTGATCGCCCAGCAGGTCAGTATGAGTGTAAATAAATCATGTCCTGCAGCTGTCACTATAAGTTGTGGTTGTGTGACAGCGTAACCAGACAGTGACTGATGACTTCGGCTGACCTGGGACCCGATGTTTGACAGGTCCCCCGTGTGACCATTTCCTGGAAAGACCACACCGAACATGCCCATGCTCCAGCAGGACGACAGGTTGAGCTTGACTTCACCTCAGAGCACTGGCGGACTCAGGGGGGGGCAGGGGGAGCGACCGCCCCTCCTGGTGCCCCCACTGTTGAAAAACGTCTGTCTTAAGTGCCCTTTTGAGTGTCAAAAATGCCCTTTTGAGTGGCAAAATTAGAGGATGTGCCCTATTGGCTGCCCTTCCAATGGTCTAAACTTGACCATGTGACTGATGGGGTCCCATGTTGTGCAGTAGGTGCCCTTTTTTTCTTTTCGCCCCCCCTGCCCTTCAAACAGCCTGAGTCCACCACTGCCTCAGAGTGACCCTCCTCAGGAATACCCACACCGTGGCCTGGGGTGGTCCAGTGGTCTAGCACAGCGGTCTACAGTGCACACATATGCCCATGTCGGCATGGGTTCGAATCTGGCCCATGCCCTGCTGACATGCCCCCTCTCTCTCCCTTCTTCTCCTTACTTTCCTGTCTGTCTTCACTATATCTGTCCAATAAAATGAAAAATATGAGTGGGAATGTCCCACTCAGAAAAAATAACTTAAAAAAAGGAATAACCTACATACATAAATACATAAATAAATAAATACAGCACATGACTGTGCCCCAGCATGAGCAAGACCACAGGTCAAACACCACTGATCCTCAGTGGGACCATCCTCAGGAGTGACAACATGAAATATGACAATTCCAGCATGACCACCGGTCAAACACGACTCTGTGTGTGTGAATATTCTCATCTATCATTCTCTTTGCTACAGTGTGTGAAAAATAAACAATCTCTGTCCCAGTCTACTGTAACAAAGATCATAGCTACTGATTGCGACCTCAAAACCTTATTTGAAAAGCCAGGGAATGTACGTTTCATACAAAACTTCAATCTTTATCTCCTACCCCCATGAAAAACCTACACAATACTGCATACCTCCATGTATTTAGGTACAGAGCTTTGGAACAGAACATAATACAAAAAAAACATCTCACTTTATGAGGTTCCTAGACAACCTATGATGATTGGATCCAGCATGTAAGCATGGCAACAAGGGCCAGTTAAAATCCGCAAGGGAAGAAGAAAAACTCACCAATCGGTACGAAGGGCTGTGAGGGGGCACTGGGGCGTGACATGCCAATGGCGTTGACGGCATAAACACGCATCTCATAGGGCACTCCCTCGATCATCTTCTTGGCCTCGTAGGTCGTCTCTGTGTAGGGGTCAAAGTTGAGCCTCATCCACCGGTAGCTCTTCTTCTTCTTCCTCTCCAGCACGTAGCCTAGGAGGAACACGTAGAACACCATTACTGCACAACAACACTTGAGACATGTATTTAATAGATCAATTCTATATATTTTTTCTTTGTTACTGTCTGCAATAAAACAGAGAGCTTTGTGCTCAGAACTATACTGTACATGCATACAGTAGAACACACTTAACACTAGAACAGCCATGGGTCTTTTGACCCTGTGAGCAAAACATGTTTAATATCTTTGCACTCGATCAAATTTCAGGACCCTCTTCCTGACTTTTCCTAGATATGTGCGTTCTACCACCCAGTATCCTTACATTTTCAAAATCACATCAGGATAAGCTAGTATAAAGCTATTTTGCTGTGTTTCTGTGTAGGAGGCAGGCTAATTTACAAGCGGCCAACTAGTGGTCATTGTGTGTAAATAGCAGCTTACCATTGTAAAGAAGGCGGTAAAAAAAAAGCACGGCTGTTCTAGTGTTAACACCTAGACAGATATGGTCACCTATTGACCCATTCTTCATGTTATGGTATCTTACCAATGATTGGCTGACCCCCATCACACAGGGGGGGGTCCCACTGGGCAACACAGGAGTCCTCTCCAACGCTGAGGATCCTGGGGAGCTGGGGGGGGTCTGGTACATCTGGGGGGACAGAAAAGGTCGTGAAAATAACAAGCAGAACAGAAACGTAACTATAGAATGAACTAGAAAAGGCTGATTGCTTCCCCCGACTTTGCTCAACAAGGAGAAAACAAATTGTTTCAATGATGAGTGCGGCAACAGTACTGTATCCTACCAACAACTTTAACGTTGATGTCGGCCTTGTCCTCTCCGGCAGCGTTGCGTACGATGACAGAGTAGACGCCCTCGTCTGACCTGTCGGCTCCCTCGATGGTGAAGACACAGTGGCCCTTGGTGCTCTCCACGTGGACCCGCCCGTCTCCGTCAGTGATCACCTGACCCCATGAAGACAGACGGGACATGAGCAGCACCGATTACTGTCCGCGTCCTCCTTCAACATGCTGATCTAGTGATCAACTCCAAAGGGAATGCCCGATCCGTCGCAAATGAAGCAGCTTCTCCTCATCATTATACTGAGCTGATGAGATTGCTTACTTGTCAAGACCAGCTGACAGAGGATCAACTAAGGATGGCATTTCCCCAAACACACTGGTTGGGAGGAATTTACCCGGGTCAGTTGTAAATTCAGTCTTTGCCTCAGGTGAGGTCGACATGCAAAGGCGGCTCATACTTACTGTCTCCCTCTGGTGTTTCCCTTTTGGCGTCTCTCATGTTAGTGGAGGATTCAGAACATGCTCTTACCTGATAGGCATGGATGGACATACCACTACATACCACTACATACCACTACATGCAATCTTTTGAATGATTTTGAAATAGATGCGAAGGTAACAGTTTATGATCATTTCCAAATGATAAGCCTTTTGTTTTAGCATTTGTAGTTTGCAGATTTTTGCAGTACCTAATCTAAAGTTCAAGCTCAAATGTAACCTAAAATTCTCTAATATTATAATTATAATTATATTTTAATTTAATCTTATTCAGAAATCATCAAAACTGAGCTGAGATGTTATAATAAAGTAAAAAATAAATAAAATAATTAACCAGTTTGTCATGCATTTCTAACACCACACATGTTTTTTTTTATCTCCCCCTCAAAATACAAGTAAATACTAGTATTTTGAATGTGTGATTAATCATGACTAATCTGATTAATCGCAAAATATGATTGTGATTAACTTGATTTAAAAAAATGTAATTGATTGACACCACTACAAATAATTAGTATCTTTATGAATATATAAGTATTCATAATTCATTAAGCATTAAGCAATGTTGCAATAACAATGTGTTAATAGTGAGTTCATTATTTAATAATGGCTTAGAAAGGGCTTATAAATGAAAGCTGTTATTAAGTGTTGCCGAGACAAAGCATCTGCGTGTGAACGGTGTGGCTGCACTCACTGTCCTGTCTCCCAGACTCTCCCAGGTGTGGACCATCACACCCTCCGGCTTCGCAGAGCTAGCCTACATGAGCAGAGCAGCAGAGCAGCACAGCATAAAAGCCAGGGAGAGAGGAGACCAGAAGGGATACTACTTCCCCTCTCGTCCTCCCCTTCCCCCCAACAAACCTCCTGTACCCAGCCAATCGACCAATCACCTGAGGGCATTAACGCTGTCAGCCACCTGCAGAGTCTCCTACCTGTCTGGATAGGTGAGGAATTCGGATGGCACCCTCTCACCCGTGACAGAATGTCTCAACCGACATGTTAATTCAGTTACTGAAGCAAGTTAAATTATCAGTGATACAGTAGCGTCAGAGAAAAGGACTGAACTAGCTTTTATCTCTTGTTGTAATTGTTTCACAAAATATTAACGTAAACAATATCAAATTACATTTCTCAACACTAGTCTAGTCCCATGTCATTTTTATATTGTTAATATCAGAAGACAGATATAAGGCTTAGTAGTAGGTCAGAAAACACTTCGTAAACGCGGGTTCAGTCCTCTCACAGAAAGCCTTTCCTAGATGCTATGGCGCTGTGATCTGGACATACAGTCATTGAAATAGAGGCAAACAGACTTATATAGCGCCTTATTCCAAAGTGCTTTACAATGTCCTCTCATTCACCCATTCACACACACATTCACACAACAATGGCAGCAAGCTACCATGCAAGGCGCCAGCCCGCTCATTGGGAGCAATTTGGGGTTAAGTGTCTTGCCGAAGGACACCTCGACACGTGGCCAGCTGGGGTTCGAACTGCCGAGCTGGTGTCATTAGACACCAGCTCTACCTCCTGAGCCACCTGAGCCACAGCCGACCGTCTACTTTACCTTGTCGGTCTTGGTCCAGACCACGGTGGGGGCGGGGTCTCCAGTGATGGGCACATCCAGGCGGAGCTTGTTCCCAGCCACCACCACGATGGTGGACTCACCGGTGCGACCCATGCAGTCCAGGTGGATCTTTGGAGGATCTTCAGGAAACATTGTGTGTTAGATCCACATATCAAGTAGTATTTGAAGTATAATCTTTGTAATGCAATAAGAGGCAGTTCCGATGAAGAATAAAGTATACCTTGACGAGGCACAAAGTCGATCTTGACCTCTGTAAAAAACCAAACAAATGTCATGAATTCATCAAATCCCCCCCAAAAATTGCTCTTATCAATGATATTCTGTGTTTGTCAATGTTTTGGTGTGTTACCCAGGAAGTTGAGTTTGGCAGAGAGGTTGTAAGCGTAGCCTTCTGGGACAAAGGTGTAGTCCCCTTCATCGTCAGATTTTACATCATCAATAGTCAGTTTGTGGATCCTAAATGGAGAGAAAACTATTTTGGTTTGTATTTTCACCTTACCCAACAGACCTACTGTACCCTAGGGTTACCATGGGAATGCTCACCTGCCGATATGAGTGATATGGGTCCTGTCATCAGCCTTTACTTCCACGCCATTCTTGAACCAGACTCCCTTCACGGTCTCATCAGAGACCTCACACTTGAACACGGCCTCGTCCTTCGCCTTCACCGTCAGGTCAGCGATGCTCTGATACACCTCCAGTTCCTTCTCTACGAGGTCAGAGGTCATAGGTTAGACACTGGAATCACCATCGTGACTGGCCCTCATGTGTACAGTACACCACAGTTTAGCCTACGTGGTACGGGAAGTCTGTCAGAGTAAAATATGTGTGGTTTTTAAGATTGTAGCTTTATCTTAGCTTTAGATCGCTTTATATTTTCATTGATATTTTCATTGAGATCTTAGATTTATAGATTCATTAGACTGTGTAGGATAACCACAGATGCAGACAGACAGACAGACAGACAGACAGACAGACAGACAGACAGAGACATCTGGTGGTTTATAGAAAAGAAGAAAGCTTCAAAACATCAATGAAGGAAGTAGGAGCGTAGTCTGTCACAACTAAGGGGAGGAGGAGAACCCGGGGAGTTAAGGTAGCTGACGGTAGGTGACAGTGTGCAAAATCATCAGAGTACCACACTCCTAATGAAGGTTACAGGGAAATGAAGTTAGTTGACAGGGCTATGCTACCCAGCGGGAGTATAATGGGAGCTATGCTGGGGGAGGCGTTGATCCCCGCGGCACATTGGCAGCTGGTACTTCTTGGCACCCTCTGTGTTTGATTAGAAGCCCAGATAAACTAAAGTTGGCTGAGAGAAAAGGACCCGATATCAGGTTTGAACAACCACTGGGGGTATCCGTATTCATATATGAAAGTTATTTCTATTGGACTCTGATTAAAATATATTAAAGTTGTGCTTTTTTTTGGTTCACTTTAGGACAGTATAAAAGACTGTCTCACCTTCTATTAACACCTACGTACATACCGCCTGGGAAGGTTTGGTCATGTTAAGGTGGTACAGATTTTTGTTGTTGTTATGAGATGGTTAAAAATTAACGTTTGATGTTCTGTAATAGTTCTGTAATAGTACTTTGTAAACGTGACTGATGATTGATGGTTGTGGTTCAGTCACGGGAAGGTTTACAAAGTTTCTATAGGTTTCTAGACCTTGACAGTTTGCAGTTATTTTCCTAGGTTCACTTAGGGTTGCTTCTGAACAGTCATCAGCATCCAACAGTCCTATATCGTCGCCTGTGGGTTGAAATTGAAAGTTCTCTAAGCATCGCCGTTGATAATCATCACCCAACTGTCTTCGTGAATCACAATGTGGTTGACAATCATGTATGTATCTACATAGTAATAACTGTGGTATCAACATTGTACTTACATAGTAGCTGCTATGTAACTGCTATGTAATGACAACCTAGCGTAGTCGGTTATTACACAAGGGAATGCACTGGGATATTTAGTGTTAACTTTGACTATTTTTACAGTTATACTGTATCTATATATACTGTATATACTGTATCTATTGCCAGGGAGACAGAGTTTTGACATTGATTAAGAAGACCAATCGCATAGCCACTTAGTGTAACTGATACCACTAGACTGTAATTACATACTGTAGCAGTTACAACTCATAGTAATTACTATGTAAGTACAATGTTGACACCACAGTTATTACTATGTAGTTACATACATTCAACACTGGAACAGCCGTGCCTTTTTTTACCTACTATAAGAGCCACCTCGGGGGTCAAATCATTTACAATGGAAAGCTGCTATTTACACACAACGACCACTAGTTGGCCGGCTTGTAAATTAGCCTCCTCCTGCACAGAAAAAACATTTTACTCACAGGGTCAAATGACCCCACCCATGTGTGTTCTAGTGTTAAGTCTATGTTCAGTTTGGTGTCACCATCCAAACCTAATGTAAACGTTGATCCAGAGAAACCTGTCCATGTATTCAGAGGAATTCAAAGCAGTCATTTCACATACATAATACGTTCTTCAAAGTATACCTACTGCACTGAAGATATAATGTTTAGAATGAATATTCAAGCAAGCAGACTATAGACGTCTATGGTATGGATAGTCTGGTTGATGTGAACTACCCTAGAAGATGTAGCCTCAACGTTTATTGAGACACTGCAAAACTATCACCTGAAAACAATTCTTGTCAAACATTTTTACGGTTTTCAGTACATGCACAGTGTAGAACAAAATTAAACATCCGGCACAATACAGTAGCTAGGAGAGAAGAGAGGAAATAGAGAAGGAGACAGAAACAGCGAGAGTCACCTGTACCCTTCAGACACAATATATATGGGCCATGTCTTCTAACTTTAGCTGGCATTTGGTCTTTTGTTTGTGCCGCAACCTTGGCATAGTGACGTGGTTGGTGGTTTGGGCCGCCATGTTGAAAGGTTAGGCAGCCAAGGGGCAAGTTGGGAGAGTGACAGGGGCAGAAGAGACTATCGGTGGTGGATGTGGAAGAAGATCGAGAATGTTTAACTGCATTCTTGACTATGATTTATTTGTGTCTTCAGCCCAGTACTGTAGGACATGTTTTATGGATCTGACAGTGAAGTGTCTGTCTGGACACCTGTTTTATGTAATGTCATATTTTTGTTTGTGTTGTTTGTGTTTTGTTGTTCTGACGTAAGTACCTACCTGACACCAGGAGCTCAGCCACAGATTCGCCTCCGTTGGTCTTAACCGTGTAGTGACCACAGTCCTCCTTAGTGGCGTTGTTGATGATCAGTATGTGTTTGCGGCCGTCTTTCTTGAAGCGGTAGTCTCTCTTGAGGGCCTCGTCTCTGGTCAACTCCACGCCGTCTTTCTCCCTGTATAATAATAATCATAATAATAATAATCATAATAATAATAATACATTAGACTTATATAGGGCTTTTCTAGACACTCAAAGACGCTTTACAAACTGAAAAGATTGAGTAGTAAAATAAAAAGAAACTATCTATAATCTATATAAAAATAGATAGTATAGAAAGTATAGGGGTCTAATTAATTTTTAGATTACTAAATCGATTACTAAAGATCCATATCATCACTCATAGTCTCAAATTCTGTTCTGTTTTCTGATCAATTGAATCTGCATTTAACAACACTGTTTTGTTTGTTAACATTTGTCTTTTTTTTACTGTGAAATGTAGCCATTGCAATTGTCATCATTTCTGTACAATTTCATATAACAAATTCCTCAGAGGCAATGACCCAATTCCTCACATATTACCTCACATTATTAATAGAGTGTTTTGGTGATAATCTATATTTTCCCATAGATCTTGCAGACGGATGCTATTTCTGTACCGATCTTTGGGCACTATTCCAACATTATTTTGGTTTGGTGACCATAATTCACCATGACTTTCTCGATCAGATAAAGGACACATGGGAGGTGCAAACAGGTCTGTGTGACCTTTCCCTATGGCTGATAATTTACTGCTGGCTTTGATTTATGGCTCTGACAGTGATATAGACAGCCAGACAGGCCAGCATATGTCTGTCAATCAGAGAAGTCACCAGGGGGATGAGTAACACCTGCAGCCCACAAGAGATAACAAATGCCATCTACCGGACGTGTCATGAACGTGCACCAGGCAGTACAGACTCAGAAGCCACATTCCTTTCAACATTCATTGTTATTTACTGTGTCAGAACCAACATAATGGTAAACAAAATAGTAAACAAACTTTCTTATAGGGATTCCATAGGGAGAAACAGCATGAAGACAGATCTCATTTCAAGTGTTGTAGACATACAATTTAAACCAAATATGATATGTCTGATGATATGTCTATAGCATACCTTGCATACTTTAGTCCTATATTCTATAAGTAATACTGTTGCATGGTAGCCAGAGAAATCAAACGTTTTTTTTTTTTTACGTTTTTTTTTTTTTAACTTTGCCTAATGTGATTGTGATTTGAACAAGTCTACCAGGGGGGTATTCCATCAATGTTGCTAAAGGAAAGTCCAGGCTTATTCTGACAAGTCTCGCGAGACTTATCAAAACATCCAGGCTTATTTGGATAAATCTCACAAGACTTGTCAAAAATAAGCCTGGATTTTCCTTTTGCAACATTGATGGAATACCCCCCTGATCGCAATCTTGTGGTGTCCTGACTCAGGAGATTTTGCACGTTGGCTAGGGTTTGATTTGTGGGTTAAGATGGCTTAAAGTGGCTTACCATTTCACAGGGGCCCCCTCCTCGGACACCTCACACTCCAGCTCCACCCTTTCTCCCATCATCACCATCTGGTCCTCCAGGGGCCTGAGGATCAGCACAGGAGGCTCTACAAACACACGGCATTATGGGTAAACATGATGCGTCATGGGCCTTTGGACGTAAGGGCTCTGGATCGTTTCCCCTCAGTTGTTTTAACATTTTCCCTTCAATCAAAATAGTGAAAATACCACCGCTCATCCGTAATCAGACTTAGCTGAGGTGCTGGAGCTGAAGAGTATATCAAATGGGATGAAAAGAAGCAACGTTTAGAAAGAAGAAACGTTTACCCTTCACGAAGAGCTCTGTGGCACACTTCTCATCCCCGACCACGCAGGTGTACGTTGCATCGTCTGCCAGCGAGCAGTGGTTGATGGTGAGGAACCGCTTGTTGCCCACACTCTCAAAGATATACCTGGTACGTGGACAGGAGCTTTTGTTAACACTAGAACAGCCATGTGAGTAAAGAAACATTTTATATCTTTGCACTCGATCAAATTTCAGGTCCCTCTTTTCATGACTTTACCAAGATATGTGCGTTCTACCACCCAGTATCCTTACATTTTCAAAATCACATCAGGATAAGCTAGTATGAAGCTATTTTGCAGTTTTTCTGTGTAGGAAGCTAATTTACAAGCGGCCAACTAGTGGTTGTTGTGTGTAAATAGCAGCTTTGCATTGTAAAAGGGTTAGGCGGCTCTTTTAGTAGGTAAAAAGGCACGGCTGTCTAGTGTTAATGAACGACAACACATCTTTCGTTTTTCATGCATTGTTTTTCTATGGTAGAAACAAATATTGTAGATTGTACTTTGAATAGATGGCGTCACTTACTTGCTGTTGATGGAGGGTTAGTGACAGACCATCCATGTGTTGTGGGGAGAGGGGAGAGAAAATGTGGATGTATGATATGTAGCAATTTTATGAAATATAATTGCATTTCTTAATGTTTCAAGTAATTATGTAACTGTACATTTATAATGGATATTGCATAGCAGTAACTCAATTCAGTATTTTTATTGTTATTTTTAACATTCTCTACCCCTCTGGCTACCTTCCAGTTGGTTTAATCTCCTGTCCATTCTTCAGCCATTTCACTTCTACATTCTCATTCGCCACTTCAATGGCTAGTTGGATTTTGCCGCCTTTTTCCACTTGGTAGGCAGCATCCAGCTTTTTCAGGAACGCTAGAGATTGAGGATACAGGGAGAGTTACTGTTTTGGCACAGTCAACAATAACTTATCACTTCTCTGTTCTAATGAATGTTGCTTTGTCCTCTTTATAGCCTTGTCTCTCCAGGGCTTTGCTCATTAATGGGAGCACAGATAACTATAGGCCTAACTTACAGAGGAGTCTTTCTTAGCCTGAAGGAAGCAAAGTTATTCATTCATCAATAATTCTCTGCCTTGGGGGTGTTGGTGTTGTTACTGACACCAACCTTCACTCTTCTTCTCCTCCTTCTTCATCTTCTTCAGTCGTTTCAGCATACCGCGCAGGTCTGTGATGCCATGCTGGAAGGCTATCTTCTCATAATCGGTGACCGGAGCTTTCAGGAGGATGTCCCAGACGTCCACCTCAGGCCCTTTGGTTACCTTGGAGGCGCTAGCACAGGTACAGGACAGTCAGAGAAGCTAAGCTAAGCTAACACAGGTACAGGACAGTCAGAGAAGCTAAGCTAAGCTAGCACAGGTACAGGACAGTCAGAGAAGCTAAGCTAAGCTAACACAGGTACAGGACAGTCAGAGAAGCTAAGCTAAGCTAACACAGGTACAGGACAGTCAGAGAAGCTAAGCTAAGCTAACACAGGTACAGGACAGTCAGAGAAGCTAAGCTAAGCTAACACAGGTACAGGACAGTCAGAGAAGCTAAGCTAAGCTAACTCAGGTACAGTACAGTGTCCAGTCAGAGAAGCTAAGCTAGTGGCTGGAGATATCACTAAGCTTTATCATTACAATATTGATCATTGGACAGCCTATAGCAGTGGTTCTCAAATCTCTCCTTGGCGCCCAGCCGCTCCACATATTTGATATGTTCCACCACCAGCACACCTGATCAAAGCAAATTTGATTTGTACTTGATTAGTTGAATCAGGTGTGCTGGTGGTGGAACAGATCAAATATGTGGGGCGGCTGGGGGTCCTCAAGGAGAGGTTTGAGAACCACTGGCCTATAGTGACGTGGTTGGTGGTTTGGGCCGCCATGTTGAAAGGTTAGGCAGCCGAGGGGCAAGTTGGGAGAGTGACAGGAGCAGAAGAGACTGTTGGTGGTGGATGAGGATGAAGATCGAGAATGTTTAACTGCATTCTTGACTATGATTTGTATCTTCAGCCCAGTACTGTAGGACATGTTTTATTATGTACTCATGCACAACTTGAGTTATTAGTACAATACTTACAATGCTTCTCTATTAATTGAAAGATGCAGAACATTTTTGTGTCACAAATGATTAAAAGAATCCGAAAACAAACAGAAGTGATTACAACAACATTCATGATGGTTTCTTACCGGCGATGGACCAAACTGCTGTACTCATTCAGAAGCAGAACCCAAGCAACAGGCACGGCAAGACAAACCAGATGGATTAATACAATGCAATGTCCTCCAGGCAGATTGGAGACTACAGACTAAATAATTTAACAATCAAGCAAGAGATGGATCAGTACTACTGTACATGCAACCTATTTGGTCAACTTTCACATTTCTATCATACCAGAGAACACCTGGAGACTATGTCAACATAATGACATCAAATGTCAGGGTATAACATCCACTATTGATGTGACATTCAGTGATTGATTGACATGGAACAGTGCTTGTGCATGATTGGGGAGGGGGGTAGCATACCAGTGCTCTTAAATGAAATGTAGCTGTGATTGGAGATAATAGTCGTGAGAGCCAGTAATGATTACTGTGACACTAAACATGGTTGAAAGACACTGTCTATAGGAACAAGTATGAAAGACGTGTTCTACAGTGTTGTTATCTAACGGGTGGTGGCATGGTGACAGAGCCCTCTGCAGGACAGGAGGGGTGGTGGTGACCTTGCTGGGTGGATTTAGCCCGGGGTCAGAGGTCAGAGTGGTGTTATCAGGATGCAGGATGCTTAGGATGCAGTGTGATTGGGTAACCAGGCTGATTGGAGATCTGATTAGTAGTAGGGTAGACAGAAAAACTCTCAATCCCAAATCTGTTAGTCACACTACTGTAGGAGTCACTTACTCTCTGCAGAGTGACGTCCACAGAAGGAAACAGAACATTTTCAAGAGAGATAAATGCAAGATGATTTATCTTATTAAGATTAATTAAGATTAATTAATTCAACATGTTCCCATTGCAGCTATTCACAAAACATTTAGGACAGACATTGGTAAGAAATCATTGAATGATCATAATAAATGATTATATAATGATTGGAGCACTTTGAGCTGCAACATTTGCAGCAAAATTGCTATACAAATAAAAAGTTATTATTATTATTATTATATATATACTTTGGCTGCAACATTTGCAGGAAAAGTGCTATACAAATAAAAAGTTATTATTATTATTATTATTATTTGTCACCAAGCATTCCTGCAAGAAACATCTCATGATTGGTGGAGGCCATTAGAAAAATACTTACAATCTAGCTTTAAACAAAGTACTCACCTCTTCCTTAGCAAAGCGCTGAAGTCCAGCTCTCCTGCCTCCTCCTTCCCATCCCCCACGCTACTGTAGAGGTAACAGAACCAAGAGCAATATCAGTACCCACAATGCACTGTGTTGTCCCCTTCTGACTTCTGGATGTGGCTCATCACCGTCCAAGTTCCTACTATGTCCTGTGCACATTAAAATACATATACTAAATGTAACATGCATTACATTATGTTAATAGATTATAGGACATAATCAGTTCTAAGAGGATGACAGACAAATTTGTGCTGCAGTTTATAGCTACAATGTAGCGGCCATAGTCATAGTCACTACATACTGTATTTAGGGATCCAAATTAAACTTTGACAAACAAAATGTAGAGATATGTATTGTAAACGGTATTAGGGTTAGGGTTTTTCTTCCATTTCATCTTGTATTCTGTTTCTTCATACAGTAATGATCTAAAGGGACATTACTATGAGAGAATTGAACATCAATGAAAAATATTGGGTAACAACTGCAAATGCCTAGGAGCTGGCAGGACCTTTGAAGGTTAAGACAAGTTTGAGATCCACTGCTTACTACAGTATAAACAGACAGACAACGTGGCAGACAGACATATAAATGATAACGTATGCATGGATGAGATGAATCAGGGATTGGCTGGACTTGGATTAATACATGAACGATGAACGGACGGATGGATAAATGGTTGTTAAACGGAGAGAGGTTCTGCTTAGCTGGACCTGTAACCAACCAGTGACCACAAGAAGCAACAATCCTCCCAAACAAAAAACAAAAGCACCCAAGGTGAACCTCAACACCTGGTCACAAAAATCCCCATGAAATATCCCCCACACGCTGCTCAATAGGGGGGGATAAGGGATTTCCTCATGGTGGATGAGGGAAGTGTTTATCTCTTCCTTCTGATGTCTGAAGCGATCAGGGATTAAACAAGAGGGGGTCTGTGGTGGTTTATGTGGTAGAGTTACAGTACAACAACGCCTACTGGCTTTCTCCCAGTGATACATGTCCTTTGACAGACGATCACTAGGCTGCACTGTAGACACCGAAAAGCCGGGGGTGTCTACTTCTGTGTCTACAGTGCATCCTGCTACTTCCAGTACCATCAGGCACCAGGGGACATCAGGACCAAACTCTCACTCTGCCTGGGTTGATGTTTGTGCAGCTGGCCCTCCGCTGTTTTGATAAAGACTCAGAGACTCAGTGGCAGATCAGAGAGGGGGTCTTGACTGACATTAATCAGAGGGCTGTACCGCTAAGCAGCCCACACCGATTGTACTCTCCCGACTCTCTCGCCCAGTCCTGGAGGGTGCTTTTGTCAAAGTTGACACAACGACAGCCACGGCCAAGCTGTCATATCCCCCCGGAGGATGACCCTGTATACAGCGCGGGGGTTTAACCTCTCTTTAGAGGATTAGCTTGGTTAAATCCTCTCCCTCTCTCCCCTCTCTCTTTTTTTCTCTGGCCATGGCTGTTCTTCTCAAACCCAGCGGAGGAAGGCTCCATATGTCAAGACACTGGTTCTGTTTGACTCAAAAAGAGAAAGTTCCAAAGAGGGGAGAGGCTGAAAACCTTCTCCTCTGTTCTGTTTTGGTATTAATATCAATCACAGTTCCTAGTGTTTGAATATGAGCCCCCAGTGTTGCAGCAAACTCCTCCTCCTTTCACCTCCTACAGTACCTTAATCCTGCTGCACCTTTCTTCTTAGCAGCTGAACTCCTGACAAGTTGGCATGTCCACACAGTTATTCCTCACACACATCCTCAGGACCATATAGATACTTAAATATCTAAGCATGTTGTTCTGCGTGTTGCTACCCGCGCTGGCTGCACTGAACAATTGAAAACTAAGTTCTCTAATAGTGCCTGACATGCTAGTGGACTCTAGATATGATACAGCACTCATACAGCATTCTTTACTACTACTTTTCATTCCTTGATGGCTACCGATTTATCTTGGCTATTTAGCAATATTTTAAAGCTAAAATCTACATACTGTACTGGACCTTTAAGAACATGTTTTCATGTCTTCATTTGTCTAATTTACTGTATAGTGCTATATCATAATTCACACTTGAAAATACATAATTGTACACATACAGTGGGGCTAACATAACCACCCAGTGAAATGCTGTATAAGGACCTGTGTCATGATGTGAAGAGTATGAAGTAGAATTGTTTTTCTGACATAAGTGTGAAAAGGGATGGGACACCCTTTGGTTGCAGTATACTGTACACTCTTGCTTCACATACACGCGCGTACACACACACACACACACACACACACACACACACACACATACACACAGACACACACAGATACACACACACAAACACACACACACACACACACACACACACACACAAGAACACACAAGAACAATAAAACATGAGAGGCTTACGTGCGTCTGAAAGCTGCCCTGATGTCAAACCCTTCCACGGGCCTGGCCTCTGGAATATGACAGAACGATCAGAGAGAGATACCTTATTGACTTTTAACAAAAGATACAGTACCGTCACTCATAACTGATCAGTCACTTTAGTGTGGAGTAATAAAACCAACAAGTCTACAAAATAAGGCCACAGTCTTTGTGATTGTAGGGCGTTGTGTAGAGGTCCGCGGGAGACCCACCATGCACAACCAGGTCGAAGTTGCAGCTGTCAAACTTGTCACGGGACGACACCTCAACCCTGTAACCTCCGGCGTAGTTAGCCTTGGCTGCAATGACGTTCATCTCAAAGGTGTACACCTGGTGAAGACACGAGGCCGTTATAATATGTAATTTATCAGTGACGTCATTTTAGTGCTGTAATCTAAAGCATACATGATGTAATATCCATCGTTGTATAAGACAGCTGAGCCCTCTCTATCATGAGCCTAAACACCATACATAGGTTTATTAATAATAATAATAATAATAATAACTTGGTTTTATATAGGGCCTTTCTCAAACCCAAGGACGCTTTACAGCTTTTACAGTCAGAAAGTCAGACAGACAGAACAGAAAACCCCCCAAAGAAAACCAAAAAGGCAGCGACAGTGACAAAACTAGACTAGGTGGGCCAAAGGCCTCGGTGAACAGATGCGTTTTGAGGGCTGATTTGAAGGTGTCCAGGGTAGGGGCATTACAGCACAGTAATAGTTACAGTAGCTAACACACATAGATAACAGACATAGATATTAACCTTATTGTTGCGGTCATAGACCTCCTTGAGCTGGAGGTGTTTCCCAGTCTTACTACCCAGGTCCATCCACTTCCCCTTGAACCACTTGATGGTCGGCTTCTTCAGTAGTGAGGTAGCGTTCACCTTTGCTATAAACGTGATATTCTCACCTGGATATAAATTGTGAATAGTGGGACATAGTTGTGGATATATCACCATCTCTATGAACAGCATGATATTCAACTGTCAATTCTTTATGAGGAAGCTTATGTTGTATGTATGACACAATATGGATGGTTATGTACTGTAGAGAAATGTCAAATCAGGCAGAAGACAGGGAGGCTATTCCCTTGTGTTGCCCTTGGAGCTTCCACTCACCCACGGTGACCTCGCCACTCTGGGGTTTCTCTGTGAAAAGGCCTGTCAGGTCCTGTCTGGTGTCAGGTGGCTGACCGTCTGGAGAAGAAGTAGAGGGAGAGGTTGTTACAGGAGAGAGAGAGAGAGAAGGCAGACACATGCATGGGACCAAGGAAAAACGACTATTTTTGTCTTCCGTTGTGAATTTGTATACATTAAGCTGGCGTTATAGTTCAGGCACGACACGCGATGTGGAACGGCGCAGCTGTTCGTCAGTTGAGTTGACGGACCCTCAGGTGACAGATTCACTCATATGCAAAACATCCATGACGCGTTCAGGGACAGCTGTGTAACGCAACACTCCACCATGGTTACACAGTATGAAGTCCCTGGCTATGAGGCTAATACTTGTTGGTCACCCCACCCACTGCCCCAGACACTTCTCGGTCACCCTGTGTGTTTAACCTAGCAACAGCAGGGTTCGATAGGGTTCAAGTTCAAGTTCAAGTTTATTGTCATTTATACTACAGTTAGTTCCGAACAAGTAATTTGATTGGACAAGAGGCATTCCATGAGTGCTGATATACAGTATAACAGCACTGGGACTTTCAACTATATGTATCACTCCGCCGCACAGGTGTTCTATTGTTTGTGTTCAGGTCACTAGGTAACAATCCAGTTGAAGTTCAGTTGCGGAACTATTTTTTGTTGGCTTAGCCAAAATAAATGATTAAATAAACAAACAAATCATAATCTGTTGTCGCTTATTACTGTTAACTAATAAATGGCGCTGTAGAACTGTTGTATAAAAGTATAACATTTCATTGTATTAATACATTTAAGCAATATCACACACGGCCGAGTTCCGAAGTCAATCACAGCCGTGCTGATATTCAGTATAACAGCACTCCCTCTTGTGCGATATTGCTTAAATGTATTAATACAATGAAATTATTCAGCCTTGTCTCTCTCTGTAGTATCACACACAACAAACATAGTCCACAATACAAACAACACAACAATACAGTACAAGGTGCTTAGTGCAGGGTGTAAAGGTCTTAGTGCAGGGGGTAAAGGTCTTAGTGCAGGGTGTAAAGGTCTTAGTGCAGGGGGTAAAGGTCTTAGTGCAGGGTGTAAAGGTCTTAGTGCAGGGTGTAAAGGTCTTAGTGCAGGGGGTAAAGGTCTTAGTGCAGGGGGTAAAGGTCTTAGTGCAGGGTGTAAAGGTCTTAGTGCAGGGTGTAAAGGTCTTAGTGCAGGGGGTAAAGGTCTTAGTGCAGGGTGTAAAGGTCTTAGTGCAGGGTGTAAAGGTCTTAGTGCAGGGTGTAAAGGTCTTAGTGCAGGGGGTAAAGGTCTTAGTGCAGGGTGTAAAGGTCTTAGTGCAGGGTGTAAAGGTCTTAGTGCAGGGTGTAAAGGTCTTAGTGCAGGGGGTAAAGGTCTTAGTGCAGGGTGTAAAGTGCCAAGTGCAGTGCGCATGGTTCAACTGTTCAGCAACCTGACTGCCTGTGGGAAGAAACTATTTCTGAGGCGGGTGGTGTGTGAGTTGATACTTCTATAGCGTTTTGGGGATGGGTGAGTGTGAATAGTGCATAGGCAGGGTGGGAGGAGTGTGAATAGTGCATAGGCAGGGTGGGAGGAGTGTGAATAGTGCATAGGCAGGGTGGGAGGAGTGTGAATAGTGCATAGGCAGGGTGGGAGGAGTGTGAATAGTGCATAGGCAGGGTGGCTGGTGTCTGGCTGGTGGCTCCCTGCCACACTGTGTTTGATATTTGATATTTTATGTCGTTAAACTTTTGGCAGGGAGCTAAATAGAGCAGAGCCATCCTATTAAGCCACACTTAAATGTATTTCCGTTGTCATTAAATAATGTTTATTTATGAATGAATGAATGATTGAACCAATGTAAGAGTCCTGACTGAGTTGCTATCGTGGCTATAGTATATGCCCTTTGATTACCCTCTTAACCCTAAAGCTGCCAACATTTTTTGTAAACTTTGTTCACCGACTGGGGGAAAAAAGTTTTAAAATGTTCACACTTTAATTGTTTATAAAAACGTCAAATGGGGTACAAGATTTTACATGGCCCTATTTATTTTTTTAACTCACTTGAAAACAATATATATACGTATATATACAGTATATATATATATATATATATATATATATATATATATATATATATATATGATACGATACAGCCAATGAATGCCATGTACATGCCAACATGAAGGTGCACGGTAACACTAAGTGGCAGACCATGTCATTGCAATGTCCCTGGTTCGATTCCACCCATATCCTGCATGACAACCTCTCTTTGACCTATCCTTACTGTCAATCTCTATCCTAATAAAGGTCCCAAAATATAATAACTTTTTATACAACCTCATACTGTACATGTCATAATGACAGGCTTGAATAGACTTCCTATTAACAAGATAATTTACTTCCACTTATCCAGAAACTGACGAGTCGTCAATGGCCTATGCTCCACTGGGAGTTAAGGGCCGAAGTAAGAAAGTATCCAGAAACTAAATACAATCTAAGTTTGTCAATAGGATATCTATGAGGCTTGTATGAATTTATGATATTTTGGAGTAAAAATGTGTTTAATCTACAGTGCCTTTAGAAAGTTGATACTCCCTTTCAACATGTTCACCATTGTCCTAGAGGCTGTAAAACATATTTATCAAAATACATTCAATTCACCGTAGTAAAAAACAAACAAACAAAAAAAAAACAGAGAAGACACCCCTCTTGGTGTGGCTCTTCTAAATGTTGCTCAAATGCAAAAAGAAATGTCTCAATCGGTTGAATTGAGTTAATTAAGTTAATTAAGTGCAATGATAATCCAAAATATGTTATATTCTTTCACTTTGAAACTGTCCGGTAGGCTGTGTACTGTAGATCCTTGTGACAAATCTGAAATGTCAATTCCAGGCTCTGGGACAACAAAATGTGAACATTTTGAAAATGTACAATGTCTAAATGTGCATTATGACCCTTTTAATACTGTACAAGACATTTAACACTGTACAGGACAGCAAAGGTGTGTATCTGCTCTAGGGATCGTATAGACAAGGTCCTGTATGTCTAACGTGGACCCTCCCTCAGGTCCTGATGTGTCCTGTGGCTGTCCGTTACCTTCTGCTGGTGGAGGCTCCACTGCTGCAGGGGTCTCTGCGGGGGCTGGGGCTGGGGGGTCGACAGGTGCTGGGGCCTCCTCCACTGGGGCGGGGGGCTCCCCTGGAGAACCCCCTGGGGCTGGAGCATCAACCGGGGGTGCCGTTTTTTTAGCAGCTGGGACACCTGCAAACCAAGAGTTTCAAATAAATGGACTGACCTATATTAGCGCCTTATTCCAAAGCGCTTTACAGTGGCCTCTCATTCACCCATTCACACACACATTCACACACCAATGGCGGCCAAGATACCATGCAAGGCGCCGGGCCCGCTCAGTGGGAGCTATTTGGGGTTCAGTGTCTTACCCAAGGACACCTCGACATGTAGGCAGTTGGGGCTCGAACCACTGATCTGCCGACCTTGCGATCATTAGACACTGGCTCTACCTCCTGCACCACAGCCACCCCAAATAGGACACTCATGTCTCGAGTCAATCAATATACAGTACCAGTCAAAAGTTTGGACTCAATTGAATGGGAAAATGTGTCCAAATGTTTGACTGGTACCGTAGGTTAAGTTGATGTCATAAGCCTTTATACACTAGTTGCTTTTTTTCTCCTCTTTTTGTGTCCTCACAAAGCAACAACATTACATAAAAATTCATGTCTGGCTTTGATTTTCATTATTTAATTCTCAGCATAACCTATCATACAAATACTGTATTTCTTTGTAATCTTCTTTTAAATGTCACGTGCGGTGTGTCATCTTGTCAGCTGCCTCTCACGGCTATCCTGAGTGTGCTAGCGGCCTGGCTGTGGCCATGGCGGCGGCAGCGGTGGTGGTGGTGGTTACTCATGAGGAAACAATCTGTTTGTGTCAGGGTGAAGGTCGTCAGGGTGAGTTTGATATGAACCACTTACGGCAGCTCTGTGGCAGAGCCGTCTAGAGAGCTGCTCCCAGTCTGAGCCCCAGCTCCAGCTCCCCAGACACGGTTCCTGCCTTATCAGCCTGTACACACGACCACACCAGGACACACTGACAGACTGAAAGGGCATGTGTGTCTATGTGGGTGACTAAGCAGGCGTTGTACACACACACACACACACACACACACACACAGTTGAACACACAGTGCTCGGTGGTTTTGGTTTTTAACAAGTGCAAACATACGGTGAATATTGTCTGTAAACATAGACAATGATTACAGAGTGGTGATTACAACCAGCAGTGCTACTGCTACTACACACGTGGGTTGGTGCTCAGTGGACTCGAGGGTTTTAGTACTTCTCCTCTCACAGTGCCTAAGGGGAGTGAGTGAAGGGCTCTGGACTCGAGCCTGAAAAGCTCTCGCACCTTCCTTCTCCTTGACCTTCAGGTCAAACTTGACCTTTGAACTCCCGGCGATCACGGCATACCCGCTGCTGTCCTCCGCGGTGACCGATTGGATGGTCAGGGAGTGCTTGCTCCCGTCCGCCGCGATGACATACTTGTCGTCATCTGTGGCGATGTCCTTTGTGTCGCACTGCCATCTCACCTTGGCATCTGGCTTCTCGGTCTCGGCCTCAAATACCACCGATGCCCCCTCCTCTGCCACTTGAGCCTTTGGTTTCTTGGAAAATGCTGAGACTGAAGAGGGGGGGGATGGGTGAAGAATGAAAGGGGTTCCCTTTCTGATGCCCAGCTTGTCAGACAGTGTGTGATGGACAGCTTTGAAGTGAGAACATCATTCGGTGCGTTGTTATGAGGCCTATACCCAGTATGTTCTGGACTACATTAGTCAATATTCTCATTTACCTAATACTTCTTCGATTATGGTATCTTGGCTCATTTAAGCCATCCATCTGAAGTAGAAAAAACAAATAAAACCTTTGCTAGCGGCAAAGCTGCTGCTGCCTCCCTTGTCCAGCCATAAAGCGTAGTAACTGCAGTAATCATAGATGTAGCATTGTATACACACCTGTTTTCCCACGATAATTAATCATACCTACCCCCTATCTTGACATGAGCTAAATGATTCAGATTAGAGCTAGAAGATAGTCCAATGTCATCATGAAATCATGAATGTTTCCGTTGCTTGGTATCGTATCAGAAGATACAACACTTAATAACCTCCAGTTTGTTCTTGATGACACATTTATAGTCTATACTAGCGTATCACGTATCTCTTCTTAGTATCGCCTTTCTCCATGACTCATATCTGGTGTTTCTTTTAGCCTCTGACGACTAGAGAACTGGTAACACGCAACAAATCCACATTACATGAATGACCTCGACATGGAGCAAGATGACCTTATGAGCTTAAATATAGAATGCATATGTGCCGCCGGCTAATAAATGCACTCAGCACGCCACAGCAGTGACAGGGCCACAGGTAGCAACAGTAGAGGGATTAGTTGGACTCTATTTCGGTGGCAGTAGAACGAATGGTACGTCCGCTCGCTGTAGCCGTGTGTGTTCTCTATTTGATCAGGCTAGTGATGACTGGTGGATGACTTTCCTCCTCAACAGCAGGGGCCCGACAGCAGGTCCGGTCTATGTGTCCAATATTTCACTCCAGCTCCATCAGAATCAAGGTCAATTCAAATACTAAAATAGTATAGGGTTGAAATCTAATCTCCTCTAATCTAACCCTAATCCGACCGATAGTTCAAGTAAGAACGCAAAACAATCAACAATCAACTGATTTATAGCATGATAGAGTCAGGACTAATGTACCATATTGCAGCTTACTGTAGTAAATATGAGTTGAAACAGTACCAACAGTATCTAAATGCAACCGTTCTGCCTTACATTTTGATTCGAAACTGATTAAAACCACCCTCTGCTCCATCTGTTACAGTAAAAGGGCGCGAGACATGCTGTACATGTCAGGACACATGCTCTGTTGATGGGGCAGGGTGTCAGTGTTAATGCTGAATTACTCAAGTAGATCATGACTATTACTGTTTGGCGAGTCCTGAATGCTGACAGTCTTAGCAGAGCATATCTGAGTACCTGGCCCTATTGTTCAGTAGGTGGACTGCATTGAGTGACCTGTTCTGCTGATTTGCTCTTTCCACAGTTCACCACCATGCATTCCCATCGAGAAGGGAGAATAACAATAGAAAGCCATTCTGTCACATTGGAATCCTGTCAGGCATTTTTGGACTAGTGTGTGTGAGATGATTGATGGTTTTTGTAATGAATGCAGCGGTGCTTGAAACATTACACTCTGGATCTAACGTCATACTCTTTGATAGATCTACAGGGCGTGTGAAGTAATTTGCGAATATACTAAATCATATATTTATGTCAAATCAAAGTCTCTTATACAAGATACAGTATTTATTTTAGGTACAACAGCGTACACTATACAATTATTGCCACACAATAAAAGCAGTATCAATGTTTACACAACTCCACTGCATCATCATGACTCATCATGGAAACAGATTGTGAATGTCTTCAGTACTCATGACTTGAGTATAGCCATGGTATTGACGTAAGATATACGTAAGATATGACGTAGATATGGCGTAAGATATATGTGACGTAACCACGTGACGTTCATACTGTATATCATACCGGGGAATATCCTGTGCATAGCCAACGTTTTTCTTTTTTTCCTTTTTTGTTGTTGTTTATAATGTTGTTTATAATGCCCCAGTACAAAAATACTTTCGTATATTGGTATTGTATAGTTGTTTACTTTTTGCCTGTAGCAAAACCAGCTACTTGAATTTGTCCCAGGGTCCCTAGCACTTGAACACAGTCAAACGGAGATGGGTGTGGTCCAAGAAGGTAGGGTGGAGAGGACGTTAGCTACGGCACAGGTGGAAGTGATATGTCGCTAAGATCTCTTTCTTTCAGATGGATGAACACTCCTCCCTACGCCTACTTGTACTCATACACCCCTATCATACCGGTATAGGGCTTAAGAGGAGTACTTGGAAGAGCAACACAAATCATACAATCCAAACCCACTCTGATTGCAACTGTGAAGAAAATAAACAACGCCATGAGATGACCACTGCTCAAATGTCAGGCGGGGGGGGATGTTGTTAAAGAAGGAAAGAAAGAGAAGAAGGGATTCTAGATTTGTGTTTACCCGGTTCCCTCCCTGTTCTAGGGACAAAGATGCTAAAAGATGGTAAAAATAAATCCGTCCGAGCGCACTGACCTGTTTTCTTGGCTGGTTCGGGCATCCTGAACAAGACAGTAACCAGTTTTCCTCCCAGACAGTAACAGACAAGCTCTACAGACTAGCCTCCCTCACCTCTCGCCTTTAATACTGGGTCCCCCCATACAACCCCCCCTCTAGTCACCAACCCCCCACCCTTTTTTGTCACGCCTGCCTGGACCCAATCCCTAACTCTGTCCCAACAATGAGATACTGCGAAAGAAACAAACCTCACAACCCCACCCACTCCCCCGACTCCCTCAAACCCCCGTCCCCCCCCCCTCCTCGCCATCCGCCGCTTAGACCCTTCTGACCTCCGGCAGACGATATTTCAACCATCCCTTCTTCAAACACCTCCACTGCATGACAGACTGAAGGAGGGAGGGGAGGGAGGGGAGGGGATGGGAGGCAGGGGTTAAATTTAGCAACTGAGTCCAGCGTCAGGGTCTCTCTGCTCTCCCTCCAGATCTGTGCCGCTGTCTGCGCTCGCCTGCGCTCCCTGGCCCTGGCCCCCACCCTGAAAAAAAAAAAAGGCCCAGATCCAGAAAACAGACAGGAGGCTAGAGTATTCCTTTTATCTGCTGGCAGGGATGTGAGTGCTTTTCCCCCTGGTAAACTTGGACTTCCACGAATCCTTCCATCACAGCGATGGAGTGGCTAGCTTTCCATACTCCAGCTGCTTTTACTAGCATGTGTTAGCATCTGACCAGACGCACTGTAAACAGCCAACTACTGTACCTCCTGTTCATGATACTTTTATAGACTTTTATATTTAAACCCCACACAGGAGGTACTGTACATGTACATGTATATGTACTGTATGTCTGATAGCCTCCCTCTCTATATATATCTCCTTTATTGTTGTGTCAGTTGAGTGGTATTATGTTGCGTGACACAGCAGCAAAGCTTAGCATCTTATTAGCAGAGGCCTATGTGTCCATAGTGTTGATTGCGAGGACGTGACTGGGTGGAGTTAACATTTATGGAGTATTTGAGTATTTGGCCCCGTATTTGGCCCCGTGTTTGAATTTCCTAACAGGTATGTTGGGGGTAATTCGGTTGTTAAGTCGTGACGTGTTTCCGGGTCCAACGTTGGCTAAGGCGCTCTCTTCGAAATGCCTCAGTAATAATAATAATTCATTATATTTATATAGCGCTTTTCCGAGGCTCAAAGACGCTGACAAATATGGGAAAAACGGGAAAGTGTTGTGTCCCTTGTTGTATGAATAGATCCGAGTCTAAAAAACGATTGAACTGTCATTCTATCGCTGTAGTACACTAGTACTCTGGTGCAGGGAATTTCTGGTTTGGACCCGGAAATTGCTAAACGTCACGTTTGACGTCAGACTTAACAACCAAATAAGGCACATCTCACACCCTGGTCCCATACCCTGTTGGTTTGTCTGTGTACAGTATGGTACATTATAGGACTCTGTCTCTGTCTTACCTTCTGACTATCTGCCTCATGCTGCCCTGATAATCAACTACCATGTTAAAATACTAGAACAGCCGTAAAGAAATGATTCTACCATTTCAAATTTCAGGCCTCTCCTTTCATGACTTTTCCTAGATATGTGCGTTCTACCGCCCAGTATCCTTACCACATCAGGATAAGCCAGTATAAAGCTATTTTGCTGTTTTTCTGTGTAAGAGGCAGGTTAATTTACAAGCCGGCCAACTAGTGGTCGTTGTGTGTAAATAGCAGCTTACCATTGTAAAGACTATGGTCATTTGCCCCCCGAGGCGGCTCTTATAGTAGCTAAAAAAAACACGTCTGTTTTGTGTTAATGATAATAGTTATTTTGACCCTCATTGTGTTGCTCGTTCAGTACAGAACTGTTGGGATGTCCCCGTGGCTGCTGCTTGCGTCACAGTGTCTCTCCACAGTGGTTGTGTTTATGTTTTAACTATATACCTTATTGTTCCCAATCTCTTTTGGGGTTTTCTGTCTTTTTGCTTGTCGTGAGCTTAGAATGATAAGGTTCTATCTCCGTTTAGGGTAGTTCAGAGATATTGAGCGTCAAAGTTTTTACATTCCACTATGTTTTGTGAGATGGAACCTTTGTATTGGATTAATTACTAACTAAAAAATGTCAACATTTAAAAAAATAACACCACACAGGCATTAGTACCTCCTAAATTTCGTTGTTTGGTACCTGTACTGTAGCAATGACAATAAAGTCCATTCCATTCCATTCCAATAAACACCTAATGGATCAGATTATGTAAAAAAACTCAATTTTGACAAAAATGGAGATAGATAGAACCTTATAATTCTAATGTCACGTTGTGTTAGGCTCGCTAGGTTCACTTCAGGACAAAACCCTGATGAAAAATCAAATGATGTATCGATCTTCCTCTTGATTGTGCCCTCACCAACATCCCGCCTCTCATGTCGTCTAGTTCCCCTTTGTGGCTCTCCGTCACAGAGTGTGTGTCATCACCCAGCATTATTTACACTGCCCCTCTCTCTGGGGGGTCTGGCCTCCACATGCCGGGGCTGGTGGGGGCTGGTGGGGGTGGGTGGGGGCCGGGGACGCTGGTGAGGGTTGGTGGGGGTTGTTGGGGGTTGGGGAGGCCGGCCTTGTCTGCTGTCGGTGGTGGGACCCATAACCTGCTCTAATGTCTATATATTATCATGGTCTGCACTGGCGTTGTCGGTACATGGCTGTGATTCCTGGAGGGTTTCGCTCACGCAAGTCTGTTATGTCCCAGAACAATGTAATTGTAGAGTCAATTAAAAACACATGTTGTGTGTTTCGTCCTCAAAGGGGATATACAAGCAAGTTCACAATGCACATTATGTAATTGAGTCATTCTATAATACAAACACAGATGCATTGTACAGTGCACATACACATAAACACACACATAATTAACGATATACGTACATGAACATAGTATTGTATTACAAATATCAAACACATTTGGAGTGTAGGGTTCTTTGAATGGTTGGTTGAATGCCCATACATTGTTGTTGTTGTCCCTAGGCTAGGAATAGATTGCACGCTAGCTCAGAGGAGACAAGGGCCTGCGCCTCATCTGGGAACACAGGCGGAGGATAAGGTTCTGGGTGACAGGTCTCTTCACCCCTCCTCTGTGTCAGGGACATGGAGTTGACCAGAGGTTGAGAGAGGAAAGAAACAGTCAAGGGGACAGCAGGCCGCCTAAACGGTTTCAGGTTCAATCATTGCTGAGATCTCTCCTTACCTCCCAGAATGCTGAGCTGTACAAACATGGTACTTTATACGTTTGAGTGGAAAAATCATTTTCCACACATTCGAAAGTGGATTTTGGCCCTAAGTGACATGTTAGGTGTTATGGAAAGTTAAACAACAGTATTGTAATTGTCTTAGATAAGCAATACTTTGGTCAAAGCTAGAAGTCAGTGCTTCCTCAGTCCTAGTATTTCACTTTCTTTCATTAATGCAAAAGAGTTCCCCTTTTTCTGTAATGGATCATTTGGTCTTTGAGTCTTTTTGTTTGATTTACGTTCCTTTTCAGCACAGGTCACCACGGAATGTTTTGCATAGTCCAACACAGTGCACACGAGTTGTTGACGACAGAAGGTCTAAAAAAAAAAAAGGGGAGATCTCTGAGGACCTCTAGTGGTCATCTGTGTTGCTATTCTGGAACATTCCACTGTTGATAATTAATTATTCAAAACGCACCTGCCTCTCTCCCTTGTATAATAGGAATAGAACAAGTCTAGATATCAGTGTGAGTATGATGGTGGTATTGTTGCTGAACAGCACAGCAACATGCCTACATGTATACCTATCCTCAAAGGCCACGTCTTACAGCAGTAGAAAGCCAACGAAGCTACAGGATTGTCAAATGAGAGACGACATTTACAGTAGGTGTTCACATAATGCTATTTACAAGATTAGCAGTTGTTGATTAGAACAATCCCAAAAGGATTTCTACCTTCATAATCATCTATTACACAGTACCTCTTTATCCACCCCCCCTCCCCCCCTCCCCCACTCCCCCCCCACTCTGTCTCACTTTGCTATGGTTTTTCCCCTCTGTCTACAAATAGGTCTTCCTGTCAAAATGAGACTTCCCCAGCACTTCGCCGCTGAACATGTACGTCAGCTTCTTCTTGATCTTTTTGACCTCGCCGGTCTTGCCGTAGTTGCGTAAGGCCCGGGCCATCTTCTGATAGGTCATCTTCTTGCGGTTGCCCTTCTGCACGCCCCAGCGGTGGGCCAGGGCCTCCTTGTGCTTGGAGGAGAACTGGAAGCTGCCCTTGTCCCGGTCCACCCACCAGATACAGTCCTTCATGTCCCCGTCCCTCAGCAGGTCCAACAGGAACTGGTACAGACGGATCTTCTTCTTGTTGCCTGTAATAATAATACGACAAAAGTAGACCATAGATAAACACAACGCAATGGATCTTTTTCAGGGGCTCCCTGCCTAAGTACAGTTCCCCATTCTGGGGAAGTGTGTCCAAACTTTTGACTGGTTC
>NC_137689.1:4963542-5046042 GCF_963989245.1 Nansenia antarctica | reverse complement strand
TCTGTGAAGTGACTGTCTGGCAGCTCACCAAACTCTGCATGATGGACATGATGTGGGTGGTAGTCCCAGTGTTCTGACCAGAGGGGTAGAAATAAACTGTGTTAATGTGTTGTTAACAAAACAGTTCATCAAAGCTTGAGCTGCAACGTTTGCAGGAAAAGTGCTGTACAAATACAAGTTATTAGTTATTATTATTATTATTATTATTATTATTCCTGTTCCCTTGATTACTTAGTCTATAAAATGGTTAAACATGTTCATCATGTTCATCCTGTATGAGGTAGGAGGACAACATGGTAATATGAAATGTACAGAGTTGGTCACAAATGTTTGACAAAGAAAAAACGTTTTCACAATGTCCGTATGACGTTGTAATTAGATGTGATGGTTAGGGTTAGGGCTAGGGTTTTTCATGTAAATGTGGTGTACCAATAATAACAATACTCATTGCAAACATAAAGTGTTAACAGAAAAGGTATTGCAACTCCACAACATGGCACAAAGCATGTGAACACAAACTTCCGTTGACGGCGCAAGCATGGTGTTTAGGTTTTCTGTTGCAATAGGCAAACTGTAGAGTAAACAACTCCAAACTATAACAGATTATGCCTGCCTATGAACTACAGTAGTTTTGCATTCGATGCTCTTAGATTTATCCTGCTTGATATAAATATTAGAATTTGGAGTCTTCAGCAAAATGCATTATGCTGTTTCCTGTTCACACCATCTCTGCCTTGACAGTTGTTCTTGTTTTTCTTTCTTTTTTACTCAATTGTCAATGTTTTAAAATGTTTGCTGTGTGTAAAAATGTTCTTATAGTGATCTTTTGTATTTGACACAACACCACAAATTTATCAAGATGTGAAAGTGAATTGAGGTGATATTTTGAACATACTATAACCTTTGCCACTTGCCATTGTTATAATAATCAAATGTCATATAAAAATGTTCAGAAAATGATAAAAACAGACTAGATTCTACTCCTGCAAGTAATTATTTAAAATAGAACTGACCCAAACTTTCCATTATGTGAAATAGTGATGGCCATTGTTATGATAAACTCTATTTAAATAAATATTTACGCTTTACAAGATCCACAGCTCATCGTTATTAAACATCTAGATGCATCATGCTTTTTTGTATCATCTAAAAAAAATACATTTATAATAACATTGTAATAACATTGTCAAGCTTGTACAACATTGTTGTACTTATAAATGTATAATTACATCGATCCATTCAATGAGAATAATCAGATAATACAAATTAAAGTAACATTTTATTTTATTTTCAGTTTTTTTCATTACTATCATTTTAGGATCAGTTGAATGCAAGAGAAAGTAAATAACCTAACAAACCCCATGGGGGAGAAGTTGTTCTAGGTTGTTCTGTAGGTCTGTAGTCTGAGCGCCCGAGAGAAAAAGCATCTGTTTCCTGTACTCCATGGGGCCAACATATTCGTCTCCAGCTGCGCTACTGTATCTTGCTACTTTTTATGTATTAACTCCAATATCAGGTCAACCCCATGACTGTAGGAGGGTCGTCAGTCTTCCCCTCACTGAAACTGACTGCAAAATATTTAGTATCAGGCTGAAATCATTTTAGGTAGTATACAGTACACTCTGACAGCAACTTCAACAAAGCACTGGGAATTCATCTTCAGTGTCATCACATTACAGTCAACAATATCAACTTCCTATTCATATTGTGACCATGCAAATCAGCAGATAAGGATGTATCATTGATAGGATCAATGTGTTTAAGCTCACCTCCTTGGCTTTCTCCATCGACGACGTAGGGATACGAGTACTCTGCTGTCTGCTGTCTGTAGATCTCAGGATCATACATCTCATCAGGAGGCTGTTAGGGCAAAACAATGTTCAATGAATTCACGAAATTAGAAAAAGACCCTGACACAAGTATCCAAAATATGGATCTGTTCGTACGTTAGTAGTGTGTGTTGGCAGTTTGCTTACATGCCCTTCTATCATTATCTTTATATTGTGTTTTAATCAAATGTGAGGTATTGGGCTGATCGAAATATTTTGGGAAATCTTGTATCAAAAAACTGTAACTTCAGTCTATTGTCATGTATTTCAATAGACTTTTATAGTATTGTATATAAAATAAGTAATGTAAAAAAAAAATGAAAAAATATTTGAGATAGATATGCATATATAACATACTACGTATGTGTACTATACTTTTCCAAAGTTTTAGAAGTTATCCATTCATTTGAATCTGTTCACAGATTTGTATCAGTGATTGAACTATTAGAAAAAGAAAGGTAATACATGTTTATTGAACTTCTATCCACATCTGAGTGCTGGTGAGCTGACACTATTAGAGAGGCAATTATTATCCTCTACATACTACACATACCGCTGGGCACATACATCCACATCCACACGCAAACAAAACAAACAAACAATCACACAAGCAGGTACCGTCGATGAGCTCAATAAATTACCACAACTACCAAGTTGTAATACAAAAGAACAGGTATATGGAGATATACTTACAGTTATGAAGTACCCCTCCATTCTGTATGGATGCAACATGGAGGCTTCTTCTAGAGACTACCGACTCTCAGGCACTTAGCTTGCGATTCTCTCTCACAATCTTTCAAAACCTTTACCTCACCATTGCACAACGTTACAAAATTTCCTCTCACCAAAACAAAACCAAAAAAGTCCTCCTCTGCCTACTTTAATGTGTACACTTGTATACCTACAGTACACTGTTGTTTCTCTAGGCCTCTACGTATAGTACATCTAATACAATCTAATAAGTAAGCTCCACTCTGGGATTGTAAAAAGGAACTTGACTTTTCGACTTCTGTAAATCGTTGTGGGTGTGTGCACCAGAGTTGGGGTGGTAAAGGTCCCTTGGTCATTTGTGATATGTCAGGAGGGGATTCTAGAATCTCACATTTATCAAGGCTTGGTCGTGTCACCTCCCATTCCAGCCAATCATGGCATGTCTGCACTGCCAGTCTCTTTCCATGTGCTGTTACAGGGATCTTTGCATCTAATCTTTGCATCTTTGCAGTGTGACCACATGTTGCCAACCAAACCAAATGGAATTTGTTTTCTGACATTTTGTTTAAATTCAATCAAAATCTGCAATATCATTGTATGGAGATATTTGGGTCCTCAAAAATCTTCATTCTCATTTAGCAATGTATACTGTGCTAGAAAATATTTTTATTTATTTAAATAATTTTCTATTACAATGTAACTATAATATTTTCAATAATAAGTGTGCTTGTAAAAAGTCAAATATAAATTCAAACATCTATTGAAATGAGGCTTGGGTCTGTGAAATCAATATATTTATTTAAACTTACTGTGCTTCCTACAACTGTTATACCCTGTGGACAGCAGCTAGCCAGTTGAGTTTTGAACACACACACACACACACACACACACACACACACACACACACACACACACACAGTGGGCTAGCGGATGTAACTCAAAGCAAGGCAAGACGTTTCTCTGCTTTGATAGGCCGAAAGGCTTTGATAGACTTGCTTTGTACAGGGTTCCTACAAGTTTCAACAAGTCACATTTAAGAGACCTTTTTAGACCTTTTGTAGACCTCTTTGTAACTATAATTTTAGACCTATCCGGTGCCTGATTTTAGCTGTGACCAGGTTGGTTAGATGGTCAGATTAGATAATGCCACGTCCTGTTTCGATCCTAAAGCAGGGTAATGTAGATTAAAATAATCAAGTAGCAGAGATAAAACACCTCCCGAGACAATCTGCCCCAGGCAGATTAGAATAAAGAGGGTGGGTGCTTCATGAGAAATCCCTCAAGTCTGATCCTATTCTCTGTATGTGTTTAAAAGTAGTATTGATAAGACTGAGTAGTTCTCTCATAACTCCCCTGCTAATAATGTGTTAAAAAGACTGAAAAGGAACGTTATCTGTACACCTTTAATGTATTTTTAATTACCATGAGCAAAAGGAGCAATGTTTCATACACAATATCAACTAGGTGAGCCGGGCACATATGCAGTATGTACAGGTTCTCCCTGCTTACAGTAGTTACACTATACTTCTGATAAATCCTTACAGGTTAATTAGTGGAAATGACTCATAGTTTAGTAATAAGCAACCTGATAACCTCCTGAGACATCTACTAACCCCCAGCACTGCGTCTCCTGAGACACCCGCTTTTCCCCTTTACTGTGTCTCCTATGACTTCTACTGCCCTCCTTGCACTGTTCTCCAGTGTCTAGAAAAATAAAAAAATAAAAAAATAAATAATAATAATAATAATAAAAATAAAAATAAATGTTTTTCCTTCTATCACTGCCAATGGCCCCTGGCCTGAGCTAGATTACTCTTCCTGCTACGACTGGTGGATTGATGATTCACTTGCTTAGTCATGTATTGATTGTAAGTCGCTTTGGAATAAGGCGTCTGCTAAATGCCAAAAATGTAAATGTAAAAATTGTCAACCCAACCGTCTCTGTTATCAGGATTAGTTGTTATACAGGAACACGGTTGTGATCCAGAGTGTCTGTTCTCTCCCTGACACGACATCTCTGTTTGACATCCCCTTGACCACAGCCTGACCAGCCTGACCTCAGGTCTGTGGGCGTTCTGGGCAGAGGAAGAGAGTGTACCAGACTGATAAAGACTAGGTTCTTCAAATACTCCTCACAGCAAGATTAAAATCATACCGACGATATTTGTTATATTTGTATTATATACCCATGATTGGTCAAACTGTAATTGCATTGACAGAAACACCCACCTCCAGACAACTCATTGAACATTTAAACATTAAAACGTACACATGTATCACAGTACACACTGTAACTGTGTTTACATTGTGTTGTTTATTCTCTTGATGGATTATGCATGACCTAATGCACGGCACTTGTCATTCAATAAAAGTATTACTAAAGCTTTTTAGAACATTTTTTGAAAATATATATAACACTTGGGGGTTGCAGTGTTATTACAATGTTATAACAATGCACAGCTAACAGCTAAAACGGCAGTTTGGCCTATTGGTTTGTGGTACAGTGCAACTGTATCTTAATGTGGTACAATCGAGTGCTTGAATTTGTCGTATTTTGATGGATTTGGGTGAATACGGCCCTGCTGTTGCTTCAGTGCTGTGCCAGCCATGGCTATTCTTGCTGTCCCCTTCCCCTACCTCAGTTTACCGCTTGTAGAGCTGTTGAAACCACACCGCCTGTACCGTCCCTGGCCCCCACACTAATCACAGCTGTCTGAGCAAAACTGATGACATTTAATATTTTCCGAGAGTATTAATACATCGTGTGTGTTACAGCAACACCAGCACGCTATTCTCATCACAGATATTTTCAGAGGATAAAAAATCCCTCACACATCTCACACACATAATATGCGTTATTGTCTAAAAATCAAACAATAAGGTTTCCCAAATATTTATTTGTAACCTCCCCACTCCTTTTGAATTTGTTTATATACAGTGTGAAGACAGGTAAGCATTAGCAATAAGAATATCTGCGTAAAGGGGCTTGTAAAAGGCCTCGCTGTGTGGCCTGACCAGATGACCCAGGTTAACGACCCAGTCAGTCACCCAGTATGTGTCTCCCTAACCTTCTCTACACTACACATACTAGAAACTACACCATGCAGGTCCGCTACAGGCACCACGCTACAAGATGAAACCAATACAGGCACCATTATGCTCATCCCATTTTGAGAAAGACACAGAATAACTTTCACTTCTGTGTTCGGATGAATGGCTCAATACAGAGAGAGATTGTTTCACACAATGTGATAAGCCTCAGGAAGTGAAGAGACGACACAGTTGTCAGAATCGGGCCTGTTTCAATTTGAGTCTTTTGGCCGTCATTCAAGCTTTTCTCCAGTCCTGAACCTGGATTTGAGGATATTAAAAAATGCTCCCCCAGGCATCATACATAATGTAGCAAATTAATGGTTTTGAATGACATTTTAAAAATCACTGGTGTTTGTTATGGTAAAATTACTGTTATTACTTCTTACTTCAGTATTACTGCTTCAATAATGGACACAAACACTATCATCATCATCATCATCATCATCATCATCATCATCGTCACCATCATCATCTCCTTCTTCTTCTTCTTTTTCATCTTCATCTTCATCATCATCATTGTAACAGACCATTGTCTGAGATCACGATTTGTTGTGTACTATTCTGGGAGCAATTATTGTATGGTAACTAGATAACTGTATCGTGAACTAACATGCTCAACTACTGCTATGAATACTTTATTTGGTCTGGATGTCTCCCTTGATAAAACGATGTGTCTTTGCTCTACACACATAGAGGACCTTTTTTAGTGTGCTACACAATCTTTTGCACACATGCGTTCCTACCCACGCGTAACACACACACACACACACACACACACACACACACACACACACAAACACACAATGACACGCTACGAAAAAGAGGAACTGGGAAATTATTTCTCAGATTCGGTTCCTTACTGGGCTGCCATGTGAATGACTCCATTTGTGAGCATCCATACTAAAGCCTCATTACTATCAGTAATCTCAGTCATGTTTACGTATTTCATCTTCTTGATCCATTAGGTCCTTTTCACTGTGCCTGTACAGTATGCAAGAGGCAATCTGCATTTCCCTTTCTTATCTTTCTCTATGTGAAAGTGTTCAAAACTAAGTTAAAGACCCACCTGTTTTCTGTTGTCTATATGCCATAGCCTGTGTATTTGTGCTGTGAAATGATGTGTGTTTTTAAATTGAAATAGTTGTTTTAAATTGTTTTAAATTGTTGCTTACCTATTGTAAAGCACTTTGATGTAAAGTACTATACAAATAAAGTTATTATTATTATTATTATTATTATTATTATCAGACATAGCAGATCACATCAGCTCACTTGGGAAAATACAGCAGATGATGATGTCTTCTAGGAGATTCCATCCATATTTCAGTGAATTTCCATTCATGAGTGTCACACTGTGTGGCCTGGATCGCCCAGTGCTGTTGTCTTACAATAGTCAGTTCAGGGTGTGTAACACTTGCCACCATAGCAGTGACCACAAACAGGCAATGTGACTACATGGCAACAGTTTTCAAACTTTTTTCCCAGGCCAAAATAATACACAACAGAAGAAGCTTTGACATTAGATCACAGTGGTTGTGTTGCTTGATTTCATGGAAACCCAAGAATCTGTGGAAATACGACAGATGCTTCTGTATTTTAATGGAGCTTGTTGACACCATCTCTGAGGGCGAAAACCTCCTTTACACGCCAACCGTCGCATCGACACCTCTTACTAACTACACAGACTCCCAAGGTAGCTACACCTTCTGTCTTTAACAGTCCTGTGAATAGACATTCTGTGACACATTTAGCAGTCTCACATAGGCCCATAAATAATACATCAAACATACGGATCACAGTATACTTTTTTTTTTATTGGTTATTGCATTAAACAACACACTATTTTCAGTTAACACTCATCAAATCTGTCAGGAGTTGTCGTTCAGTTAACACTCAAATCTGTCAGGAGTTGTTGATTGAAACTAAATGATAGTAAACATACAGTACAAAACATTATGCCGCAGTCACATGTGAATGCCAGAATGAGTTAATGCTGTGAGGCAGAGGGCAGAGGGCTGACACACAGTGTTGGTCACAAGAAAGCACCGACACAGATCCTCTCACAAGGGGATGAGATGTATGACCACTGACTGTGGAAAACAGGATACAGAGAGTGCGTCGCAACAGGAAATGTTGCACTCCTTGTCTGCAGCATATCTGTTTGACCAACATTACTACAGATCGATGTGCTAACATTGTGCTTGTTTCACCAGTACTTTCGTAATCATCCTCTCACATAATCTGCTGAAACAACTGGAGTAGGTTATCTAAAAAGGTTGTTTGTTTGCACAGAAGAATGTTTCACACCAGTAAAAAAAAACATTCAGAGTAACAATCATTCATTCTGGTCAGTATCTATATATCTAGTAAGTGCCTTTATTGGCTTTGTGTTGACTGGTATTATCCAAAAATGCATTTAAAACATTCTCTATATAATGGATTATAATCCATATAATAATAATATAACAAACTATGGATTGAAGGTATTCAATCGTGACTTTAGAATTATAAGGTTCTAATCTCCATTTTTGTCAAAATTTATTTTTTTACATAATCTGATCCATTAGGTGTTTATTAATGCCTGTGTGGTGTTATTTTTAAAATGTTGACATTTTTGAGTTAGTAATTCATAAAATACAAAGATTCCATCTCACAAAACATAATGGAATGTAAAAACTTTGATGCTCAATATCTCTGAACTGCCCTAAACGGAGATAGAACCTTATAATTCTAAGCTCACGAGATGTCAAACAAAAGTAAGGTGCTCACAAAGTAGACAAACAAGCGTTCAAGTGGTAATAATAGACAGACCTACTGCTCAGATAACTGATGTAGAAGGACCGTCTCTCTTGTTGTTATGCCCATTTTTACTTTGGCCTTTTATTTTGGATGATTTATGTATAATGTTTTGAGTTATATTTATATTTCATGATTCATGTTTATTTTATGTTTTTGGTTATTTATGTTATGAATAATGTTTATTTTATTTTTTTTGGGTTGTATAATTATTTGTGTTTTATTCGTAATTGATTGTCACATGGTGAGGTGATAGGATAGGCCCAGGTGTATATTAGGTAGACAATTAGTTGCACATGGGCCAATGGAAACAGGTTAGTTTAGGAAAAACTATGTTTTGACCACGTTCACGCTATTCTTTAATCTCATACCTTACCAGCAGCTTTGTTACTTTTACTTTCATTCATTTTCATTTCATTTTACTTTTCAACTGGACTATAACTGTTTTCATTGCATGGTGGAATTGGTGGCTATACTTGTTAGATTCACTGTCTACAGTATACTATCATAAATTGTGTCAAGTAGTGAATTTGCTTTTTCCCCAATACATTCTCAAGATTAACAACATGTACTGTATGTAACAAATCAAATACTAGAAGCTAGATAGAAGTAATATCTCTAATTTCAAAGTTTTTTTAATGTTAATTTCCCAGTATGTCCCATAGCATAGACCCTTCTGGGCCAAAAACCAGACAACAGTATCGGAGTTGTTGTTGACCAGCTCTGGACATTGGGTTTTAGTTGCTTATCTACTAAAAGACTAATTCTTACAAACTGGAGGAATGGAATGTAAACCAGCCTGCTTTTCCAGGGATTCATGGCTGAAGGAACACCTGGACTTGTTAAAAGGTTTTGATAAGGGCCTGGAGGACCACTAGTTTATTATTTAATTATGATCTTATTTTGAATCCTGATTTTGAGGGCTTGAATGGATTATGATGAATGTTGTCACCTTCTTAAAATAATGGCTTAAGTCATATTTTCAAGTTTTGCGATAAACGGGATAAACTGAACCAAATCTAGAATATGCAATATTTAGGCAAAAACATAATTTTCCTCAAAAGTGACTTAAGCCATTATTTTAAGAAGGTGACGGTGTATAATGGTTCTGGGTGTCACCCTTGCACCCCCCCTCCCCCTCCCTGTGTTTCTTTTTTATTTCTGTTTTGTAGTATTGTCCTTTTTAATGTACTTTAAATGTACTATGTTAAATGTATGTCTTGTTTAAATGTTAAAAGTAAGCAATACAAATCTTAATAGCAAAATAAATAAAAATACCAGAAGCTATAATGCCACCTAACCTCTCCCCAGTGACCTACTGTACGAAGGCCAAACTGTCTGATTGCATCAATGTTTCAGACCGTTCAACAGCAGGTAACTATAACAGAGGGACATGAGGTAGTTTAGCACTAGAAAACCACCAGAAGAAAAACCTCTTTCATAACTCAACTAATTACTATTTCTATCAAAGGATGTCGACTATCCAAGAGGAAGCGCCTCCAGTCTCTTTCTAGGTCCTAGTCAGCCAGGCTCTTACCGTTTCCCTCAGTAGTTTTCCAGTAGCATGTAGCGGTAGCAGTTGTAACCGTGGTAGCAGTGGTACACTCTCTAGGAGTGCAGAAGGTGCTCATCGAGCTGGTAGACACAAATTACCACAGAGGGCTAAACATCAGGGCTTTCTATAACTCACTGAATTAACTGGGGAACTAAAAGCTTCCTTAATTTTACCAATTTCTAAAGGCTAGTACTCAAACTTCTTCTCCTTCTCCTTATTCTTCTTCTTCTTCCTTAATAAAACCAGACATTAACTAGACAGCTTCCCAAAAAGCAAGGCCTGATGAAAGGTAGTAATAATTACATCATCGGTTGCCCATATTATGTCTGCTATTCGAATACACACACACACACACACATACACAGTAAGGGATTTAATTGATATTATATTGATATTAATAGCCCACATCAGAGGGGTGGTAATGTATTGTAAATGGAATTCAACGTGTACAGTTTTACTATTACGAGGGGATGAAAATCCAAATGTAAATGAGCATTACTCACAAAGTCTACTCTAGAAGGTTCTATAGGTTCTTAGGATGCTCAATTTCATATCCCAAAAAATCAACTGTGGGGAATGGTGGTTTTGAGGGCACGGCCTGGGTGGACAGGCCACAGAGAGGACCGTTGTTTCCTGTCTGAGTGTCACCAGAGGTTTCGGTGGCCGTCATCTCTTTCACAATGACACACAGAGGCCCTCGGCAGGGGTCCAGGGGACATCCAGATCTCTCACTTCTGATTCCTGATTCCTCATTTTCCCGAACAGAGCGCTGGGCTCTATGAGCTGAACCCTCAGACCAGAAGGCTGGGATGGGTATTATTAGGCTGAATCACAGGGCGCCAGGATACCCACACACACACACACACACACACACACACACACACACACACACACACACACACACACACACACACATACACACACACACACACACATACACACACACACACATACACACACGCACGTGTGCACGTACACACACACACACATACACACACACACACGCATACACACACGCGCGTGTGCGCATACACACACACACACACACGCATACGCACACACACGCATATACACACACACACACACACACACACTCATACGCGCACACACGCATATACACACACACACACACACACACACACTCATACGCGCACACACGCATATACACACACCCACACACACACACACACACATACACACACACACACACACACACACACATAAACATAATTTATCAGTAAGTTAATGGTGACATTTCCTCTGAGGCACCTGAGTATAAAGCATGTACTGTATAGTGCCTTTTACACAAAAGAAACTCCCGTTGTGCACAATTATACTGTAAGACATGACAAAAGGATAAGAAACTGCCTTGTTATTTGTGCATTCATGTAAAACGTCCATAACAGTTTATGATTCCTTACCACTGCCTTCATACAGTAGATAGTATAAAGGAAACACATTATGTGTAGTGTGTGTTACAGTATTATCACACCTGCTGTGTCATTCAACAATAGTATTCAGTGTATGACTCCTTATAGCTGTACAGATACAGTATATTGCCTATGGCATATATCTAAACACCGTTGTAGGTTTTTACAAAGTGTTAACAAGTGCTTTACGAGAGCAGTCCGATTTAACCCAGTCTCAAATAGAAACACACACACACACACACACACACACTCCTGCACACGCACACGCATGCACGCAAACGACCATACTCTGCAACCTTGTCCCACCAACCAGAAGTTCCTCTTTCTATGTATTGCTCAAGTCAGACAAGGATGACTCACAGTGCCGACATTATTCATGTTAGTTTGCTGTTATCTTAACCTCTCCCTCACCAATAGTCTGTTATCTTAACCTCTCCCTCTCCAATAGTCTGTTATCTTAACCTCTCCTTCACCAATAGTCTGTTATCTTAACCTCTCCCTCACCAATAGTCTGTTATCTTAACCTCTCCCTCTCCAATAGTCTGTTATCTTAACCTCTCCCTCACCAATAGTCTGTTATCTTAACCTCTCCCTCTCCAATAGTCTGTTATCATAACCTCTCCTTCACCAATAGTCTGTTATCTTAACCTCTCCTTCACCAATAGTCTGTTGTTATCTTAACCTCTCCTTCACCAGTAGTCTGTTATCTTAACCTCTCCCTCACCAATAGTCTGTTATCTTAACCTCTCCCTCTCCAATAGTCTGTTGTTATCTTAACCTCTCCTTCACCAGTAGTCTGTTATCTTAACCTCTCCCTCACCAATAGTCTGTTGTTATCTTAACCTCTCCCTCACCAATAGTCTGTTATCTTAACCTCTCCCTCACCAATAGTCTGTTATCTTAACCTCTCCTTCACCAGTAGTCTGTTATCTTAACCTCTCCCTCACCAATAGTCTGTTGTTATCTTAACCTCTCCCTCACCAATAGTCTGTTATCTTAACCTCTCCCTCACCAATAGTCTGTTGTTATCTTAACCTCTCCCTCACCAATAGTCTGTTGTTATCTTAACCTCTCCCTCACCAATAGTCTGTTATCTTAACCTCTCCCTCACCAATAGTCTGTTGTTATCTTAACCTCTCCCTCACCAATAGTCTGTTATCTTAACCTCTCCTTCACCAATAGTCTGTTGTTATCTTAACCTCTCCCTCACCAATAGTCTGTTATCTTAACCTCTCCCTCACCAATAGTCTGTTGTTATCTTAACCTCTCCCTCACCAATAGTCTGCAAGTCTTCTCCTGTGATCCTCTAAAATATATATATATGTTACGGTACATGTGGGAATACGGTACATGTGGGAAAACTAGGGTTAGGGTTAGGTGCTAGGGTGCTACGGTTAGGGTTAGGGTTAGGGGTAGGGTTAGGGTTAGGGTTAAGGTTAGGGTTAGGGTTAGACATGCCAGCATGTACCAAGTCGACGTAGCACCTAACCCTAACCCTAGTTTTCCCACATGTACCGTATTCCCACATGTACCGTAACATATATATATATATATATATATATATATATATATATATATATGCAGCCACCATTCCACAGAGAACAACTTTATTTAAATTAACTCTCATTGTATTAGGCTATCTACCTACAGTATAAAACAATGGCGGGTATAAGTTGGAGGGACACTCTATCCTATATCTATTTCTTTATTGATGGATTAATGTGTGCATCATTCATTCATCCTTCCTTTCAAGCATTACAAGGATAAACACCCCCCACATTGGTCTAGATATTTGCACACGTCTTCTAAAGCAATCATACGGAGCCCCCCTGGGGTGGGGGAAACGTGTGAATCTGTTCCCTCGGTTTTGTAATTCGTTCCCTCGGTTTAGTAATTCGTTAGGTTTAGGGTTATGGTTATGGTTAGTGTTAGGGTTAGGGTTAGGGTTAGGCCCTACGAGCCAGAATGATCGCAAGGATTCTAACCCTAACCCTAACCCTAACCCTAATCCTTGCGATCGTTCTGGCTCGTAGGGCCTAACCCTAACCCTAACCCTAACCCTAACGGATTACTAAACCGAGGGAACAAATTACAAAACAGAGGGAACGGATTCACACATCAAATATTTTTTTGCTACCATGTGACCCCAGGGGGGCTCCGTACAATCACCATAGGCAGGGCAAGTGCAACCATGTCAGGAGAGCGTACCCAAGAGTAGAGCTCTGTGCTGACCATACCCAGACGTCTACATTTCAAATGTGACATGCACCACCACCTGGTGGTCAAGGCTAGGCCGTGGGTAAGACTGGCGTCAGTTAGGACATTAGGCCTGCCATTTCAGTCCAATGCGTCGTTTGTAGAACGACCATATAAACTCCCCAGTATTGCTTCCACCCTCCATCCCTTCCAGGTCACTGATATATGTATTGAGTCAGTGAACACAAGAGCAGATAGGCTTCACACTGACACTCATGTACTGTAGAATATTATGAGGTACAGGTGGGGCTTTCCCTGAGGGGTAGTAGGCCTACAACAGAATGGGACAGATCAATGTCCCATAACACATTTTACTCATCAAAAATATATAGCTTATATACAGCCACACAACTTTATTTCAATTAATTTTCATTGTATAGGTCATAGGCTGTCTATCTACAGTCCTACAGTATAAACAATGGTGGGGATACGTTGGAGGGACACTCTTTCATTCATCTATTTCTTTATTGGATTAATGTGTGCATCATCATGCTTTTTTTTTGTCTTCATTCATCCTTCCTTGAAAGCTCTATTATTATGGAAAATATGTATGCATTCAAAGTCAGCTGGTGCCTCAGTCAACCAGTTCGACATCAGAGTTGATCAACATCAGGACTACAATCAAGAGAGACTACAAAACAAAAGACTACATTTTTATCCCGAGCATCCATATCCGGGGAATACTGGACCAGGAATGAAAATACACTTCCGGTTCGTGAAACGTGGCTCCCTGCTCTGGGTTGCAAACCTCTGCAAGAGGGCGAGTTCCTCTGATCAGCTGGGGGAGAACAAGCCCTAAGCCTGCCTCACCGAGCTGGATGTCAGGGACACACTGGTGGTGCAAATCACTGGTGCAATCACGGCAAGGTAACCCTCATGTTTTTTTAAAATCCTATTTAACGTATCAAGTAACTAATATAATAGTTATATCACCAGTCTTATAATCTTAGTTTATTTCGGGGGTGAACTTCCAACTCCAAGCGTTGTTCCAGCTCCATGCAAACTTTTTGTTTACGCACGTACACCGTTATGCACGCCACCGCCACGACGCACGAGATGCTTAGATATTTCTATGCAAGTAATAATAATATTAATGCATTTTATTTATGGGCGCCTTTACAACACATAGTTAAAACCTAACATATCAAAACATTATACAATCAACAAAGCAAAAGTCGGATTAAAAACAGCAAAGTCCGATATAACAACAAACAAAATACAGCAAGTCAAAACAAATATGCCATTGTGTGAAAATGTGTGTTTTTAAGTGGAAGTGTCAAAAGTGTTTTGAAAGTGGAGAGAGAAAGTGTCAATACTCTGACACAATAGGAATATTAGGTGGCAGGGTGCAGAAAATTAGGTTGCAGGGCGTATCGCTCGCGCTCAGCTCCTGTAGTTTAGCAGTTTAATATTTAATCCTGCTATCTTTTTTGGCAGTTCTGCAGTTTGCTACTGTTTAAAACAACGTTATCACACTTTTAAGGTCACATTTTGTTTTTAATGAACATAATTCAGATAGCTTAACACAGGCTAAAATAATGCGGGCTTGTTTGGTTAACTTTGGAATTCTGCTGCTTAGATCATCAAAACATTCCAGGTCTAATATTAAATATATCAACCATGGAAAAAACTGCACGACATGTTGGTCCGTTTGAAAGCAGTATTTATTTAAAAGTATGTGTTTATGTCTGCATTTCTAAAGTGTTTGCGCTTTTTTGGGGGGGATATTTCGTTATAATAGAGGACTGTGGCTTATTGAATGCCAATGTCTGCGTTGGCATCCAGTGCCAGTGTGATGGAGGAGGCGTCGTCATTAGTATGCGCACAACTTATTGTTGATTAGATGGTGATGGTGGTTTCCACGAACATGTAAGCTATGTGTGCAATGCCCTCTAAACTTGCCCTGTTAAAACTGAGACGTAGGCATGCGTGCTTGCTGGGCACAGGAGGGCACGAATTAATTCTGGTTCATAGGTCCAGTACTGTGCATGGTAGGAAAAGCAGATTATTTTCTTCCTACCATACATGGGATTTTGTCTGTCAATTTCTTTAAATTGCTACCCAACACAGATTCCAGTTCCGTGGCTGTTTTAGGCCGACAATGTGCTGGTACCTGGCATATTTATTGTAGAGTATAGGCCAGGACAACAGTATAAGAGTATATAGTGTAGGTCCTATGCTCTTGTATGAAAAAGCAAGTGTTTACATGATGTAATGTGTATTAATATTAGCCTATCTGTCTCCAGCAGCATCTTCCTGGTTGGTTGCGAGTGCTCTTTGGCCCGTGGGACGGATGAGAGCAGGAGGAGGTGGTAGGCCCGGCGGCTGGGCGCTAGCTGCACTGCTCACCGGCGCCGCCCTGCTGGTGGTCTGTTCCAGGGGAGCGTCTGGTGGCAAGACGTTTGTGTCCCAAGCAGCCATGCCTCACGCCACGTCCACCGCGGCCGGACTGGGCCCCTGGCTCAGCGATGACCCCCTGGGCTTCAAGGTCTTGGCCGACTTCTTGGGGAGCGAGTGCGCCGACGTGTGGCTCTGCTCCCTGGCGGGCTCCGTCGCCGTGGGCCTCAGCGGCGTGTTCCCCCTCCTCGTCATCCCCATCGAGGCCGGAGCGGCCCTCAAGACAGAGGGTAAGGTTCACAGGATCTGTCCTAACCCTAAACTGATTATCGAGACTCACTTAGCTCAGGAGGACTGGTCAGTTCATGTGTTGGGGCGTACAAGCATGTGGTGATGGCAGCTAGCTACAGTAAGTAGTAGTAGTAGTAGCAGTAGTAGTAGCGGTAGCAGCAGTAGTAGTAGTAGTAGCAGCCTAGTAGTAGTAGTAGTAGTAGTAGTAGTAGTAGTAGTAGTAGTAGTAGTAGTAGTAGTAGTAGTAGTAGTAATAGTAGTAGTAATAGTAGTAGTAGTAGTAGTAGTAGTAGTAGTAGTAGTAGTAGTAGTAGTAGTAGTAGTAGTAGTAGTAGTAGTAGTAGTAGTAGTAGTAGTAGTAGTAGTAGTAGTAGTAGTAGTAGTAGTAGTAGTAGTAGTAGTAGTAGTAGTAGTAGAAGTAGTAGTAGTAGTAGCAGCCTAGTATTAGTAGTAGTAACAGTAGTAGTAGCAGCAGCAGCAGTAGTAGTAGTAGTATTAGTAGTAATCAGTAGTTACGGTAGTAGTAGTAAGCTGCTCTGTCCAAGATCTTGGAGACTAAAACGAGAGTTCAAGTGAGTCCAAAGTGAAAATAAACACTGTTATTTTGGAGGTTCCCTCTCAGCACTTAAAACAAGCCACAACGTATAGAGATCACCACACCCAGGGTAAGACTCCTCTGTAGGGTAACCCTAACATGGTGTACCTCAACCCTGACACTTCAATTATCTTGCTGTTATCTTTAGCTCCTCACTGCAGGGGGAGATGCAGCAGCTCGGGTTATCTCTCACAGTGTTTCTTTAGGCTACCTGGAGGGGCTAGTTGGGAGCTGTTGATTGTAATCAGCTGTGTCAGAGATAGTCTAGAATAATGTGACGACACATTTGATCTTGTATTTCTAAAGAGCTATTTGGCAAAAGCTGTTTATGCAGCATAACGTCACCTTCTTAAAATCAATGGCTTAAGTCACTTTTGAGGAAAAATATGTAGTATCATAGTATCATTATCAAGTATCATATATTCTATATTATTTAACACATTTTGGTTCAGTTTATTCAGTTTTTTTGAACTTGGAAAATATGACATACAATAAAAAAATATTACTTAAAATAAACCTTCTTAAAATAATGGCTGATGTCATTATTTTATATATATATAATATTTATCATAATATTTATATATATATATATATATATAAAATAATGACTTCAGCCAGTGACGATATGAAACATTGAGCAACACATTGAGCTCTCTAGTCCTCCTGATGGGGAAACACAGCTGATGATCTGCCATGGAAACATGTTGCCATGACCACACCCACGGAACGAAGACTCCCACTGTGTATCTGTGGCCAAATTAAGTCTTTTTTTGTCTGACCTGAGATTAGTTGGTTACCAAAGGCAGTAATTATCAATGTGTCACTGGCCTAGCTTATGTGGCCTTGTACAATAATGGATATATTAGTAGCTGAGTCAGTGGTAACTCTGCTGACATGGGTGTGTCACTTAGGCCTACCATATGTTGTTCCACAGACTCAATTGGAAAAGAAGAGAACGCACACCGCAGAAAATCTTAGCGGGGTGCTGGCAACGGAGTCAATTCCAATGGAAAGAGATAGAAGCCGCACACTCAGGTTCCAGATGCAAAAAAAGTGATTTATTAAGAGAACGGTTTCGGCTGTAACCTTTGTCAAGCCTTTGTCAAACCTTTGTCAATATTTTAGACTTGGGGCTACAAAGGTTACGGCCGAAACCGTTGTCTTAATAAATCACTTTTTTGCATCTGGAACCTGAGTGTGCGGCTTCTATCCGTTTCAATTCCACAGACTCAAAACTAAAAAGGCTACTCGTTATATAGCATTTCAGCGCATCAGGAGAAAAAAAGCACACTTTTAAGAGCAATGACCATAACTGTGTCTGAATCAGAGGGGCTCAGATTGTGAGTGAGTAGCTTCACAACATTTGCCTTACTTGTGATGTCTCTGCTTGGGTCTCCAGCTGGGTGTCAGAAGCTGAAGCAGCTCCTCAGCTTCGCCATCGGTGGTCTCCTGGGGGACGTCTTCCTGCACCTGCTGCCCGAGGCCTGGGCCCACGCCCACAGCCCAGGTGGGTCAGCCATCCTCCTCACACTCCTCCTTTCTCTCTTTCTCTCCCCTGGTTCGTCATTCCTCCTGGAGAGACTGTCATCAAAAACGTTGAATTTGCAATGCTGCAACTGGCCATAACTGCAATACTGCAACTGTTCATGACATTGCATCAAACACATGTTCTTATTGTTTTCTTTAAAGGGACACTTAACCATGTTTAAAATATTTAGGGTTAGGGTTATTTTTATCCTCATTACCATAGGGTAGGGTAGGATGGAGTTCCTTAGGACAGTTTCTCTCATTTTGTTGACTACAGAAATTAGAACATTGCCAGTTTTCACATAGTTGAAATAGTTTTCATCCAAGAGGATGATTATGAGGTTAAAAGATGTTGCAGTGTCCCTTGAATTCCACACACTGTAATATACACTGATGTCACATATTATAAAAAGGAAGTGGTGTAGCGGCATGTAAAAATAACATTTTTGCTAAGTGACTACCCTTAAATTAGGTTTGTGGTCACAGCAGCACACAGACAATCTGTAGAGCTTGTTGTTTACATACCTCCTCTCTGGCTGTGGAGGAGATGACAGATAGGAGTCGGTTAACCTTCTACGCAATGCTGTGTTTGTCCTGTTTACTCTCACTGCGGAGGGCAGCTTTAAAGTCAAATCCTTTTGCAAATATTGTGTGTCGTAAAGGACTAACCCTCCTGCTCCTCCTGAGACATCTTCTGCCCCTCAGCACTGCGTCTCCTAAAGACACCCGCTTTCCCCTCTACTGTGTCCCTAAGAACTTATATTGCCCCCCTTGTACTGTTTCTCTGTTTCTCAAGTGTAAAAAAAATAAAAATAAAAATAGGTTTAGAAGAAGGTGATAGGAGAAGGTTTTTCCTTCTATCAATGGCCCCGGGCCTGAGCTGGATTACTCTTCCTGCTACGACTGGTGGACTGATGATTCACATGCTTAGTAGTATTCAAATGTATTGATTGTAAGTCGCTTTGGAATAAGGCGTCTGCTAAATGCCAAAAATGTAAATGTAAATGGAATATGCTTTTTTCAGGGGGTTTTGTTCTGTGCATTTCAGCTCTTCAGCTGCCATAACTACAGCCCTTCAGTAGCAATGTGTAACCCCAAGGCACACAAACATGCTACTCTTTTGTATGAAAAGGTCAAAAGCAGAAAACTAGTTGAGGAATGCAGACAGAGGGGAGAAGACCTATAGTATGATTGCAACCCTCCCAACCACTAAATAGCCTAGGCAGCTCAAAACAGTACCGCCAATAATTTTTCACTGATGGATGATAGTGACTACCTGGATAGTGTACCAACAACCAAGCTAGAGTTCCAGGAAAAAATAAAACCATTTCAGCAAAGTCAGTTTGAAAAATCTGAGAACTGAGAAATCTTAAACGTTTTTGAAAATAGACATGGGTCATTGAAAGTGCTTGAATTCCCCCCCCTCTCTCTCTCTCTCTCTCTCTCTCTCTCTCTCTCTCTCTCTCTCTCTCTCTCTCTCTCTCTCAAAAAAAAAAAAACTAGTTCTGTCTCAAACTATGCCGTGCTGGGTCCTTGAATTTGAGGGAATTGACTCTTGAAAGTCCTTGAAAGGTGCTTGAAAGTCCTTGAAAGGTGCTTGAAAGTCCTTGAAAGGTGCTTGAATTTGATGTTTCAGAAGGTGTGGGAACCATGCATTCATATCCTCCTTGTGTAACAGTGTTGTATATACCAGTCATGTCCTCCCTGTGTTTCAGATGGGAGCCAGCAGCACTACAGGACCCAGGGCCTGTGGGTCATGGGGGGCATGCTGCTGTTCCTGGTCCTGGAGAAGATGTTCCCTGATGAGGCCGGCCGCAGCCAGCTCTCTTCTGTGAGTACCGAGCGGTGTGGACAGACTTATATAGCGCCTTATTTCAAAGCGCTTTACAACTGCCTCTCATTCACACATTCACACACACATTCACACACCAATGGCGGCAAGCTACCATGCAAGGCGCCGGCCCGCTCACTGGGAGCAATTTGGGGTTCAGTGTCTTGCCCAAGGACACTTCGACATGTGGCCAGTCTGGGCTCGAACCGCCGATCTGCCAATCTTGCGATCATTAGACGCGGACTCTACCTCCTGCGCCACAGCCACCACAAATGACGATGAATGACGGTGTCATTCTCCATGTTGCCTGTATGTTCTATATAATAATAATAATAATAATAATAATAATAATAATACATTAGACTTATATAGCGCTTTTCTAGACACTCAAAGACGCTTTACAAACTGAAAAGATAGAGTAGTAATAATAAAAAGACACAACAAGGTTATGGTAGTGCTGGGGACACATGGGAAGGGGAAGGGGAGAGGGTTAACTGGTGATGGCAAGCTTGAAGAGGTGGGTTTTGAGGGCCTGTTTAAATGTTGGGAGGGTGTTGGCCTGTCTGATGTGGTTGGGGAGGGCGTTCCAGAGGGACGGGGCTGCGGCTGATTATGTAAACGCCTTGTATACCTATATGTAAAGGTATAGGACTAATGGATGATTCGGATAGGATGATTTGGATGATATAGGATGATTCACGCTACAGATGAGTTAGAGTGAGGAAGTGTGGGATGGGGGACATGGGATGGGGGAAAAAGTGGTTTAAAACTTTTTGGGCGGATGCTTCTAAAGGCATGATTATTAAAGAGGGCATGGCATGTAAGTAGAGTGTCATGCATACGTAATGGGGTAATAACTGAGTTAAAGTATAGATTATCAGCTTTTATTTGATGGTATTAATGTATTGATTAATTCAAGTAGCCTACACTTTGTATATATAGTCCCCCTATTTCAGGGCACTTGAAGTAATGAGACAGATTCATTCATTTAGTATTTGGTCCACAATCCTTTGCATACAATAATAATACAATGCCTGAAGTCTGCGACCCCTTGACCCCACCAGATGCTGGGTGTCTTGTCATGCTTTGGCCGTGTGTTTAGGGTTATTGTCTTAGTGTATAATGAAGCGCCATCTATGGAATGTTTGCTTGTGAGGTATTTGCTTGTACTCAAGCAGACAAGATGTTTCTGTAAACTGTAAACACAGGTGGTATGCTGTAAATCTCGGGCAGATTTGTTTTCCTCCAATCTTTGCAATTACTCTGCTACCGTCATCTGAATCTTATCTGTCCACAATACATGTTCCCATCTACCTCTCCAGGCTTTTAAGGTAGCAAGGTAAGGTAGCAAACTGTAACCTGACCATTCTTTTTTAGGATAACTAGTGCAGGGTTCCCACGGGTCCTTGACATCTTTGAAAGTTTGTGAATTTGAGAAAAAGAAATCAAGGTCTTAAACGTTTTTGAAAATAGACATGGGTCATTGAAAGTACTTGAATTCATTCCCCTCTCTCTCTAAAAAATGTTTTTAAAATGTTATACTTACTCGTCAACTAGTTCTGTCTCAAAAGAAAGGTGTTTGAAAGGTGCTTGAAAGTCGTTGAAAGTTAATAATTAATAATAATTTTGCCATTTAGCAGACGCTTTTAATCCAAAGCGACTTACAATTACGAATTACAGGGACATTCCCCCTGGAGTAACTGAGGGTTAAGTACCTTACTCAAGGGCACACTAGTAGTGGTGTGGCTTCAGGCGGGATTTGAACTCACAACCTTCCCATCACAAGTCCAACTCACTATCCACTAGACTAGACCACCACTACCCCTAGTGAAAGGTGCTTGAAAGTCGTTGAAAGGTGCTTGAAAGTCGTTGAAAGGAGCTTGAATGTGATGTTTCAGAAGGCGTGGGAACCCTGACTAGTTGTTTACGCCTTGTAGTGAAGCCTCTGTAGTTTGGCAGGTGTTCTGCTGACGGCTATCTCCGACACATTCACCGCCTGGAGAGTGTTCTTGACCCACAGTTGTTTTGAGGTGATATTAAATCATGGTGAGCGTTCTTCGGTCATCCACTGTACACGTCTTCCTTGGCCTACCAGCCTGCTTGTGATTGGCCTACCAGCCTGCGTGTGATTGCTGAGCTCACCATTGCTTTTTTAAATAGGCAGGCATATATTCTTTATGATGTTCCAAGCCTGTACTATGTTTCAGATTTTTATGGTTTTCAGCCTAATAATAATGGCTACCGTGACATTCATTGACACCTCTTTAATCCTCATGTTGACAGACAACAATGGCAGACTCTAAAGGCAAATGCAAAGCCTTGAAACTATACTATACATTGACAGGTCTCTTTGGCCTGCACAAGAAACGCCTGTCAAGCCAATTGTCCCGTTACTTTTGGTGCCCTGAAATCAGGGGACTAGGAATACAAAGTGTTGTCATTCCTAAATGATGAAACACAATGTACACAATACCATCAAATACAATCTGAGAGTCTCTACTTTAACCCTATAGTAATTGTTTGTGTTCAAATCATAATTTCTTATGGAGTATAGAGCCAAAAGGAGAAAGGATGCATCACTGCCCCTCTACTTACGCAGGGCTCTGTATGTGCCCTAATTCTCATGTTGTTTCTCCTGTAGGCGTGTCCAGACTCCAGTTCACTAAGTACATGTAGTACTTAGTACCTATTATTATTGTAAGCGATCCCTTCAATGGTATAAGTAGTGGCTATAGTTTTCCACGTGGTGGGGCTGGTGTAGGATCATTTTGGCAGGCGGTTACTGTTGGCTTGTCTCTTTTTCTCCCAACCGCACTACTCTAAATTCTGTCGGCATTGTGGTCTAATTTTGTTGGAATGTGTCCGCAGTGTCCTCCAGGGTCCACAGCTGGACTACTTCAAACCACCCTCTTTGGCTAAGTCTGAAGGAGGTCACTGACCTATTCAGGATGTGTTCCAACCAGACTATTCAAGTCTCGGAAATATTAAAATCACTGGCATAATTCTGGCATGATTAAGGATCAACAATAATCACTTAAACAAGATTATCATTGGGGTTTTTAAACTAGCAAATCGACCTTTGAACATTCACATCAGAATTAACATCAAAATGATTAGCCCCTAGCCCAAACAGTGTGATGTAGTTGATTCATCCTGGAACAAATGGGAATCTCCCAGAGATGTGTTAGTCATATCTTCCTTAGTGGTGTGTGTGCGGCTGAGTGGAAAGTAAGGGATCTGAGTCAAATCAATGTCATAGAAGCAGCCTTATCCTTCCTCTACCCCCATCATCTGCTGGATGAGACTCATTGTCCCATAGCCCTGAGTGTCTCTTTCTGCTAGATATGCTTGCGATCAAAGCTGTATTCTCTCTCCCCCCCTCTCCTTTTCTCCCAACACCAGTGAGACCCTTATTCATAAGGGATTTGGAGTGGGTATTAGTGCAGAGTATTAACAGGAGGATTCTTTTGATGTTTGTGGCATATGGGAGTACGATTTCTTTGCGGTGGTGCAATCTCCCTGTTTGACGGTGTCGCCTTTTGATGGCAGTTTTGAGGGCCCATCTATAGGAACCTGAAAACATCTTGTAGGGTTTGTAAATGCAGAAGTGCATAACAGCAATCTCAGAGGCCTCAACATCTAGCTTCCTTGACACTTTATTGGCGAATTTAATTTAGTGAAGTAAAAACCTGAACCCGATCTGACAGAAAATGGTATTAAATGGGGTAATCCAGTTCGATTTGAAATGGCAATTTCATTTGCAGTTAGATCTTCTTCATTGCATGCGTCGTCACACACCACAGCCAAAGATGCAATACATGTTGTGGGAATTATGTTTCAGTCTGTGTGAATTTCACACAAGTACTACTGCATACATATTCTCCTTTCTATTGCTCAGGAGGAGGTAGATTGGCATCCATGTCTGGGTTTATTGAAGCTATTTATAGAAGTGGGGAGGAAGCAGCTGCTCCAACCACTTCTAAACCAGACTAGAGAAGTGTGTTGAGGTATGGAGGGTAACACTGGGGGCCATGTTTAGATGCCAGTATTAAAACGTCATCTAGTCATATTTAATATCATATTTATTCACTCTCCAGCCCCGGTCCAGTCTAGACTTCGCTGCGCTGACAAGAGGGGAGAGATTGTCAGAATACATTTTATGACTTCCTCATGCAGTCTCCACCGAAATAGAGCATATTTCCCGACCACATACTGCAGACTATTTTCCGACTCACTTAATTTGACTATTAAATGCCGTAGAAGTGGTTTAAATGTCGGAGAGAAGTGGTTTGGAAGGAACAGGGGAGTCAGCCCTTCTTGGAAAAGGAGAATCATATGGATAGATAGATAGGTAGGTATTTATTGATCCCTTTATTAAGGCGCACTTTATTTTTGTAGCTCACAAACAACAGCAACAAAATAAAGTGACAGTAGAATAATAGGATAACATAAAATAGACGTCGGAAACATTATATACAGTAAGAACAGTTCATTATGATTTAACATCCCCCAGCCTGAGTCTGATCACCCCGATCAGGCCAGCTGGAGGAGGAGTTGTACAGTCTTGTTGTGGCAGGCAGAACAGATCTCCCATAGCGCTCCTTAGTGCAGCGTGGTTGTAGTAGTCTGTGTTGCTAAAGGAGCTTCAGTGCTCTGCCACAGTGTCATGTAGGGGATGGGAGGGATTGTCCATGATGGTCATGAGTTTGTTCCCCATCCTCCTATTGGCCACCTCCTCCACAGTGTCCAGGGTGACACAGAGGACAGAAGCAGCTTTCCTAATGAGCTTGTTCAGCCTCTTGGTGTCACCCTCCTTGATGCCCCCCCCCCCCCCCCCCCCCCCAGCAAACCACAGTGTGCAGCACTGCTCTGGCCACCACTGACTGGTAGAACATGCTCTACACGCCAAAAGACCTGAGCCTCCTCATGAAATAAAGCCAGCTCTCCAGCCCCTCTTGTACAGGACATCTGTGTTACCAGACCAGTCCAGGTGCGCCCCCCCCCCCCCCCAGGTACTTGTAGCCCTGGACCATTTCCACGTCCTCTCCCTGTATGGAAACAGGAGACAGGTGGACCTTAGTTACATTTACATTTTTGGGCAATTTAGCAGACGCCTTTATCCAAAGCGACTGACAGCAAATACATTTGTCTAAGTAAGGACCTCAGTCCTTCTCATGCCCACCTCCTCCTTTGTCTTGCTAATATTGAGTAGCAGGTGGTTCTGCTCACACCACTAAACAAAACTGTCCCCGAGTCCTCTGTCCTCAGCACCATTGCCGGTGTTCTGCCAAGGTATGCTGCCTTGTCAATGTAGCTGCCTTGTCAATGTAGCTGCCTTGTCAATGTCTGCTGCCATGTCAATGTATGCTGCCTTGTCAATGTCTGCTGCCGTGTCAATGTCTGCTGCTTTGTCAATGTCTGCTGCCTTGTCAATGTCTGCTGCCTTGTCAATGTCTGCTGCCTTGTCAATGTCTGCTGCCTTGTCAATGTCTGCTGCCTTGTCAATATCTGCTGCCTTGTCAATGTATGCTGCCTTGTCAATGTATGCTGCCTTGTCAATGTCTGCTGCCTTGTCAATGTATGCTGCCTTGTCAATGTAGCTGCCTTGTCAATGTCTGCTGCCATGTCAATGTATGCTGCCTTGTCAATGTCTGCTGCCGTGTCAATGTCTGCTGCCTTGTCAATGTCTGCTGCCTTGTCAATGTCTGCTGCCTTGTCAATGTCTGCTGCCTTGTCAATGTCTGCTGCCTTGTCAATGTCTGCTGCCTTGTCAATATCTGCTGCCTTGTCAATGTCTGCTGCCTTGTCAATGTATGCTGCCTTGTCAATGTCTGCTGCCTTGTCAATGTATGCTGCCTCCTTGTCAATGTATGCTGCCTTGTCAATGTATGCTGCCTTGTCAATGTCTGCTGCCTTGTCAATGTATGCTGCCTTGTCAATGTCTGCTGCCTTGTCAATGTCTGCTGCCTTGTCAATGTCTGCTGCCTTGTCAATGTATGCTGCCTCCTTGTCAATGTCTGCTGCCTTGTCAATGTAGCTGCCTTGTCAATGTATGCTGCCTTGTCAATGTATGCTGCCTTGTCAATGTATGCTGCCTTGTTAATGTATGCTGCCTTGTTAATGTATGCTGCCTTGTCAATGTAGCTGAGCTCTCAGACAAGTAAAAGATAAGTTCACTTGTCCGAAGGACAAGTACCTGAAAAAGCTTAATGTCAAGCCCTGTGAATGGTGTTAAATGCACTGGAGAAGTCCAAGAACATTACAATTATTTACAACCTTCTATGAACCGGTTTGCTCTTTAGAGAGCCACGCCATTACGTCTCTGCTTTCCCAGCAAGTGTAAGAGGTTCTTTGTTCCAGACCAGCCAAGTTTTCCTGGCAGAGAGTCGGTTCTTTTGCTGTCAACACGAAGAAGCACCAGCTCCGAACCGGCCCTCAAACCGCCTTGGTGGAGCTCCTGAGTCAAACCTGTTGAAGAATTAGTTCAACTGGTTGGCTGTGTCCAGATCTCCAGCCACTTGTGGGTCGTTAGCCGGTGATCTTCCTCACACTGTTCCACACCTCTCTGGTGTTGTTGTCCTGCAGGCTGTCCTCCATCTTCTGCCTGTAGGTGTAGGTGTCCCTGCTCTCCTTCAGCTTCTCCTTCAGCTTCCCCTGCACCAGCTTCAGTTCTTCCGTGTCACCAGACCTGAAGTCTCTCTTGTTGTGGTTGAGGAGGGCCTTTAGGTCACTATCCAAGGCTTGTTGTTAGGAAAACCCAGTACCAAATGGCCACGGTGAACAAGTAACTAGTGGTCAGAACGTAGGCTACGACATGTGGTGCGTGCCAAGCTAACGGGCCGAGTGAGTGAGTGTGTGTGTGTGTGTGTGTGTGTGTGTGTGAGACAGAGAAAGAGACAGGTTGTGTGTGTCAGGCCCCTGCAGAGACAAGCGTTTGGACCTGGCAATGAATGGAATTGACATGACCTGTCAGTCACTGGCTGCCATAAATAGCAAACACACTGTGTCCCCATAGGGTTTTTATGTACAGTAAACCTGTGCATACTGTACTATGTACTAAGGAATTTCCTGCTAACCAATAAGCTGTTTATTTTCCCCCTCTCATCCTCCTCAGACCTCCCAAAGCTCAGACCCCAGTAGCGAGGCTGTGACATCACAATCACACGTCAACGGTCATCATTCTGAGACGTGGAACTCCTCCAAGCCAAAGATCAGCTTGTCGCAAGTGCCAAAGAAAATCAAGGTAGGTTAAGGAAATGAGGAAGGTTTGCTTGACAAAGAGGAGAGGGTTAATGAAAAAAAAGTGAAATTAGCACTTCCGCTTGTGTGCAAAACAAAGGTACATTTCAATGAGAGAAGAGTTCAGATGTAAAAATGAGGGACTCTCTGTTTCTCATTAAACACATTTCTCCTTTGTTCCGCACCAATCAGAGAGGATAAACAAGCTGAAACGCACGTGTCAGTGTTCCCGACAGGAGGGTACTGTTAATGAACCCCTATGGGTTATGTTGGACTCTACACTGAGTTAACTCTGAGGTGCTGCCATGCGTTCTGTGAGAGATCCAAGTAGGCTAAAGGAAGGGACAGTAGGTCCTGGATCCTGGATTTTAGGGGTAACCAGACCCCGGTTGAAATACCCTGCAAACCAAGTGAGAAGGGTAGGACATTGCGGGTGGGGTAGCGTGCACGGCAGGACTGCCAACCCAGGCCAGGGGGAGTCCGGTGCAGGTCCCACGTTAGCGTGCCTCCACTCAAAAGGGGCACAAGGGGCGCTAAAACAATGTTGTTACGTAATATTGTATTTTATCTTTACCTGTTCTTTTTTACTGTTTTCCCCTGCTTTTATATTCATTCTATGCCTGTATATGTTTTTATATTCACTTTATGTTCTTATTCCTGTTGTAAAGCACTTTGAGCTGCATTTCTTGTATGAAAGGTGCTATATAAATAAAGCTTTACTTACTTACTGACACTGTGTCTGACAGACAAGCGGGTACCTGAACCTCCTGGCCAACTCCATCGACAATTTCACCCACGGCCTCGCCGTGGCTGGCAGCTTCCTGGTCAGCAGGAAGGTGAGTACTCATGGGCGGCTGTGGCGCAGGAGGTAGAGCTGCCGTCTAATGATCGCAAGGTTGGCAGATCGGCGGTTCGAGCCCCGGCTGGCCACATGTGGAAGTGTCCTTGGGCAAGACACTGAACCCCAAATTGCTCCCAGTGAGCGGGCCGGCGCTTTGCATGGTAGCTTGCCGCCATTGGTGTGTGAATGTGTGTGTGAATGGGTGAATGAGAGGCTGTTGTAAAGCACTTTGGATAAAGGCGCTATATAAGTCAGTCCATTTACTCAGTTTGAAGGCCATCGGCATGTACCATACATGTTAAATGGACTGCACTTATATAGGGCCTTATTCCAAAGCGCTTTACAATGGCCTGTCATTCACTCATTCACACACCAATGACGGCAAGCTACCATGCAAGGCTCCGGCCCACTCGTTTAGGAGCAATTTGGGGTTAAGTGTCTTGCCCAAGGACATCTCATTACGGCGCTGACTTGCTGCTGTTTTGACAAAGCGCTCCAGGCTGCTTTCGCTTCAAATATTGTACTGCTGTGATCTGCCATTTCCAATTTGCAGAGCATACAGAGCACCACATTGGTCGGACTCTCTGTGAAATACTCTCACACTTCAGATAATCGTGGCACGAGGTTTTGCCATGCTTTGACCATCGTGGCACAGCCATTTTACTTCCTTGCGACGCGTCGACTTGCGTTATGCAAATCGAAGTATTTCCGTAATCGATTACATTGACGAGTCGCCCCCAGCCCTACTCCAATACATGCCAGATGCGTTGTTGGTTGCATGGTTAAAGCAAATAATGGCCGGTTGTTCCTGGTTGGATAAATTAAAGGCCTAATTATGTGATATGGCCATACGTATCTTCCACACGGAGGTTGACTTAGTATTGTGTCATTGTACACAGTCACGCTGTTTATGCCCTGATAGAAGTAGTGTCATGTGTATACACTTCAGTCAGAGTTAGTCACTAAGAAAATACCCTCATTATGTTTGTTTCATCATTGAAAAAAGTGAAACGGCTGTTTTAAAGTACATCTAATGCAATACTCTACTTCTACTTACTGTAGGGGTTGAGGTGGATGGGTGGTGGTTTCAACATTTTAGTCAACTATACCTCGTGTATATCTCGTGACCGTGTTTGGCTGAGGATCCAGACCCCCTGACAGAGTTGTAGATGTGCTGTGTCAGCTTTCACACGATCCCAAACGGGCACATTATTTCTCTGCTCAGTCCACGATGGACACGATAACTAACCCTCAATTGAAGTAAAGTCATTCATTTAAACAACACGACTCTATCGTTTTTAGATGTTATTCATATTATTATTTATGTAACACACAAAAATTGAGCCAGGAAATTAGATTTTTTACTGTACACCACAGTGCTATGTTAGTGGTGTGCAGAAGTAACGCATGACGACATCCAGTACCCATGGTTGTGGGGGAGCAGGTCCAGCTGGAGAGCCATAAGGCTAACAGCATGAGCAGAGGGGGGACTACTGCCAGGGAGGAAGTAAACTAGATGTCTCAAACACACACATGCGCTTCCTACTTAGTATTTTTTCCATGTATAGTGTATACATGTATAGTATTCATTTGTATGTATGGTATTAGTTCTCATTATAGTAGAAGCTCAACTGTCTGAATGCATGCAAAAAAACTAATTGACACATAAGAGAGATACGATAATATACTGTTGGGGATTAGTTGTTTTCTCAGGTAGAGTAGGCTGGGAACGGGACGGGTTAAGTGGGGTGCTGTGCATCTTATCTTAAATGTAACAGATCAGAATACATCATGTGACCTTACAGGTTGGGTTCCTCACTACCTTCGCCATCCTGCTCCATGAGATTCCCCATGAGGTGAGTTAGTTCATTGGCTCGGCGTCCGTACGGGTGTGATTTTTAATACATTTTAAAACAACTTTGTAAATGACTTACTTATTTACAATTTGAGTGTCACTGAGTGTGAATTCCATAACGTTGGTTCATTTGAGTTATTTTCAGAATGTGTAATACCACTCAGGTCAATTCAGGTCTTTCGATTACGTGCGTGTGATCTGTGACGAATTAAACACATACATAATGTCCCAGAGGCACCTCCTCATGACAGATGTACAGTATGACGAGTAGGAAACATGATACCTGTTCTCTGCGGTTAACACCATACACACCATACACAACTGCTTTTTCTCTACTGTAGGTGGGGGACTTTGCCATCCTGCTGCGTGCGGGGTTTGACCGCTGGAGCGCGGCACGCATGCAGCTGTCCACGGCCCTGGGGGGGGTGCTGGGGGCCTGCTTCGCCCTGTGTGCCCAGTCACCCAGAGGCACAGGTGAGCCATCATCACCTCACATCACACAGCAGCACTGCCAACTGGAGCGACACATCACACCGTAGCATATGTTTCTATTATTGGAGCACACAGCATCGCATCCACCAAACAAGCAAAGTATTCTACTTTATTGTGAAGCTTCTATCTGGGCCAGTGCGCTAAAACTGAGAGAATGATGATGACGCTGCCTTCTCTGTAGATGATGATGACTCTTCTTCTTCTCTGTAGATGATGATGATGATTACTCTTCTTCTCTGTAGATGATGCCACAGCGTGGATCCTACCGTTCAGCTCGGGAGGGTTCCTCTACATAGCCCTGGTCAACGTGGTGCCTGACCTTCTAGGAGAGACCAGCATCAGGTTGTGTGTGTGTGTGTGTATGTCTGTGTGTCTGCGTGTCTGTGTGTGTGTCTGTGTGTCTGTGTGTCTGTGTCTGTGTGTCTGTGTCTGTGTCTGTGTCTGTGTGTGTCTGTGTCTGTATATACACACTGTCAGTAATTGACTGTGTGCTTGGTTGTGTGGGCTGGTACTGTCTGTCCTTGTACCTTACTACATGTCCTTGGACTCCATACGATATGCAACACCAAACACGAAAACAAGCTCCTAATCCTGCTAATTCTACAGAGGAAAACATTGAGAACATGATGATGAAGTGCTGAAGTCCAAGGGAACACAGCCAAAGCGGATACAAGATTAAATTGTAAATACTAGGGGCTGTCAAACTTAACTTGTTAGTTCTTGCGCAAAAAAAATTGTGTTTTCTTTTTCGTCGTTAACGCAATTTTGCCCCGTGTCTATATTTGTATTCTTGCTGAGCACGTGCATGAAACAAGATAGGCAAATACACACTCTGATGAAGTGCCCACAACTTTGCGGCATTTAGCCAAGGAGTTTTCAAAGCTGCACTCTCTCACGTGTTTTGAGACGACCAGCCTCAGTAAGACAGTGTGCAGATATCGATCAACAGTAGTTATTGTGGTTGTTTCTTGCAGTAGGTGATTTGTAAATGGTAAATGAACTGAGTTATATAGCGCCTTATTCCAAAGCGCTTTACAACGGCCTCTCATTCACCCATTCACACACACATTTACACACCAATGGCGGCAAGCTGCCATGCAAGGCGCCGGCCCGCTCACTGGGAGCAATTTTGTGGTTCAGTGTCTTGCCCAAGGACACTTCGACATGTGGCCAGCCGGGGCTCGAACCGCCGATCTGCCGACCTTGCGATCATTAGACGGCGGCTCTACCTCCTGCGCCACAGCCACCCCGATTTGTAGATTTGTAGATCAGTGATTCTGCCCAGTGCCTTGTTCAGATCCACCATCAAACCTGGCTGACTCAGAGGGAAGCAGATCTGCAAGCTGTAGCTGGCACATGCTCAAAGAGCTCTGTAGTCTTGCTGTGTTGCCGTAGTGACTCAGATGAGAAAATCCACGTATCCCATTCTCAGTGTATAATCGTAGCTTGTCATGTTGAACACCATGGATATGGTGGAGTAGATACAACTGAGATTAGCATTATTTATGTATGTAATTTAACTTAATATTGAACCAGTTACAGAGGTACATAGACTTGTCACACCTGGTTGAATAGTGGCTAATAAAAACATCTAATGCAGATGATTTTCTCCTCTTTTAAATTACATCTACAACCTCCCAAATTATTATTTTTCAATGAAAACATCTTTAATTAGGTCTAAATCTGACCAAACTAAATTGTGATTAATTGGTTGTTAACACAGCAAACCATGTGATTAACTTGATGACTTAATCGTTTGGCAGCCCTAGTCAATACCCTAGTCAGGTTAATTTTCGCTGACCTTTTTTTCCCCCCTCTTCTTTCCCCCAGACACTCTCTCCTACAGATCCTCCTCCTCTGCTGTGGCATCGCGGTCATGGCGCTCATGTCCGCCATCGTAGACTGACCTCTGACCTCAGAGAAGTCAGCCTTGCCAAACGAAGGATCACAACACCCTAAACTCCGAGCTCTTACCCCTCAGATTTCTCCCCTTTATAGAACTATTTTCCTATCAGATTTTTATCAGAACTATCCCTAACTATCCCTATCCCCCGCTAAAAGATAACTTATGACATCCAACATCATCATCATTGTTGTTGGTATTATCACGTCAAATGATGAATCAGGATGAGACGTCGACGGATGAGGATCAGGATGTGGATGTAATCAGGATACCAGCTTCTTTCCTGAGGATTTGACAGAGGGGCGTCTCTGGGAGTGGATGCTTGAGAGACAGACGGGAACAGCGAGGGATGCAGGAGACTTGTGGTGGCCTAATGTGGTCTCTAATGGGGTTACGAGGATGTTACTGAACAACTATTACGTATACGATTACGTGCAGACAATCAGTCTAACTTATTTGCTGTATTGCACAATCATATGCACATACTTCACAGGTATATTCTGCATATGAGCAGCATGTATAATGGACATACTGCTATAGCTAGCTGTATCAATGAACACATTTTTACAGTACGTGCTTTCCACCGTTTCTGTGTTTCTGACTTATGTTATATTTATTGTATTTGCCTTATACATACGTATAAGTAAGTATACACGTTCTCATGGCTTTTGGTATCTGTGTTTTTTTTTTCAATCACATCTCATCCGCAATTTACAATAATCATCTGTTCATGAAAGATGCACGCCGTTTTGAACTCGATAAATCACCGATTTTATATTGGTCTCTGCTTTATTTGTAAAATAAAAAAGTATATGATTTTTAAAAGAATTTAATAAAAAAAAATATTCTGCCAAATATTTTTGTGGTCTTGATCAGTGCGTATTCAGCCAATGAAAGTGCAGAACTTTTTCTTCATTTTAGTGTCCTATACAAATTCTGTTACCGTGAAGGTGAAGGTTGAAGCTTGAAGGTGTGCAAGTTGGTACTTGCTCTATTTAACTGTATTAATTATAACTTTTGACTTGACTGTCTTGAGTTATTGTGTTGTGGTTCTTTGTTTATGATTGTACTAGTAGAGTAGTGTTTATAATATTGTATTATGTGTTTTTCTAGAGTAGTAATCAACACATTTACTGACGTATATTGGTATTCTGAGTGAGCTGCAATGAAGGCCAACCTGCTGCATTTAAACACCCTGCTGAATGTATTATTATAAGCATTAGCCATAAGCACGTTTTCTGCAGAAAAAAGGCTGGGCCTAAAATGTCGTGTGTGTGTGTGGGGGGCGGGTATTGATTGTGTGTTCACACTTGTCCAATATCCACACAGTCTGTTTGGCAGGAGCCCGTTGCCATAACGACTCCCCTGTGGGTTACCGTCCTCAGTCATCTGCGTTTCAGCAGCCTATCCATTGTCTGCGCGAGCCTCTCTGTTCTCTCAGTTATGCCACAGAATGATAACAAACCGTAACAACGTTACAACCTGGCCTACAAAACAAGACCATAAATCAACACCATTCCGTAAATTCAACACAATAAACACGTTTTTATGACTGTTGTATAACAGTGTTGTTAGCATGAGAAGAATCTCAAATCCGCTAGGAGGGAAATCATGTGCATATTTGAGGATAGGCTGGTCTCCCTCTACTCCATACCTGGCATGTCTAGTCAGAGCCTAAACATCACCCTGGTGCCAGATACCAAGATCTCTGTAACACTACACATCTGGCTCACTATTCACTGCTACAGCCAAGGAGATATTGTGAGGTGGTCTATACTCTAAATACAATTTTATAATTCCTTGTATGCATTGTGCAATTCTAAATATGCCCAGAGTACATTATAGGCCTATGATCAATACATTCCAAGTCTTTATATGACTATATAAGGACACCATTGAGCAAGATGGGTAATTGTTTATTGACATGTTAGCTTAAAACCTCAAATGGAGGAATAGAGACCGTGTTGAATAGGAGAATGTGTCAAAGACTCCCTTTACCTTCATGCAAATCATCATGCATAGTTCTGCAGTCTCTGTAGATCTGAAAGGATTGAATAGATGTCTAAGCAAATGCAGCCTCTGAATAAGCAGGTGTAAATGTTGCTGTTTAGATTCCTGATTAGATCTGATCTGAAGCAGTGGCTCACCAGAGAGCAGGGGGCAAGGTTTGGTATGGAATGCAGCATGGTGCCTGAGGGATGCTTGCTTATTCATGTCTTTTGTCAACGTTTCAGGGCATACAAACCATCCCGGGGTGGATAGCACAACACTGCCTCCTGTCCCTCAAAAGTGTGGGGACATGCTGTTCCAGTTCTTCTAGTGGTATAATAGTCTGTTTGGACAAGCCAAGCCTGTCTGACTGATTAGAATCCAAGCATTGATAGTAGGCCAGGCCTACCATACAGGACAGAAGAGCTGAGTGGATGAAGGTTATTTTTGATGGCAACATCCCAGCGACAGTTAGCAAAAACCTGTACGTCTGTGTTAACCACAGTGACCACTGCTTTACCAACCTGTCAAACTGTCCATGACTAAAACAGCAGAGGAGGTAATGTAAGCCTTACGTATTCTTAAAAAAGAAAAAAAGAATTGTGCTGTGAGTTTCTTTTGCTGTGTAGCACTAGTTAACACTAACAGCCGAGGTATTGGATGTAATTTTGTATAAAATAATAAATACATAATAATAATTACTGGTGTCACCTGCTGCAGGATCCACAATAACGTTTATGGTATAGCTGCAGGAATTACTTTGCTTGGCAACGTTGTGTAACACCTACTGTGTTTCACAAGTTACACAACGTTGCCAAGCAAAGTAATATACCCCTATATTGTTTTTCCTGAGACACCTTCTAACCCCCCTGTATTGTTTCCCCTGTGTCAATATTAAAAATAATCATAATAATTTAAAATTCCTTTAGCACGACGACTGCCAATGACATAGAGTGCTTTTCCTTCTATGACTGACTGGTGGATAGGTGATTCACTTACTTAGTCAAATGTATTGATTGTAAGTCGCTTTGGAATAAGGCGTCTGCTAAATGCCTAAAATGTAAATGTAAAATGTGAGTTTGATTAGCACCCAGCAGCTAACTTGCTCAGACCATGAAGCTGTAGCTGGGCAGTGTGTAAAGTGAGGCCCAGGCTAATACGACCACTCTGATCCACAGATACACAACACTAGAACAGCCAAGCCTACTATAAGAGCCACCTCCGGGGTCAAATGACCACAGCCTTTACAATGGAAAGCTGCTATTTACACACAACGACCACTAGTTGACCGTCTTGTAAGTTAGCCTGCCTCCTACACAGAAAAACTGCAAAATATCTTTATACTAGCTTAATCCTGATTTTGAAAATGTAAGGATACTGGGTGGTTGAACACGCATATCTTGGAAAAGTCATGAAAGGAAGGTCCTGAAATTTGACCGAGTGCAAAGATATAAACATGTTTTTACTCTTTACTCAAATGACCCCACCAATGGCTGTTCTAGTGTTAACTAATAGCTACCGTAATACTAGTATTAGTGACGATACTACAGCTCCATTGCAGTTCCAGTATGAATATGAATACTGTCCTCAGCCCTAGGTCTCTCCTGTTGAGGTCATAATATGTTATATTATAACGTGCATTGTATAACACTAGTCTCACTAGTAAGTGTGGCTTTCTGGACCGGAACGTTATACTCTATGTACAAGCTTTTATATTTTATATCAGAACACAAGTTACACTCAAACTAAAATGTTCTGTGTAATGACTTTCTTCTTCAATAATTGATTGAATAGATTAGCCGTAACCATGGTATCAAGGACGCACGGCCAGACAACCAGTTCCAGAGTGGAGCGTGGGGAGCAGGAGCTCATTTGCAATTAAAGCTACAGACACAAAAACAGAAAAAGAGGGGTATAGAGGCATGCTAGAATGCATTTAGATAAAAAAACAACCTGAGTGGTATTTCCAGAAAAACGAAAATGAAAGAAAGGTACAAAGAAAATACTGGTTTTGGGGAGCCCAGAGACCTATATTAACTTGTTGAAAAAGTGCATAATGTGGGACCTTTAAAATCATTAACCAACCATTTATCTTATTGATCAGCATATTGCCTAAACATTGTCCAACTCTGTTCCTCAGAAAAGGAATAAGGTCATCTGTAATCAGTTGCATCTAGCTGAAAAGTAGTAAGTTTCAGTATGACATGAACAACAGCACTACAACTTGGTTGTCAACTGTTTTCTTGTGTATTCTTGTGTTGTTATGTCATAAGCTAGAGTAAGTAAGTAATACAATACCCAAAGTAGGATTATCCACCTTTCTCCTAAAAACTGTGATATGGTAAGAGGTGGTAATAAGGTATTTATTGACGTATCAATGATTCATGTGATTCAAATGCCTTCACTGCACCACCATTTAGCTCCCCTTGGGTGGTAATTTTCAGAAATGATCTGTAATCAGAGAGGTTTCTATTCTATCTTTAAAAAGAAAAAACTGACTTGTTTGGCTTTGGTTTGCTGTAGTTTGGTGAGAGTGATCTGTTCCTCTGCCAGACAGATCTGCTCTTTCAGTTTCTCGTTTAAGTGAGTTAGGTTATAGGCATCACCTTCATCTTTGTTTGGCGAAGAACGCTTCCAGCCTCTTTCATTTTTAATTAGCACTTTTTTAGTTTTTTTTAATTTAATTTTGTAAGTTTTGTTTGTACAAATAATCAAAAGTATAAAACAACAGCAGGCTGTACAGGAAAAACAGAACAATAACAACATCGTCATGGTTACAAGTGTCTATTTTTAAAAAGGGCGTATAAAGATCCAGTATCTTGACATGTTTACAGTGCATTCAGAAAGTATTCAGACCCCTTCACTTTTCCCACATTTTGTTGTGTTATAGACTCAATTTAAAATGGATTAAATGAAAAGAATTTGACATCAATCCTCACACAATAGACCCCAGAATAACAAAGCGAAAACAAGTTTTTGTATACAAGAAATACCCTATGTACATAAGTATTCAGACCCTTTTAAACCTTCTTAAAATGAGCTAAACTGCAAAAATGTCATCAACAAATGACTCAATAAGTTGAATTGAGTCCATCTAAATGCAAGAACGATAGTTCATGTAATTTTGGAATTAATATCTTAGAAATCATAGAAATCATGCATAGAAATCAATTACACAGGTGCATACTGGCACCTAACACCCTCCAGCAGTGCATAGGTTTCTGCAACAGTGAAATGAGGTCCTTTAGAGTGTAGTATACCCACCCTTTAGGGTGTAGTGAACATAGAGTTTATAGACCGTGGGCATGATTGATTTAATTGAGCACAAGCCAAAGCACATCTGCTAATTGATGTTTAATGGGTGTGTGTTTGAAAAGACCAATTACACTGCCATCTTATTCAACCTTTCTCAGAGGAATTACAGAGAGGCACTGACATGGCAGGTGCTGTCCATCACCACCACTGTTTAGACAGGAAAGGATACCGTCAAAGGGTAGTAGGTAGAATAATGTCTACTTTATCTACTTTGTCACTGTAACAGTTCAACAAATCAGGTGCAAAATATAAATGAATGTATATATGTTACGGTACACAACTAGGGTTATGGTTAGGTGCTACGTCGACTTGGTACATGCTGGCATGTCTAACCCTAACCCTAACCCTACCCCTAACCCTAACCCTACCCCTAACCTTAACCCTAACCCTAACCCTAACCTTAACCCTAACCGTAGCACCCTAGCACCTAACCCTAACCCTAGTTTTCCCACATGTACCGTAACATATATACTACCTGATACAAATGTTGTATTATTTTACCAATTTTAAATTTTTGCATTTTACATTTTGTTCCTGGAATCCCCCCTGAATCCACCCTTCTGCTGCGATCAGGATAATCCAGATTTCTTTGGATCAAAGATAATCCTACTTAAACACACATGTTTGAACAACACATACTGAAGGTTTGATCCAGATCAAATCCAAGACTGGATTACGTGATGATCCAATTCGAATTTCAGAATCCTTTGATCCATTTTCAAGATTTGATCCAATCTGACAGCTGAAATCCAATCAGATTACTTCTGAACAACTGAACTGGGCCCAGGATAATGAGAATCAAGTCTTAAGCCCAATGCACACGGCGTGCGATTTTGTCGCACGACAACATTCGATTCTAAATTTACACCACCGAAGTGTGTGGGTGTGAATGGAGAATCGAATGTTGTCGTGCGACAAAATCGCATCGCACACCGTGTGCATTGTCTCATTCAAAACAATGGAATCGAATTCGCGGTGCGACAAAATCGCACGCCGTGTGCATTGGGCTTTATAAACAGATACGGATACAAACATGAGTATGACGACTCCTGCACACCCCTAGTGCCAACCGTCTTTGATGTATAGGCGTTTATATGACAGACCACGCCCAGAAGCCGAACAGTATGGTCATAACCATGTTTAACACTACAACAGCCATGCGTGGGGTCATTTGACCAAGTGAGTAAAAAATGTTTTAAACCTTTGCACTCGATCAAATTTCAGGACCCTCCTTTCATGACTTTTCCTTGATATGTGGGTTCTACCACCCAGTATCCTTACATTTTCAAAATCACATCAGGATAAGCTAGTATAAAGCTATTTTGCAGTTTTTCTGTGTAAGAGGCAGACTCTTTACAAGAGGCTTTGTGTGTAAGTAGCAGATTCCCATTCTAGGGTCATTTGAGGCGACGCTAAGGCAAGGCAAGGCAAGTGTATTTGTATAGCACATTTCATGCAACAGGGGCAATTCAAAGTGCTTTACATGCATTATTTAAAAATACAGCAAGAGGAGCATAAGAAAATAAAAATTACAATGAATAAAAGCAAATATAAGAAGTAAATAGATAAAACATTTAAAAAGTCAATAGTTAATGAAAAAAAGACATTGATAGAAGTGTTTGTGTTTAATCATAACTGGTGCAAAACATGAAGGTTTTTAGCTTAGATTTAAATATTTTAAGGGTTTGGGCCTGTTTGATTTCTTCAGGGAGTTTGTTCCAGGAGCATGCAGCAGCGTGACTGAAAGCTGCTGCACCGTGTTTTGTTTTTACTCTTGGAATTATTAGCTGATTAGTCTCAGCTGACCTTAGGGACCTTGCGGGAATATAGGGAGGAGATCTGATATGTATTTTGGTCCAAGACCATTTTTGTAAGAGTAGGTGAAATAGGCACGGCTGTCCTAGTGTTAAGCTATTGGCTAAGACTGTACCCCAGGGCATGTGTACCAATGACATTTGGTGCTTAAGGGGTATGACCCTAATGGACCTGTGTACCAAGTTTCATCATGATAGAATCAATTGTCTTTGATTTATAACTATTTATGTGAGGGGCCACCCCACACTCAACAATTCATTGTTTAATAGCGGCCATGTTGTTTGTTCACATGGTAAACAAAATGGATCATGTCTGCACCTCAGTCCATTGATGCTACATAACAGGGTTAGTGCAGATAGATCAATAACTGTAAACGCCTTAGTGTTTTAGATGTTTTTCACAAAATGTAAAATGGTGGAACATCCATCAAGGCAGATCTTGATGTCCTTGAGGCTTGTGTGTTAATCATGATGAGATGGACCTATATGTACCAAATGTGTCATAGGTTGTGGAGGATATGGTCTTTCAAAGCTGGCAATGTCAAACACCTGTTAAAGCACCCCCATTAGGGCAATGGAGATACTATTATATTTGGGGTACTGGTCACTACTTTCTATCATACTGCCAAGTTTCAACTCTCTAACATGAAGCATCTCACCCAAAATGTAATGATGTCATCTTAATAATAATAATAATAATAATAACTATAATAATAATAATAATAACAATTATAATAATAATAATTTAAAAACCTGACAATAATATAGTCGAACAGACTTAGACCCCTAATAATAATAATTACATTTTAATTATACAGTATTCTAACTATTGGCCTATCATAATGTCAATAATATAATGTGTCCTATTTCTATTACTGTACTATTATTACACAGAAAGCTACTTCTAGCCTAAGTCTCCCCTCATCCATCCCGCAGAAACCCGAGAGGAGAGAGAGTGAACTGCATCTCTACCCACTCCTCCTCGCAGGCAGCATCGGTCGCCATCCATCCATCCATCCCCTCTCCTCCTCTTCCCTGGACCAAAACAGATGGTGGGAAAGGCATCACATCTGTCTGCGGGACGCACCACACCAATAGACGGCATCCATCAGCCCCAGAGAGAGACGGGCCGCACATCACCATCATGTCTGCGTCTGTCCAGAACCGCATGAGGCTGTGAGAAGCAGAACCAACCATCATCAGCATCGTGATTTCTGACACGGGGTACCAGGCACCATCACGGGGGAAGATGGCCGCTATGAAGATGTTAACCACCACGGGTCTCTTCCTAGCCTTCTGTGCGCTGGGCTTACTGGCCATGGCGATCTGCACCGACTATTGGTACGAGACGGACGCGCGCAGGCACCGGGAGAGATGTAAAAACTATGCCAACAAGCGCAACGACCCCGGGTACATCTACATCTCCAATCACAACCTCCCTCTCCAGATGCGCCCCGCGAAGGGGATTGAAAGGAGCCCAGGAGGTAATTCGAATTCTAACGGCCCGAATAACGCCGGAGCGCTTATTAGGGAAAAGCGGCACTTTCTGGCCGCGGCCTCGGCGATGGAGTCCCACTGCAGTCGCCAGTTTAACTCCACCATCTCGGGGCTCTGGAGAAAGTGTCACCGAGAAGGATTCGACCTGGAACAAGAGGACCTTATTTACAAAGGTAAGGAAGGATGGATAATTAGCCCTACTATCAGGGCCTTGGTACTGGATGTAAACATGGTTGGTTTATGATGCAAAACATAGGCCGGATTGTATCATAATATTGGACATGGTAACATGAAGTAATAATGCACAAACTGCTTCTGTCAGAATGGTTATCGGTGTCATAAAATCAGTTTAATGTGGCTCTCACTCATCATTGTGAACTAGTAGGATGTATTTGGTAAGGGGTTGCCAGAGTCGTGTGACGCTCAAGATGTGACAGTGACACCCTCCGTATTTTATGCATTTGTGTGTGTCGCCTATCCGGGTGCGTTCGTAAATACGCTCTGGAAAATCTGAAAAATCACCCATGGTCCATGGAATGCCTCTTGTTCAATCAAATGACTTGGTCTCCCTTTATGACGTTGAACCCAGTGTGCGCTCTGGCACTCTCAGAGCGAATCTACGAACGCACCATATATATATATCGCTGTCCGTGGTGCTGAAAGTGTGTGTGTGCCCAGCCCGTCTGCTTTGTTGCTCTGGTGCCATTTGGACACTTCGATCTTGCAACAGTGCGTTTGGCATCTGCTATATACATGAGAAACACATGAGATATGTTCGTATGGATAATGGCTAAATGTACTGCCACGGGGGAGCCCGACAGAGGAGCAAAAGACTGAATTATTGATACACATCCGGGTCCTTGGGACATTTTTTAGCTGCCGAAGAAAATCACGGTCCATGAACCCTCTCTGTGCTCGGTGTCGGTCTGTCGACACGTTGGGGGCAATAAGGCACTCATCATACTAGTTGATAAATAATTTAAAAACGACTGGGGTTGTCGATACTTGCTATTGAATTTGAGGCAGAGTAATAATAAAACATTCAGTAAGGCAGGCCTTCACCAATAGAACACAGAGCTCAATGAACACAAAATGAATTGTCCATATTTATAGCATATTTACAAGGAACGTTTTCCTCTAATGTGTTCAGATCATTGATAAGAATAATTCAGATTCAATCTGTCCATTCCATTGAGCTGCCTGGAGGAGAGTGAAAATGGATTTGTTTGTGTTGCGCTGAGATAAACAGAGTGTTTGTTTGCTTGAGAGTTGTTTGGTTGAAGCTTTCTTACATCCAGTGAGATCAGAAGGGCCAATGTTTAGGTGAATGTATGACATCACGAAGCATCAACAGAATCCAGCAAATCCAGTCTTGCCCACCCTTGCCAACACACTTAGGCTAGTCCTACTGCATACAGATGTCTTTGTTTATTCCGATGGTTGGAAAAAAACGAGTCTCTTTATACTGACATCATGTTGAAAGTTGATGTTTATGCCAGAGATACCGATCACAGTTGACGAGCCAAAAGCACGTTGAGAGTGAATAGATTGTAGTCAGTATAAATATGGATATGAAACCTAGCAATGTCCATAAGCTGATCTCATGTGAGGATATGAACTAAGGTCTTTCTGTGTCCTGTTGATATTGTTGTACACATGTTGTTCTTATTTTCACGTGTTTGCCTATTTTAACCTGCTATAACTTTTGCTCTTTTATTATGTTCTTGTATATGTAAAGCACTTTGTGACCTCTGGTCTGGGATAGGTGCTATAGAAATACATTTTACTTACTTACTTACTTACTTACTTACTAAGGTGTTCAGTGTGTATTACATACAGCAGTTTTAACTCGGGCCTAAGCTTCAAGTAGCCTATCTTTAGTGTTGACATTCTGCTGCTGAAGTCCAGATTCTGTCAGAGTGTAGGCCTAGGCCTATAAGGACAAAATAACAGAGAATTTAAGGCTATTATCTCTGAGCCCAAGCAGCTGCTTGCTCTGAATGGTGGTGACGATGACTGCACTGGGCCTGATGGTGGTGGAGAAGAATCATACTTTACTCACTTATTATTGTGAGGCTCTATACCAATCCTGCTCTGCTCTGAATCACAGCTCACTGTCTCTCACTTAGAGCAGCCCCAGCGAGGCTGTAAGTGTTGTTGCTCACCGACGTCATTCCCTGTGACACAATAGCATGACTAATGGCAATGTCTTCCATGATAATTAACTGTATAATGTTTCAATGACTGGCTGAGTGAACATATTGAGTCAGTGTGTTAATAGTTTCTATGCTCGTTCAGACGTAAACAATGAGAGTTACTGAGGAGTTGCTGAGGTCTACTAGCTAATTGGCTCTACGGTGTATTGGGTACTAGGTTCTTAGGTGTGATTGGATAGAAGACATGAATCATCGTTGAGGTGTGTTGTGCACAGTGTACTGAATAATTTAAAAGGTTCTGCCTCACTAGTATACACTCAAAACCTGCGACATCTGTGGCATTGTGCTGTGGGATAAAACTGCACATTTTAGAGTGGCCTTTTATTGTGACAAGCCTAAGGCACACCTGTGCAATTATCATGCTGTCTATTCAGCATATGGATATGCCACACCTGTCAGCAAAGGAGAAGTTCTCACTAACACAGATTTAAACAAATTTGTGAACACAATTTGAGAGAAATGGGGCTTTTGTGTACATGGAAGAAGTCTTCGGTCTTTGATTTCAACTTGTGAAAAATTGGAGCAAAAACAAAAGTGTTTATATGTGCGTTTATATTTTTGTTCAGTGTAGTTCAATTGTCAGTGTATAAGCTCAGTTGTTTTTGAGTATTTCTCTCTCATATTGTCTGTTATGTTGCTGTTGTTATTGCTGAGTTAAAGCCTCTTTCATAAATCCACAATTTGGTTAAACCACCAACCGTTGTAAACTCTTCTTCTCAGGATTGATCCAGCGATGCACCCCAGTCAAGTACCACTACTCCTCTTCCATCCTCCCCCGGAATCTACCTATCAACATCACAAAGACCATCCGTCAAGATGAGTGGCACGCCCTCCGTAAGTCTGCGTCTGATCCCCCCTGTCTGGACAGAGACGTCTGACAAGTCTGGACTCCATAGCTCTTTGTCTGGGTGTCTGACTGTCTCTGTCTTGTCTGCTTCTTACTCTAAATTGCTGTACATTTGAGCAATTTATCAAACTCGAGTTGTTTTATCTGTTAACAAAAAAAATTTCTGAGTGGGGCAGTCCCACTCATATTTTTCATTTTATTTGACAGATACAGTGAAGATTTAGACAGGAAGGATGGGTGAGAGAGAGAGGAAGGGATGACATGCAGGATATGTCCCCGGCCGGAATCGAACCGGGGACCCTGCGGTTACATGGTCAGCGCTTAACCCGCTACGCCACCTAAGCGGCCCACTAATTTGGGGGCATTGTGTGTCTCTGCAGATCTACGCAGGATGACGGCAGGCTTCGTAGGGATGGCCATGTCTATCATCCTCTTCGGCTGGATCATCGGAGTGCTGGGCTGCTGCCAGCAACATGACCTCATGCAGTATGTAGCTGGACTACTGTTCCTCATGGGCGGTAAGAGCTAGCTCTGTGGTTGTTTCTTTGTGTGTTTCTGTGTGTGTGTGTGTGTGTGTGTGTGTGTGTGCGTGTGTGTATATATGTGTGTGTGTGTGTGTGTGTGTGTGTGTGTGTGTGTGTTTGTGTGTGCGTGCGAGAGAGAGAGAGAGGGGAGAGAGGGTGTGGGGGGGGGTTTGGCACAGCACAGTTGTTTACACCGAGGTACACAATGACTTTAGGACAACTTTGTACTCTGTGCTGTACAGTACGAAGATGTTGCCAGCTGGCTCTGTTGGCGAGCTGATCCGCTACTGCTAGACAACTCGCTAACCTGAGGAAATTATATAACACGCAGTTCTAAAAACTACATTATTTAACAGTGGGTTCCTTCTTTCTTTCCATTCTTTCCTGAATTCTCTCCCTAACAGGAACATGCTGTATCATCTCCCTGTGCACATGTGTGGCAGGCATTAATTTCGAGCTGTCGCGCTACCCCCGCTCCATGTACGGCCTCCCGGAGGACATTAGCCACGGCTACGGCTGGTCCATGTTCTGTGCCTGGGGGGGGCTGGGTCTCACTCTGCTCGCCGGGTTCCTCTGCACCCTGGCCCCCTCCCTCAGCACGCCCTCCCGCACCACCGCCCACAAGCCCAGGCAGGAGAACGGCACCGTGTGACGGGGGAACCGACGTGACAACCACGGGGCCCCCGCAGAACCACACAAAAAACACACCCGTCCCAAACCTCATCCCTCAACGTTCAACCACCATCTCGTCCACCATCTCGTCCCCATGTCCCCTATGTCCCTTGTTCCATACCCACCCAGGTGTCTGCAGTGTGCCAGAGTTGTTGAACACAAGAGAGAAGGAAGTAGAGACAAACCACAACCAGACTACTGTCTTCACCTGTCTGTCCCTGCGAAGATACACGGAGGAACTATTAGGGACACCACACAGATCATGTTGGAACGTGGCTCTCACAGCACAAACAATGACAAGACTACTCGTTAAAAAAAACTTTGACTACTAACTCTATGGCGGACCTAAAGGCGACTGTTTTGTCTGTTTTCTTTCAAGAGGAATTTGTCTTAAAATGGTGCTCTTTTACACACACACACACACACACACACACACGCACACTCGCGCACACACACACGTACACACACACACACGCGCGCGCACGCGCACACACACACACACACACACACACACACACCAAGAGCTTCAGAGAGAAACAATATCTCGGATACACACAAACTAGAAAACGTGGCGAAGCATCCTGTCAGCATTCCTCTTTTAGTGGGGTGGTCTGTGCTGTGTTTGGTATTGTTCGCAAGAAGAAGAAAAAAATTATGCTGGCATAAACTGTTTATTGTTTAGGATACACTGACTGATATCGAGCATTATTTCCCCGGGAAGAACTTTAAACAGCTTAAAGCCTAAAACCTGCTACTTCAGGCCGAGGACCAAGAGCACAAAATGGAAAAAGGCAGGAGGGTGGAACAGAAAGATTAAAAACATACCGAACTGTGCTACTTTGAAGAGCAGAAACCTTCCAGCGCTTTTATGATTCAGTATGTACAAAATGCATCTCTACGTAGATTCAGGTCATTGTTTGTATAAAGTAGTTCTTGAATAAGAATGTTTGTTTTCTGTTAGTTTTGAGGTAAACAATGGTAGCCGTCTTCAGTGAGGTTGTAATGGAACGGAAGTGGATATGGTGGATAAGAATGATAAGAGTCGTTGCGAAGCACAGTACAGAGATGTACCACGTGTTGAAGGATTGGATTCAATGAAAAAAACTGCTGTTTTATGAACAAATTCAAACCAGGGTTAGAGGCTACTGCACACATACTAACTAATTATGAATGGAAACAACTATTGACCCCCTCAATTACAGTTCTTTCTAGGGATGGGATATTTCATGGATTTAGAGCAATCAAAGCACACACAATATGATATGGAATTGCATTGCAGGCTGTATTCTGGCACAGGTGCGTAGTGTGTACTGGTAATTACAGTATGTTTCACAGAATGGAGGCTCCTTTCTTGTGAAATACCTAGTTTAGGGGTCAGTGTGCTGTTGCTGAAACTAACTAAATTACCAGTCACTTTGAACCCATGGCTCAATTACTGCAGTTGGTCTTAGGCCTGAGGTAATCTGCACATCTTAAATTACCCACATTTTTCATTGAATCCATGTCTAACTCAACATGACATTAGGAGATTGACCAGGGTTGCGAAGAATCATAATGTATGTCATGTTTACATCAACAAAGAAAGACTCAACCTTTATTTTATTTTTTATCTATCAATCACTCTCTTTTGAGGCAGAGGCGTTTCCTTCTGTCTATAGCTGAGTTCTGTATTTTCTACGGTGGAAAAACCCAGAGAATCAACATACTGTAGGTATCTTGAAAACAAGGACCAAAATGTAGGCATCTTGTATGCCAACATATTCTGATGTTCTGTCAAAGCACCATCTCTATCACCTCAGCACAAAGCACCCCTATAGAGTACCACCTCTCTGAGAGTGAATGAAGGGAGGGAACCCTCACTATTTCTTCATTTTTAGTGCCATTTTCTTGCCCCCGGGTAAGCAAGCATAGTCTTGCTGACCCTTTAGACTTTCCTTAGCCCTTTTGAAAGGTCATGGAAACAGGGAGGGGGGGGTCTAAAGGTCTTAATTTACATACCATTAAACTGTATATTCATGTACTCTAGGTGCACATATTGGACCAGTACTGAGTGAGAGCATGTAATGATGATACAAGCACATTTGTGTATTACAAAAAAAACGGTTGGGAATGGTGGGAATTTTGTTGTGGCAAGTCCGGGCTCATACAGTACATGTTGTGAAAACAGTTTGGCATCGCCACTACCACATGATTGAATATCTAGTTACAGGTTCAAATGCAGTATGTATTTTTTTAGAGTACATAAAAACTTGCAAAATGATGTTTTGTTACCCCCTATGAAAAGAAAAGCACACTCGTTTGTGACACTTTCTCAGCAGTGTTATGTGGTGAGGTAGGACTATGTATTAGCTGTGGTTAGAAGCATCGCCTCAGAGTGTGCCTACTAAGTGAAATATTAAACCATTGTGTCTAAAGCTAACACCTCCGAGTTGTACACATCCCGAGAGCTGTGTGTGTTGGTGGTTTTCTGCTGGCACTCTCTCTCTGGCCCAAGCCACCACCTACATTTTCATTCACCACTACTACTGAGGATGAAAAAAGCTGGATCAAAAAATAAACGACAGGTTTGTTCCCCTGAATCTTGAATCGGTTAGTAATACTGAGTGCATTGATCGAACTCCTGCACGATAAACACATTGTTAGTTTTTGTATGATGACGACAACTATTTCGTTTGTCAATCAGGAGATACAAGATGAAATCTTGGTAGCACAGCAAAACTGCTGAAAAACATGTAAAATAATCAAGAAAGAGAAAGGGGGGGGGATGAGTCAGGAAGCACAACGTAAAACCTTGTATGCAAAAGTGGCAGCAAAACATTCCTGGTGAGGGAACCTGCGGTGTTTGATGAAGAAGAAGAAGTGGAAAGTGTTTTTCTGTCTGAGCAATGTTGTGAGATGCTCTGTATCAACGCCACCATTTCAAGTGGCACTTCTTTAAGTAGCACTGCTATGATTTTCTACAAGTCATTTATACTGGTTATTAAATCCATTGAGAATGGCGGCGTAAAGGAGAGAAAAAGACATTATAGTCTCGCATGAGATCATTATGGTTCATTTCCTTCAATGTATTACAAACTTGTGTCCATTTTTAAATCTAATTTATTTTACTGAAATAAAATGTAAGTACTATTCTATTCGGACGTTTCGTGTGCTGCATTATTCACAGTGAGGTTGTGTGTCCTCCTACTAGTCTTGGTTTCATGAGAAGATAGAGAGCACATTGTGTTCATAATCAACAGCAATTAGAATCATGGCTACATGCTTCATAAATCAATAGCAAATGTCATGCTCTATTAAGGGTGGCAAAAAGCATTTGGAAACGTGCCAGTTGTAAGAACCTTTCATTACATGACAATGTAGGCCACATAAAGGCCTCATCAAGCCTTAAAAAAACAACAAAAACAAAAAAGCATTAGAAGCGGCAATTTGTTGAAAGTGCCATCAATTACATCATAGGTGGATGGTGGAAATGCTGACTGTTACCAGTAGTGAATGTAATGTATTCAACTAGGGGAACCATGGTGGATCCAGAAGCAAATTGAATGTTGAAATGTAAGTATTTTCAAGGTGAAGTGTGTAGTTTTGCGCTTTCCTGCCCTCTTTGACCACACTGTAAATGTTAAAACATACATATTCTACGGCAAATATGTATATCCTACAAAAATATTTTTTACAGCAGCTGGTGAAACCAATCAAAATGTTCAGACTTTTATTCAGATTTTTGTTTTTAAAATGTCAGTGTTGTTGAAAATCAATGACACACTCGCTAGTCAAGCCAAAACATTGATAGCTATTGATTTATCATGGCCATTTAGCACTATTTTAAAGCTGAAATGTACTGGATCTTTAACACTAGAACAGCCATGGTGGGGTCACGGTGACCCTGTGAATATGTTTTTTTATACGTTTGCATTCGATAAGTAATGCTATATGTAAAGCACTTTGTTCTACCACAGTGTATCCCTTCATTTTCAATATCAGGATAAGCTAGTATAAAGCTATTTTGCAGTTTTTCTGTGTAGGAGGCAGGCTAATTTACAAGAAGCGCCCTCTAGTGATCTTTGTGTGTAAGTAGCAGATTACCATTCTAAAGAGGGGGTCTATGAGACCCCAGAAGAGGCTCTAAGAGTAGGTGAAATAGGCACGGCTGTCCTAGTTTAAAGGAGCAGGATGTAAGTCTGCTGGAAATCTGCCACCTCTGGCCACTGTGGCGACATTCATCCCTGGAACTGTAGACGTTCCATCCTGGAACTGTAGACGTTCCATCCCCACACCGTATCGGCCAGGATAGCTGTTGAATACAGACGCAGTATCAAACGTGTCATTTTACACTGTGATCTCACACGCCTTAACACGCAAGATCACACGCCATATCGAGAAGGGCAGCGCTCGAATACAGTTGCAGTAATAACACTTTTATCTATATATTTTTATTCATTGTCTTATTATATTGTTAGATGTTTTCAAATCTATTTATTTTCTCTATATATGTATCTATTCTTGTCTTTTTTGTTTGTCTTACTATCCTCCTTTTTCTAATATTTTTTAATGCTGTATGTAAAGCACTTTGAATTTGCCCCTGTTGTATGAAATGTGCAACACAAATACACTTGCCTTGCCTTGCCTGGGAAACATCACACAGAAAAGAAAACGGTTTATTAGATTTATTTTAATGAAAAGGAATTACAAGATCATTATGTTCACAATAGACATAAATCATCACCCATCTCAATTTGCCTTTTATCTGTACGCAGCACAAATAGAGAAACATTTCATAATGAGTGTTAGATGCATGGTACACAGTATACACCTGTGTATATAGCCCCCAGACTGTGGCTCATCATACCTGATTAAGACGTTCTTGACCAGATGGGACACCAATTCAGTCTGATTTCAGATGCAGATTGCCTTATATTAAGAGGTCCTTCATGATGAAGGAAACCCCCAGCATAAAAAAAGTCCCTTGAACAAAAGAGGAAGGCTGGTCTGAGCTGAACATGGCTGTAGTGAATGGCTGAGGACACAGTGCCATCTAGAGGAGATGTTTGGCTGTCCTGTGGCTTTGTGATCCCATAGTAGTCCCATCAACTGTACATCCCAGTTACTGCAAGGCTGCATTGTGACCAACAAAGGGCAATAGATATCATTATTACATCATAAGATACATTTGAATATATAAAAAAACGGAAAACGGACTGTTAACTGTTTATATTTCCACCACTATCTCAGGATACTTTCAATAATATCTTGGTGTCAAATAAAATCAGGTAACATCATAATATAACATATTTATATATATATATACCTTTCCCCATAACAAATCCCTCGGCTATTTATGACTAATTCTAGAGAAATGGCTCATTCCAGAGACCTTAGCTCAACATATGGTATACAGGAAGACATACACATATTTTAAATATACTACGAGGTTAAAGTAAAGATTCCCAGCTTTTCTGATTGTTTTCACCATTTCACCAACTAGCTACAACCTTTTTGACACATAGCACACTGTAGCTTCATTGGCAGGTTGTGGGTGTTAATCGCAACCCAGTAAACAAAGAGTCCAAAAGACGGCCTATTTATTCTGTAGTCCATAAGACGTCCTAAAGACGTCATCTGGACGTCCTAGAAAGACGTCACCTGGACGTCCTAGAAAGACGTCATCTGGACGTCCTAGAAATACGTCATCTGGACGTCATAGAAAGACGTCATCTGAACCCACATTCCGGCTTGAGGACGTCCTCTTTTGGACTCTTTGTTTACTGGGAAGATCCGTCACTGTGGTTACGGTGTTTACTTCTTGCCACGGTGATGGGCGCCGACCACCATGTAGCTATCTGGCGAGATGTCCTTCGCGCTGGGGGGCTTGGCCCTGGCACGGCAGGTCCTGACCTCCGGCCGGGCGACCGGGGGGGCTCTGCAGGGGTCGTGCTTCTGCAGGTAACCTGCGAAGGTCTCCCAACCGCCCCCGACGCGCACCATCACGTGTCTCTCGTTCAGCATCTACAGGACAGGACAGACAGGGAGGAGGACATAGTCAAACAGCAGGTCCATTCAACCTTAGTAGCGCCATTCACACTCACTCAAGTACAGTTCAACCATGTCAGAACTTACAGTAAGTGCGTAAAATGGAGTGAGTCCATTTTCAAATGTGTCTGAATTCAAGGAGGCACACTGCAAAAAGTAAATCTAAGTAAAAGATATATATTTTTTAAATATCTTAAATCAAAGCAATATATGCTTGTTTTCTGTCTGACTACACTAGTTTTAAGATATATTCTACTTGTTTTAGGAAAATATTGGCAAGTGAAATCTTTCTGTTCTGCTGGCAGATAATTATTAAAAAGTACTATTTCCCCCCATTTTAGAGCTTTTTTCTTGTTTTTGAGAGCTGACTTTGCAGTGCAGGGTTGATTTTGTGATGACCTCCCCTGACTCCTATCTGCTCTCTGTATGACCCCCCTGAGCTGAGGTAAGGCTCTCTGTATGACCCCCCTGAGCTGAGGTAAGGCTCTCTGTATGACCCCCCTGAGCTGAGGTAAGGCACCCCCCCCTCTAATTAAATATTTACCAGCTCCTTCTGCCTGGGTGGGGGGGGCTTGTGAACCCATGAATGGCAAATGATCTCTGAGCCAGAGAAAGAGACAGCTTTGTCAAAATCTCATTAATCCAAATGAAACACTGCCTCGCGGTGCCAGCTGAGCACAGTAGGGGGGGCGGGGTGGGACTAATTTCCCCTCCCACCCCCCCAAACGCACACACACACACACACACACACACACACACACACACACACACACACACACACACACAACCAAACTGTATACAATAAATACTACTATTGGTATACAGTGTCAAATTCAAAAGTCTAGGAAGTCAAACATACAGATAGACAAAAACAACAATTCCTCTGATGTCGTCGTCCCCCCCCGCCCCCCCACCTCCAGCTGGGCACCTTCCCTTACACCGACGCTGCCATGGCAACAGCTCTCAAATAATAAAGCCGGATGAAAAAATACTAATAAATGAAAACGAGGAAAAAGACACCAGCTCCTTTTTTTTTAAATTCATTTCTTTTACCAACTGTCAGTTCCCCACAGACACGGGGTTTCCCTGGAGGCCCGGCAGGGGCCATCAGTCCTCCTGTCACCCCCGGCCAACCCCCTCCCTGCCTTATCGCCCATAACCCCTTCATTATGGAGCCATTAAGGATGTGATAATACAAGCAGGTTTACACCTCAGCTCTCCACCTCCTGCCCCCCCCTCCCCTCCCACCCCCGCCCCCCCATGCATACTAATGAGAGGATGGACAGAGGAGGAGTTTAAGTGAATAGACAGACCCAGCAAAACACATAATACCACTTGCAGTATTATACACACACACACACACACACACACATACAGTATATACACGCACACGCACACACACACACACGCACACACACCACACACCACACACACACACACACACACACACACACACACACACACACACACACACACATATATACACACACACACACACACACACACACACACACACACACACCACCGTGCCAGGTAATACCAATTATAAAACCAAGGAGCCTCTCAGACATGATGTGTCTCAGCTGTCCAGCTCCAGATTAAAATGTTAGAGCTGACAGGGGGGTCAGGCTTGACACCCCAAACAAACACGATGGTAAAGGGGAGGAGGGGAGAGGAGGGGGGAAGGAGGGATGAGGGAGGGGGGGAGTAGAGGAAAACACCTATTTAGGCATTTTCCACTCAACAGTCTTATAGCTGACTCTACAAAATGTGGGACAAAAAATGCAGGTATTATACCAACATGCATGTTTTCTCTCTCTTTCATTTAAAGTCTCACTGTTAATCTAAACACATGACACACTCCAAGTGTGTTTCCAAGCTCTCTATGAGAAGAAAATCTTCTTAAAATTTAGCATATATTTAATTGAGTTACTTAACGGTGAACATTTCACTAAAACAGTCAGAACATATGTTACTGTAAAATAATATATGACAGACTGCATATCCCACTATCCCATCCAACACTAAATATGCACAGTAATACAAGTGGCACTACGGGCAATGTTACACACACACAAACCCCTACGCCAGACATCCATGTCTATCTCTCTAATCAGATTCCTCTTTGCAGCCCCTGCCCCCACACATCTTCACATATGTGCCTTGTCTCTGGTCCCCTGTGTCCCCCCTGCCTGCCAGCTCTATTGATTCTCCCGCCTGCTGCCCCGTTGAAAGATTAATGAGAATGATAATAGAATAAGTGTCATTCACCTGTCATCCTCTAGAGGGCGCTGTATGCTTTAACCATACCCTACTAATGAGCTATTCTTAAAGCGATTGCGTTGATGGGAGATAAGATGGCAAAGATACTGAATTCTACAACAAGAGATCATTCCCAATGTCTATCAATCTGTAGAAAGGTTGTTACTTACTGCCTCAAAGCACAGGATGAGTGCCAGTGTACAGGGGTAGTGTTATGTAGAGTAGTGTAAAGTCCTTGGTCATGCAATCTTGATCAACACAGACCTCCAGACCATGTAGGGTTGCTGACATTACAACTCAATCCAGATGGATTATGGGTTTATGGGTTTTTAAAAGGCAGAATTCAATGTAATCTGATACTGTCCCCCACCTATTATTTTTACTGACTGACACTTTGCCTTCAATTATCCTCCTTTAGGTAATGCCCCACAACTGCAATGAATATACTTAATGGATATGTCTCCTTCCTTTCATGATAGGACATCAGACCGCTGCTATGATATAAAGCCAACCAAACAAAGGTCCTTATAAATATAGGGATATTATGCTCTGATGGGAAATACAAGAAACGGATAGAGAGCTATTGTGAGAGCTTTTAATGTCCTCCCTCCCTACCCTAGGCAGATGATAGCATCTCTGGTAAAGCTTAGCAGCTAATTGGGTGCGGGGGGAAGAAAAAGAAAAGCCTTCCTTTCTTCAATAGAGGAGAGAGAGAGAGAGAATGCTGAAGCCCTCCAGGGTTAGGCATGATTGAAAAATGTCCAACGGGAGGATGGAGGGAGGGAGGGAGGGAGGGAGGGAGGGAGGGGAGGGGGGTGTCATGGTGGGCTATGCTTTAACGAGCTGTCTGATTAAATCACACCACTAATGACTTGGTCTCTGACTGTAATCAATAGATTCTGCTCTCTCTAAAAAGCCATGCACCCACACCCACAGCACACACAACCTCTCAGGACACACACACAGACACACACACACACACACACACACACACACACACACACACACACACACACACACACCGGGTTGTCAGGGCCTGGCTAATGGACAGGTCCAATATGTCTCACTCCACACATACAGGTAACGCGTCTTTAAATGGGAATGGAGTGGATGCTGGGTTCAGGTTATAGTGCTTCATTCACACAGCAAAGCATTTCATTTCTCTTCAGTGGATGGGAAGAAAAGGGATGTGTATCTGCAGTGTCATGCAGTACAATTACAGTTGAGGGTGGCGATGTTGCATTTAGACAGCTCTTACATGTATAATCTGTTAGCTCTTATAATAGTAGTTAAATACTGTATATCTTTGAAAATGTATAGCTTAAAGGTCTTACTATTATTGCATTATTGCATTACAGTTTTGATACGAAAGGACTAAAGTCATCTATCAATGTCTGGTAAGGGATATATCTGAATATCTAAGCAATGTAGTGTAAAACATGTACAACACACTGCATTTCAATCCGATTCTGACTATTACGGAAGAACGCACAAGCGCACACCTCTTAACCCTGTGCTGAAATTAAAAAGGTGAGAGACACTGTTTGATAGCGCAGAACGGGGAGATACAAGCTTCTCACATCCAACTACACCCAGCCACACGACCTTGGTTGCTGAGAGACAGAAAGAAAGAAGGAAAGAATGGGAGGAGAGAAACAATGGTGTATGAAACCTTCAGGGTTTCACGTTAAATGTGATTAGACTCACATTTAACTCCATTTTCTCAGTACAGCTCAATATCCAACTTGCCATGAACAGAAATGTTTCTCTGTTTCAAATATAATAATAATAATAATTCATTGTTTTTATATTGCGCTTTTCCGGGGCTCAAAGACAGGGCTGACAATATGGGAAAAACAGAAAACACAGAAACAACAAGCAACAGATAACATGAGCACATAGAACACAGAGTTAACGAACAGGCACAGGGAACAATTACCACAGCAATGTCCAGGGGGGAGGGGGGTGGCAGGGTTAGGGGAGATGGTTAGGGGTAGGGGAGGTTGTATGGAAATATACAGAGGTGTACTGAGAAAAGGGTGTTTGTGAGTCTAACGCAGGGAGAAGAGAATAGATAAGCATCTGTAACAAGCCTGGGTCATTGATATAGACAGTTAAATCACATTGATCACTGTTACTGTTGAGTAAAGAAGGGAGTTCAATAAGACTAATTGAGCATTAAATAGTCTTCTGCTGGTGACCAATTAGTACAGAAGGACGGTGAAATTACAGTTGTGGTGTGTGTGTGTGTGTGTGTGTAAATTATTACATTATTATTATTTATTTATGTATTTTACATATGGACAATATATATTGTATTCTACATGGGCACACCTCACTGTAGAATGTAAATTACACAAGTCTCCTAAGATAAACCCGTAATTAATAATACAGATTTAGCTTTAACATACATAATATAACACACACATAACACACACATAACACATAAACACACACAACATACAGGACATACGTAGGTAGGCTACATATTGTACTGTACAAACTGTGCACACATGCATCCACATACAAACAGCCACACCAACGATAAACAGAACATATTTCTAAGAGAAAACATGACACAAACCCTATTTAAACCCCCCCAAAAAAAATGTAACGGAAAGAACTCATACTACTGGTTGCTAAGCAACCCTGGCTCCCATGGGGCTTTGCCTGGAACTAGTCTTCCTCCACAGATCTCCTCTCTTACTGCATCCTAGCTCCACACAGCAACACCATCCCTATTAGCTCGGTATGTGTTAATCAACACCAAGAGATAAGGATTCGTTTAATTGTTATAAAAACAATGTAGCCTACTGTAATTACTGTTTTAACCCTAACCCTTACCCTAAACCTAACCCCTAACCCTGTAATTATGTTGTCACAGCTAAAATTAATATACAGAATTTTTGCACGCAACATCCTGTGGTTGATTGATGGGGAGGACAACAGATAGTTGTTGCCTATGTTAGCTTGTGACATTGAACACGGGCGAAAATCTGAAGGAAAAAACGTAATTCTGGGCAGAAGTGTGCTCTGCCTCTTACATACACAAAATGTAATGATGATGAAGACATTAGGTATTTGATTGGTTTGATGTGTGGCGATGCTCTACTCATTTCAAAAAGTACAGTCACTACCTTCAAAGGATTTCTCAACAAAGTTCTAGCCAAATAAGACTGTTTTGGACTGCGAAATTGGTTTCTATTATGAAATGAAAAATATGAGTGGGACTGCATAATACATTTACATTTTTGGCATTTAGCATTTAGCAGACGGCTTATTCCAAAGCGACTTACAATCGATACAATTGACTAAGCAAGTGAATCATCAATCCACCAGTCGTAGCAGGAAGAGTAATCTAGCTCAGGCCAGGGGCCACTCGCGTACATACCCGTATGTAGAGGACCATCTCTCCCACACGGTAGTGTGTACATACCCGTATGTAGAGGACCTTCTCCACAACACGGTAGTGTGTACATACCCGTATGTAGAGGACCATCTCTCCCACACGGTAGTGTGTACATACCCGTATGTAGAGGACCGTCTCCCCCACATGGTAGTGTGTACATACCCGTATGTAGAGGACCATCTCTCCCACACGGTAGTGTGTACATACCTGTATGTAGAGGACCGTCTCCCCCACACGGTAGTGTGTACATACCCGTATGTAGAGGACCTTCTCTCCCACACGGTAGTGTGTACATACCTGTTATGTTCAATAACGGAGTCGAACTCAGAGCTTGTAGTCGGAGCTTGCAACTCCATTTAATCAAACACACGTGTAACACAAAACGTAATACGGCACATGTCGTAAAGCCCAAACTGTCGTAAACACAGACGTAACATTTCCCCCCCCCTCACACAACCTAGGTGTGATACTCAGTCATGTAATCACGCAGGTGCTCCCAGGGTTGAGATGGCCAGTCCAACGGCTGCATGGGCGGGGGTGGAGCTGGAGCCCTGGTCTTACCACTAAGGAGACAGGCAGTGCAATCCTTGACCAGGGTTTCGAGTTCCCTGTCGATGCCTGGCCACCACACAACCTCACGACAGCGCTGTTTGAGCCTGACTATGCCCAGGTGACCCTCGTGCGCCATAGCAAGGATACGCGCCCGAAGGACACCTGGGACCACAGTGCAGAACCCGCGAGCGACACAGGTGTCATTCCAAACCGACAACTCCTCCCTGATCCTGGAGTAAGTGAGTAGCTCGTCAGGTACTCTTACCGGCCACCCCTGCGTGATGTAGGTTGAGAGTGTAGAGAGGGTGGGGTCATCGGCTGAGGCATCCCGGAGCTCCTTCAGCGACACCGTCTCCTGAAGGGGTGTGTGGAGGAGCTGGACGAGGTCATGCTCAGCCTGGTCCAGTCCGGGGGTCAAGGTTGGGGCTGTGGGTGGGCTGGGGATTGCGCGTGATAGCAAGTCGGCTACCACGTTGTCTCGTCCTGGCGTGAACTGTAGCCGATAGTTGTACTGTTGCAGGCGGTCGGCCCAGCGGTGGAGGCGGAGTGGCTTGTGACCGGTGCCAGACGTGGCCAGGAGGGTGATGAGGGCCTGGTGGTCTGTCCTCAGTGTGAATAGCCGTCCATAGAGGTACATGTGCCAGCGCTCACATGCCCAGAGGCATGCTAGGGCCTCCCGCTCCCCCACCGAGTACTTCTGTTCCGTGGGGCTGAGAGCACGGGAGGCGAAGGCGATCGGTCTCTCCACCCCCCCTTGCAGCTGGGACATCACCGCACCAATGGCTGTGGCAGAGGCGTCGCACGTGACAAGAGTGGGGCTGGCCAGGTCGAAATGCGCCAGGACCGGTGGTGAGGTGAGTTGGGCCTTCAGGAGGCGTACGGCGTCTGAGCAGGCAGACGTCCAGAGCCAGGGCTCGTCATGCTTCAACAGCTTCCGCAGCGGTGTGGTTGTGGCCGAGTACTGTGGCAGGAAACGGAGGTAGTACGCCGTCATGCCTAGAAAGGAGGCCACCTGAGCGGCTGTGGTGGGCTCCGGGACATGATGGATGGCCTCGGTGTTCGAGTGCAGCGGGTACGTGCCATCAGCTGAGAGGCGGAACCCCACAAAGTCAATGGCTGGGGCGGCGAATACACACTTCTCACCATTGAGTGTGAGGTGATGCTTGGCCAATGCACTGAACACACTGTGGAGACGCTCGTTGTGGCTCTCGACGGTGGCCCCGTGAACCACGATGTCATCAAGATAGATGGCCACACCTGGGATCCCAGCGAAGATGGAGGCCATGATCTTTTGGAAGCAGCTGGGGGCGGAGCTTAAACCGAAAGCCATGCGTTTGTAGCGGAAAACCCCTCTGTGAGTGATGAACGCTGTGAGGTTGCGGCTCTCGGGGTGTAGTGGCACTTGGAGGTAACCCTGACGGAGGTCCAGTTTAGAGAACACGCTGGACCCGTAGAACTGGGCGGTGAGCTCCTCTATCGTTGGCAAGGGGTATTTGTCAGGGATGATGGCCTTGTTTACCGCTCTCAGATCCACGCAGATGCGCAGCCCCCCAGACTTCTTCTTCGCCACCACCAGGTTGGAGATCCAAGGCGATGCATTCACCTGCTCAATTATGTCGCTATCGAGCATGCTCTGTAGTTGAGAGGAGATGTCATCGCGGAGAGCCAGGGGGGAGCGGCGGAGGGGCTGTATAACAGGCATCACTGTAGGATCTAACAGAGGCTGGTGGGCAAAAGTGTCGAGGCAGCCTACACCGCTGAACAGCGCAGGCCACTGTTGCTGCCAGGGGATGGAAACGGTGTGAATCTCTGAGCCAGCTGTGTCTAGCAGGGTGAAACCGAGGGCGTTGAACAGGTCGAGGCCTAACAGGTTGGTCCCGTGGCGTGCAACGTTGAACCTGAAAGCCGGCAGTGTCCTCTCCCCGTACTTCACAGGCAGCTGAAAAGAGCCCACAATGTCAATCTTAGAGTTGGCATAGCCACGCAGGGTGGTGGAGGGCAACCCCAGGGGCACATGGGAGAAGAACTGTGTATAGGTCGTCAAGTTCACAAGGGACACTGTGGCTCCAGTGTCTAGGAGGAGCGGCAGAGTGACATCACCAACCATCAACGAGCATGTTTTGAATGGCGCTCGTCCTGAGCTGACATTATGGATGACTGTGGTAGGTGACTGGGAAGCTCTAGCTGGGGCAGACCTGCAGACCTTGTGAAAGTGGTTTAGTCTCCCGCAGTTGGAGCAGGTTTTACCACGGGCTGGGCATGTCTGAGCTCTTGAATTGTGTGCAGAAGAGCCGCAATTCCCACACGGCTGGTGTGGCTGGTCGCGTGACCGAGAGGCCAGTAAAATGCTCTCCCCGCCGCTGGTTGCACTCACGTGGAGGAGGGGCACCTGTAGGCTGTGCGCGCCCTCTGCCGGTGAGCTGGGAGAGGCTGAAAAACTAACTGCACATTCTAAAGCTGTTTCAACCTGGACCGCCATGTTCAGAGCTGCTGATAATGTAAGTTCATCATTTTCCAGTAACAGTTTTTCCCTAATCTTGTCACAGTTCGTGTGTAAGATGAGTTGGTCTCTTATCATTTCGTTCTGTAATGTCCCGAACTTGCATACGCTCGCCAAACCCCGCAGATCAGCCACATACTGTGTCACTGTCTCACCTGTTCGTTGGTGTCTTCGTCCGAATATGACGCGGCGGAGAAGAGCGCTTTGTGGAGGGGCGAAGTGTTGCTTCAATAGTTCCACAGCGTCTGTGTATCTCGCCGCAGGGCCAAGAGTTTCAAACACGCGCTGACCCTCCGCTCCCAGGCAGTGCCGCAACAACGCATATTTCCTCTTGTCTGATACATCCTCCAAACCGGCAGCTAGGATGTATGTTTCGAAAGAGGAAATCCAGCGGCCCCACGGAATCGGTGGTTCTGCCGGGACTGCTAGGAAAGGAGGGGGTGTTGGTAGAGAACAATCAGCCATCGCTCGTCGCCAATGTTATGTTCAATAACGGAGTCGAACTCAGAGCTTGTAGTCGGAGCTTGCAACTCCATTTAATCAAACACACGTGTAACACAAAACGTAATACGGCACATGTCGTAAAGCCCAAACTGTCGTAAACACAGACGTAACAATACCCGTATGTAGAGGACCGTCTCCTCCACACGGTAGTGTGTACATACCCGTATGTAGAGGACCATCTCCCCCACACGGTAGTGTGTACATACCCGTATGTAGAGGACCTTCTCCCCCCAACACGGTAGTGTGTACATACCCGTATGTAGAGGACCTTCTCCCCCCAACACGGTAGTGTGTACATACCCGTATGTAGAGGACCTTCTCCCCCCCACACGGTAGTGTGTACATACCCGTATGTAGAGGACCTTCTCGCCCACACGGTAGTGTGTACATACCCGTATGTAGAGGACCATCTCCCCCACACGGCAGTGTGTACATACCCGTATGTAGAGGACCGTCTCCCCCACACGGTAGTGTGTACATACCCGTATGTAGAGGACCGTCTCCCCCCCACACGGTAGTGTGTACATACCCGTATGTAGAGGACCTTCTCCCCCACACGGTAGTGTGTACATACCCGTATGTAGAGGACCTTCTCCCCCACGCGGTAGCGCCCTTTCGGCTGCTTCTCCACTGGGAACCTGGTGGGGCAGCTGCAGGGTTGCCCCTCGAGGATGTTCCTCACCTGGAACCACAAAAAAACTCCTCTCAAATAACACAGCTAAAGAAACAACAGCCTACTCTTAAATGTACTGCACACTATAAGAACTACTGATAACATTTGAGATACTACTATCAATGGATTCACATTGATTCATTCAGGCTACTGTATTTGATATCGATATACAATATTACTGTAACATTGAAGAGAATCATCTCTCTGTGTGTTTGTGTGGCGGTACTCACGATATCATCCAACAAGTTGCCTGTGCCCACACTCTTCCTACCAGAGGACTTGCTGGGGCTATGGGCCAAGGGCGAAGGGGAGGGTGAGGGTGAGGGTGCGGGTGAGGGTGAGGGCGAGGGTGAGGGCAAGGGTGGGAGTGGAGGGGTGGCCAGTGGTGTGGTGCAAGGGGGAGGTGGTGTAGTCGAGACATCTGGGGTTGTGGTAGTGGTTGAGGTCGAGGTTGAGAGGGAGGTTTGGGTCGACATGTCTATGGTGATGGGCGAGTTTGGCCGGGAGGTTTGAGTGGAGGCTGTTGCGGTAGTGGGTGGGGGTGGGGGTGAGGGTGAGGGTGAGGGTGAGGGTGTGGGTGAGGGTGAGGGTGGGATGGAGGTTGGTGAAGTGGATGGTTCGGAGAGGCAGGGTGGGGTGGTAGGTGGGGTTAGGGGGCAAGGTTGGGCAGGAGGAGCAGGGGGCAGGGGTGAGGTTAAGGGGAGAGGCAGAGGGGAGGGGAGGAAGGGGAAATCCAGAGGTGATGAGGGTGACAGAGACCCTCCAGCCTCCAACTTCTCAATCTCTCTCTCCAGCTTCACCAGCCCTGGGGGCTCCACACCATATCTGAGAGAGAGAGAGAGAGAGAGAGAGAGAGAGAGAGAGAGAGAGAGAGAGAGAGAGAGATAGAGAGAGAGAGAGAGAGAGAGATGGAGAGAGAGAGAGAGACAGAGAGAGAGACAGAGAGACAGAGAGACAGAGAGAGACAGAGACAGAGACAGAGAGAGAGAGAGAGAGAGACAGAGACAGAGACAGAGACAGAGACAGAGACAGAGACAGAGACAGAGACAGAGACAGAGAGACAGAGACAGAGAGAGAGAGACAGACCAGAAATGTCAATAGGTTGATAAGGAAAACCTAAATACTTCTAGAAGCTCTAATACAGAGCTAATACATGCTAATACATACAGTACCAGTCAAAAGTTTGGACACACTTTCCCATTCAATTGAATGGGGGATGTGTCCATACTTTTGACTGGTACTATATAAGTATGTTATAAATGAAAGGATGTTCTAATGTAAAGCACAGCAGTGTCATCCTTATATGTCTGAGAGCTTACGTGGGGCCCCATCAACTCACCTGGCGGCAATCCTCCCCAGCTCCATAAGACAGAGACACACCTCCCGCGGCTGTTTGTGGAGAACTGTTTGTGCGCGGCGCCGGTGCACGCACACACACACACACACACACACACACACACACACACACACACACACACACACACACACACACACACACAGTTAAACAACATGTTCTAAACCCCTCAACAAAGTTGAGAGTATGCAGGACATAGAGAAACAACCCTCATCTGGGACTGTCCCAAACTATTTAAATATCAGGAGGCACAGAGGCAAAGCTGATTATAGATCGAGCCACCGTGTTTGAATTTCTAATTCTCAACAGCCGCAAACACCAGACACACGCTATGCCAATAACAAAGAGTTTCATTCGTCTACGGAACAAGATGGTAGCAGAGATAGAACAGAACATGTTTGTGGGAAAAATGTAAATGAAAGGCATTTTAAATACGGGCAGATCATGTCAGAAGGGCCTAGGCCTTTCTTTACATTTCCTTAGCGCCGACGCTAGCTTTGAAGACTGAGCTGAACCCCCTCCAGGCACCAGACACATGTCTTAAGTAAACATGGGCATGCAGGCTGGAAGCAGCCATGCTCAATGCCTATAATCAACACACACATCTTCAAATATTAGCTTTACAGAAAACGAATGAAAAAAAAAACAGATTTCAGTGGTCACACTGGGAGAGATAGAGATAACTTGTTTCCTCACTTTTATTTGTGTCTGATGTTTGCAGCAAAAAATTATCCTTGGCTTTAAGAATGTTACACCGGTTGCATTATACCAGTTGCTGTTGTGTGTTAAATAAACATGAAGACAGATGGCAGACAGGGGTGAAAGGAAGTACAAGAGAGAAATGGGTAAGATAGTGAGGTAACCTTTGGTCCTTGACATTGCCAATGCTGTTCCTTCTCATCTCCCTGTTCTCTAAAGCCACCATTACGTCAGGGATGCAGAAGGAGAGAGAAGAGAGGGAAAAGTAGAATAGCTGTCATAACATTCACACTTAGCCTACATACAGTTTCTCTTGAATGCGAAGTCACATACCATACAGTTAGTTAGTTAGTTACATGCAGTTAGTCATTCAAAGAGATGTGTGCAATTAACCAGAGAACCAGTTTAGTCAGGCATACAGGCAACATTAGTGCAAATAGAGGTGAAACCCTTTAACAATGGCACGCATGCCCATGCATAGACATGCCCTCATAATATTTGTGCACTGCGCTCCACATTTAATATCACAAAACCCAACAAAACATGGTCACTGTGGTAACTGCTAGGTCTCTCCTGTTCCTCAGGCACTGAAGGCATTAAGTGAGGGAGTGATCCACAGTCAGAGAAGAATAGATATTTTCGGTCTATTCCCACTAGCCAGAGAATCAGCTGGTAAGCTGTGAGCTGTTAGCTGATCTGCTTTCTGTCTCCCCTGTTCCACTTCTCCTTGTCGGCAGATCGGTGGTTCGAACCCCGGGCTGGCCACATGTCGAGGTGTCCTTGGGCAAGACACTGAAGCCCAAATTGCTCCCGATGAGCGGGCCGGTGCCTTGCATGGTAGCTTGCCGCCATGGGTGTGTGAATGGGCGAATGTGAGGCCATTGTAAAGCGCTTTCGAATAAGGCACTATCTATATAAGTCTGTCCATTTACCATTTAGGATTGAGGAGAAGAGAATGGGACAGAGGGAAGTTCCTCTACAAAGGATGTATGGTCTGTAGACACCTGCAGAGGTCCTATCTCAAACAGATGCTGTAGGTACTGTAGGTATCTGTACTGTAGGTATCTTTAGAATGACAGATCGAGAAACTAGCACAAGGTTAAAGACACAGGTACACAGATGGGCGCTCAGCTCACCCAAGCCCTCCGACTCAAACAGGTAGGTCTCGTCCACTCCAATCTTACGACACCAGTACAGGAAGTTGGCAGTGTTGTCTCGGGCGACGAAAGACCCGGAAGACGTAGATGAAGATGTGTCAGCCCGCCAGCGGATCACCCTGCGTATGAAGGGCTGGACAGAACATTTACATTTACATTTTTGGCATTTAGCAGACGCCTTATTCCAAAACGACATACAATCAATACATTTGAATACTAAGCAAGTTAATCATCAATCCACCAGTCGTAGCAGGAAGAGTAATCCAGCTCAGGCCCGGGGCCATTGATAGAAGGAAAAACCTTCTCCTATCACCTTCTTCTAAAACCTAGTTTTTATTATTATTATTATTATTATTATTTATTTATTTTTATTTATTTATTTTACACTGGGAGAGACATAGACACAGAGACATAATACCTAAATCAATGTCCATATAACATATTATATCATATCATTTGTGGACCCCAGAAAGAGTGACTGTGGCTTGGGGATGACATGAACAGTTCAGACCAATCGGACAAAGCCACTTCGAACTGTATCAAAGAGGTCAACCGATGTTTACATACAGGGTAGGAGTCACCCACTCCATGGCCTCATCAATTTGCTAATCCTGATTTAATTACATTTTTATTTGGGGTCAAATGAGCCAGCTATTCACTTCCCTTCTAATATAGCACGTCAAGATGTGAACCAGTAGTACAAATAACTCAGGTAAATCAATTCAGAATTAGAAAACAGTTGCAGTTCAGTTGCTATGCAATGCAATTCAAGACAGACAATTGAGCTATGATTTCTGCAGTTCCCTGTCTCTGTCAGGAGAATTCTGCCCTTTATTGAGTGCTTCTGATTGATGGCTGGGTTTCATCACGGCTTAAAAATACACCAGACGTACAGAGATCGGCTAATTAGTGAGCTTGCTTCAGCATGTCCAACTATTGTTATTGCTCATAGGTATTGTTATTTCACATACTTCTTATTATTATGATTATTATTTCAATTATTCTTGGTATGCGACTCCTCCTACACCTTTTAAGCTATTCTCACCAAAGGGTGGCATTAGTATGCGACTCCTTTTATAGCTTTGAAGCTATTCTCACCAATCAGACAAATATGCGAGGAGTTGCTTTACTTATTAGAGTATTCAACACCTATTTTGTAACATGGTGGAATGTTGATTTACCGCCAACATTCTGAGAGCCCCGTTATTACTGCGACTGCTATGGAACTTTCACAACTCAGAAAACAACAAGACATCTGCGGAACACATTCTTACAATGATTACACACAATTAAATGCACTCTCTTGGCTACTAATTCTACCCCACTAAAACCACTTAACCAAGCAACTCTTCTACCACTCTCAACCAACTCTCTAGTCTCTACCCACTCCACTGAAGTACCCCTGGCTCATCCCATCTATCTATCTATCTATCTATCTATCTCTCTCTCTATCTATCTATCTATCTATCTATCTGTCTATCTGTCTATCTATCTATCTATCTATCTATCTATCTACCTGTCTATCTGTCTATCTGTCTATCTGTCTATCTATCTATCTATCTATCTATCTATCTATCTATCTATCTATCTATCTATCTATCTGGCTATCTGTCTATCTGTCTATCTATCTATCTATCTATCTATCTATCTATCTATCTATCTATCTATCTATCTATCTATCTATCTATCTATCTATCTATCTGTCTATCTGTCTGTCTGTCTGTCTGTCTGTCTGTCTGTCTGTCTGTCTGTCTGTCTGTCTGTCTATCTGTCTATCTGTCTATCTATCTATCTATCTATCTATCTATCTATCTATCTGTCTATCTGTCTATCTGTCTGTCTGTCTGTCTGTCTGTCTATCTGTCTATCTGTCTATCTGTCTATCTATCTGTCTGTCTGTCTGACTGTCTGTCTGTCTATCTGTCTATCTGTCTATCTGTCTATCTATCTATCTATCTATCTATCTATCTATCTATCTATCTATCTATCTATCTATCTGTCTATCTGTCTGTCTGTCTGTCTGTCTGTCTGTCTGTCTGTCTGTCTATCTGTCTATCTGTCTATCTATCTATCTATCTATCTATCTATCTATCTATCTATCTATCTATCTGTCTATCTGTCTATCTGTCTGTCTGTCTGTCTATCTGTCTATCTGTCTATCTGTCTATCTATCTATCTATCTATCTGTCTATCTGTCTGTCTGTCTGTCTGTCTGTCTGTATGTATGTATGTCTGTCTGTCTGTCTATCTGTCTATCTGTCTATCTGTCTATCTATCTATCTATCTATCTATCTATCTATCTATCTATCTATCTATCTATCTGTCTGTCTGTCTGTCTGTCTGTCTGTCTGTCTGTATGTCTGTCTGTCTGTCTGTCTATCTGTCTATCTATCTATCTGTCTATCTATCTATCTATCTATCTATCTATCTATCTATCTATCTATCTATCTATCTATCTATCTATCTATCTATCTGTCTGTCTGTCTGTCTGTCTGTCTGTCTGTCTGTCTGTCTGTCTGTCTGTCTGTCTGTCTCTGTCTGTCTGTCTGTCTATCTGTCTATCTGTCTGTCTGTCTGTCTGTCTGTCTGTCTGTCTGTCTATCTATATATCTAACACTTTGCTAGCCCACAAAGGGGCTTTTTTAACTTATTTATACTAATTACTTAATCTCTCCAGTCAGATTAGAAACACACCTATCTGTGTAGTAAAAGACCAAGCTGATGGGGAAGGGTGGTATCAGTTCTTTGAATACAAGTGAGATGACACATGATTCAGCCCTTTTAAAATGATATGTACATTAGTAAGCTGTATTTCACTGTAACCCGTGGTTTTCGAGCCTAATGGCCCATAGGGCAGGATTTCCAGGATTTCCAGGATCTGATCTGCTGTTTATGTAGCGTGAGGCGGCTTGATGTACAAGTACCCCCCCTGGACATGACGCTGGTATGTCACAGGGTCTGTCACAGGGTGTAGGGGTGTGTGGTAGCACAGTACCTTATTGTTGCTGGCTTGGATCATCTTCTCCTGGAGCTCCTGGGCCAGCTGACACAGCAGAACGCCGTTGTCCAGCCTGTCCATCAAACTGTCAGCCGTGACCTCCGAGTCTGAGGAGAGACAGACAGGCTGAGTCTCCCAGCTACAAGGAGGCTGGCGAAGGGTAGCACTGTAGCTATGTACTGTAACACTACGTGACGTTAGAATTATACGGTTCTATCTTTTTTACATAATCTGATCCATTAGGTGTTTATTAATGCCCGTGTGGTGTTCTTTTTTAAATATTAAATTGTTTTAGTTAGTAATTCATAAAATACAAAGGTTCCATCTCACAAAACATAATGGAATGTAAAAACTTTGACGCTCAATATCTCTGAACTACCCTAAACGGAGATAGAACCTTATAATTCTAAGCTCACGACTATACTGTACTATGTATCTAGGTAGGTACGGCTGTGATTTGGGATGATGAGTATGTTTATTTGACCTTTTTATTATGTATTTATGACATCGTGACACTTTGTACTGTCTTCGTTTTATGATAGATGTTTGTTGTTTCCTGTATTTGATATTGTGTATTTTATTGTGTCTATGTTCACAGTTTTTAGGACGACAGATGGAAATTAGCTTCTTGCTAAATCTGATGCACACATCTTCTTGTTTCCTGTCAGACAATTAATGCATGTGCACACTGTCCTTCTCTAAACCAAATAAACTCAACTATACAGTAGATTACACCTCACACGAATGCTGCATTTACCCATGTAATGTCATTGATGAATTTGTTTTAGCCTATATGATAAGTATACGTCACAGTAGTAACGTATTCAGTGTACAGAACGCTACATTATATAAAGAGATTTTACCTGAGGTTACCACTCACTGATGATACATTAAAGAAAGAAAACAAATTAAATACGGTATTACAAGGAGAATGCTTCGCTGGCACGGTTCAACACTCAACACTCAACACTCGTATGCAAACTCGGGTTGATTACAGACCTAGAAAAACAACTCTCCAAATTGTTTGCATTGCATTTGCATTGTTACTAAAGTAGAGGCCTGTGTCTGTGAGTTAAAAGGAGTGTTTAGTCTCCCAGACTCCAGCAGCAGGCTGTGACATGTTCTGGTCCCTTCATGTCTTCCCTCCACATTACACTGGAATCTCTCCAGTCTTCTCCTGGGTGACCAGACATGCAGGGGTATGTCAAAGATGTAGGTCAACGTGTCAGTCTTCTTGACAGTTCACAGCACATCAATACTGTAGCGAGTCGTGACGTTAGAATTATAAGGTTCTATCTCAATTTTTGTCAAAATTGAGTTTTTTTACATAATCGGATCCATTAGGTGTTTATTAATGCCTGTGTGGTGTTATTTTTAAAATGTTGACATTTTTAAGTTAGTAATTCATAAAATACAAAGGTTCCATCTCACAAAACATAATGGAATGTAAAAACTTTGACGCTCAATATCTCTGAACTACCCTAGACGGAGATAGAACCTGTCAAAGATGTAGGTCAACGTGTCAGTCAGCCTCTTCACAGTTCACAGCACATCAATACTGTAGACAGTTCCCTGGTATCCAACACCATCTCCAATATCACGTCAGTCCCATAAGCTGTAACTCTGAAACAGTATACCTTGTATTGACACGGCAAACAATGTTTGCACAAGACTCTAAATAAACCATCACTCACTGGAAATAAAAACTACTCAGTCTTAGTCTAAGTCTAGAGCAGTGATTCTCAAACCTCTCTTCAGGGACACCCCATCCGCTCCATATTTGATCTATTCCACCACCACCAAGCACACCTGATTCTTCAACTAATCAAGTGCAAATCATAATTGCTTTGTACTTGATTAGTTGAAGAATCAGGTGTGATGGTGGTGGAACAGATCATTATGTGGAGCGGTTAGGGGGGTCCCCGAGGAGAGGTTTGAGAACCACTGGTCTAGAGGCATTGTCTTGGAAGCCCCCGAAACTGGAAACAGGTTACAGAAGGTGCACAGGTTCAAAGGTCATCTGACAGGTCAGGTGATCTTACCCAGAATGCTGTTGATCCAGAAGGCCAGGTCTTCTCTCATGGGCAGCAGACTGGACTCGTGGCGGGAGGGCAGCCACTGGCTGTACTGCTGTGGGCTAGCCAGGCCCGGTCCAGAGTAGTGTTTGGGGCTGAGTGGGCAAATCATCCCTAGGCCGGTCAGCTGTCTGGGGCTGAGGGGGCTGCTGAGGGTCTCCACTGGGCTGCTCATGGCTACGGTGGTCCCTCCTCTCTTACCTGCTGGACAAGGAGAGGTTCAGGAGATTGTTACTGCGGCCTCGTACCTACGACCGAATCACAGCCGTGTAGTGCTGATATTCAGTCTAACAGCACTTCCTCTCGTGTGATTATTGCTTAAATGAAATGTTCTAGATTTTTCTGAATATTCTAAACCGTCACTTTTCCAGACTGGCAACATTCTGTCACGGTTGGGAGGATGGGAATTGGAGAGTTTATTTGGGGATAGTTATTTCTGCGTGTGGTGCAAATCTGCTCTTTGTCGGTGTCTCTGTCTCTGCATATCTGGATGGGTTGCTCTGCCTGTCATTCAGTCTTTGGTACACTTGCTTTGTTTGTAGTTTTCGACATGAAGCTATATACGTATATCTGCACATTTGTTATTGACGAGCATGTCCATCTGCCTTTGAACTAGATCTTAATTTTTTTATAGCCACAGCATCTGATTCACGTTGGCTGTTGTTCTGTTTTTAGGTTGAAATACATCACAAGATGAATCTAACTCAACAAGCCCTGGGGGGGGGGGGTATTTCATCAACGTCGCTAAAGGACAATCCAGGCTTATTTTGATAAGCAAGTCTCGCGAAACTTATAAAAATATGCCTAGATCTTATTTTTAGCAACGTTGATGGAATACCCCCCTGGCCTCAGTACAGTTGACAGTGCACCTAATGTTGTGGAACTCCCTCAGTGACCATAACTATGCCTGGGGCTACGCAGGGGCCGAGGGCCAGAGGCAAAGCCCAGAAAGGAGCTAGGAGAGGGGTCTTGATCATCAGAACATAGTGGGAAGACTGTCCACTACACTCCCAGATGAGAGAGTGGAGAGTTGGGATTGGTTTAAAATGAGAGGCCCGAAAACATGGATGACCACAACTAGTACAAACAAACATCAACACACACACAGTAAACAACAACACATACTGAAAAACAAACAGACACTATGCAACATACAAGCAAAACACATGACAAGACAACAGACACAAGTTCTCATTAGATATCCCGCAGACTACTACTTGTACACAGAAAATACCTCACCGTCACGAACACACAAGCACACAGTTTAAAACCTTCAAACACAAACGTTAGTCCAAAAGCCACTTTGGTGGTTATTGATGGCAGGGTTGGGGATTTAACAGAAAAACATCTAAAGCCCAGAGTGAATCCCCTGCCGTTACCGTACGGCTCATTTCTCTTGTTTTCCAGACGAGGATTCGTCATAAAAGCTGGCCCCATGCAGAGACACGCTCTGGCTTCCCGTAAGCCTCACACTCAGCCTCACACACAGCTAATCTACTAGGCTAACAACAACACATGCACAAGGTCGCAAGGCTAGGACTAAAAGACACACAGGTCAACACAAATACTGAAGGAGTAAAGTAGTAGTGTGTTAGTTGGGGAGGGCTGCACTCTCAATGTCACAGACGTCCCTTTCATTATTGTCAAGATGATTTGTGTTCTTTTTCAAACTATTGAGACGTAGAATTGACGTCTAACAACAACAAGGTCAACACAAATACTTGAAGGAGTAAAGTAGTAGTGTGTTAGTTGGGAGGGCTGCACTCTCAATGTCACAGATGTCTAACCCTTTCAATTGTCAAGATGATTCATGTTCTTTTTCAAACTATTGAGACGTAGAAATTGACTTGTTGACAAGTTACGTACGACACCAGCAGGCTGTCGGTCGTCACTCAACTTTAAAACAATTTGTAGACTGACTGCAACTACTACTATCTACTGGATCATGTGTCAGTAATGTCTTCTTTTACTACGTCGTCTGTCAAGGTACCTCTACGGTTTACAGAACAGGAGCCCCAGGCGGGGGGGGAACACCTGGAACACAGATGTGAGGAATCCAGACAGGTACATGTTAAATGAAAGGCTGTAACCCTCTGCTACTTTAACCCTCCTATCTGCTACTTTAACCCTCCTATCTGCTACTTTAACCCTCTTATCTGCTGCTTTAACCCTCCTATCTGCTCTCTCTGTCAGGTGAGAGCATGGAGAGTGTACAGCACAACGCAAGCAGTCAGTGACCGTAGCCTTAAGTCTACAGGCGCAGAAGTAGGCCAATGTTTGGCGTGTTAAATTTAGGAACCTGTGTGTGTGTGTGTGTGTGTGTGTGTGTGTGTATGTGTGTGTGTGTGTGTGTGTGTGTGTGTAGGATAATAGATGTTAGAAGTGTGTGTGTGTGTGTGTGTAGGATAATAGATCATTAGTAGTGTGTGTGTGTGTGTGTGTGTGTGTGTGTGTGTGTGTGTAGGATAATATATGTTAGAAGTGTGTGTGTACCAGCAAATCCTTGAAAACATTCAAAGAGACAACTGGGGTGTCTCTATGATATGTTCACACTGTTCATTTATCTTGAGGCACCTTCCAAAAGAGTAGCTTTGTAAACGCCCCACGCAGGCGTAGGAAGGAGACACGTGGAGCAGAGGGAGGGAGGCCTGTCTGCCAAGTATGTGGTGGTCTTTCAGGCTGACCGGCGGGGCATGGGAGCCTCTCTCTCTCTTACACAACACACAGATGCCAACATTCACACCTCCGCCAACAGGAAGGTGCTGTGCTGGGAAATGAAGACAAGGGTCACTGGCCTACCATCTAGATACAAAGGCCCTTTATCCCCCGAAAGCCAAATATACACAGATGCACACATCTGCATGTACAGTATATATACTGTATATATATATATATACAGTACATATATATATATAATCTAAAAATACATATATACACAAAGATGCACACATATAGACGTATACATATACAGTACATTTATATACACATATACATTTATTTTGACTAGCATGTCCATCTGCCCTTGAACTAGATGAACTATGTGCATCTGTGTGTGTGTGTGTGTGTGTGTGAACATGTGGATGTGTTTTGGTGCACACACACACACACACACACACACACACACACACACACGCACACACACACACACACACACACACACACACACACACACACACACAAGCCCATACCTGTGTATACCTGTTTACCTGTACCTAACATTAGGTATCCCATCTCATTCATACCTTCGACACAAGATTTGCTTCAACGACTATTTTCAGCCTGTAATTGTGCTGCGTATACATGACAGTAGTCTATATATCTTAATGATAGGGAACATCTTCACAGGGTTGGCATTCAGGGGAAACATTTAGAATTATTTAAAATGCAAACACAAACATCCGTGTTTATGTAGTGGTGTGCAAAAGCATTCATGTGGATATGTGAGCTTGTATTACACTTGACATTGATTGATAGCCTTCTCCTCCTAATGGCCCAGCTCAGCTCCGAGCCTGAGCTCTCCTGGGATAGGCTTAACGTACCTCCCACATCTGGGCTAGGTCAACAAGTGTACTCTCTCAACTAGCTGAGAAAAGTCTTCCTCTTTTCAGGTTTGCTCTTGAATATGGGTCTGGGCAGCAGCACCTTTTTTACTAGAACAGACAGCTGTTTGTCTAGACACAACGTCTTGCAACTGCAGTTGCAGTCCAGTCACCAATGGTTGTAAAAAATGACCACCAAACAGACTGCTGCAGGTCCCTTATAGATTCTATATATTGTATCGATCGCCCTCTTTTCAAGATCTAGTTAACTATTCACAACAGAACAGAATGGATTATCTAAATTTCACACATTCTAGCATCTGACCAGAGATTTTTTTGTATCCCATTTTAAGTACTGTCTCCCATATCTCCCATTATCTCTAAGTCAACAGAGATAAAGACTCTTCTGGAATCTTCTATATGGAATGAACTATGGACTGGAGGGTAGGTTACAACTCGGTGGGCTCAAACCCCCAGTGCGTGGCCCTGCTTCGACTGGTTCCAGACTAAATAAACCTCTGGCCGGTAGAGATCACAGTAAGGTTGATTGCCCACCGCTGTTTATATTATGCACATTGAACAATAGGGCTTTGCTCTAGAATTCCACTGGAATTCTAATAGAATTTTGTACAAAATCAAATAGAAAAGAAATATTCGGGCCCTGACGGTTTTAAGGTGACATTTTATTAAATAAACTGTAACCACAGCACAAGCTGTTCATTGAGAGAATATTGGCCCAACTAGTTATAGCCCTCTGGGCTCCAGATACTGTCGATGGATGTATCAGGCCTGCTGCAGGGTCTGTCCAGGGTCAGCTCCTGTACCAAGGTGTTTGGGGGACATCTGTGCCCTAAGACCCGCCCAATATTTTGTGAGACTTCTGTGAATTTTTATTCTAAATGTGATTTTAATATTATTAGCTAACGAGGGGAATTCTGGGTGATATAGAGAGCTCTATGGACATTTACACTTCTGACATGGCACTCTACTTGTAATATATCACAACCAACCTATGCCCTATCTTTACTTTATCAAAATATTGTAAACATGTATTTTGTTTGTCTTGCCCTCTGGTAGCACCTGTGTGTTTTTTTTTTTGTTTGTTTGTTTATCTGTTGCTATCTTTTAGTTTTATTTTTTTGTTGTTTGTTTGTTTTATTTTTTGTGTTTTATTTTTTTGTTCTGTTTGGTTTGTTGCTGTTTTTGTTTTATTTGGTTTTTCTGTGTTTTTTGTTTGTTTTGCCCAGATTGTGATGTGGGTATTAATGTGTGTTTGTCTTTCCTGTTGGATGTTGTATTGTCCTAATCTCAAGAAAAATAATAAACATATTTGAGAAAAAAAAAAGTGATTTTAAACTTATTCATTGCCATGTTTAATGGTAAGAAAATATACAAAATTCTGCTTGAAATGGAAAGTTTTGGCAATACTACTACTACTACTACTACTACTACTACTACTACTACTACTACTACTACTACTACTACTACTACTACTACTACTACTACTACTACTACTACTACTACTACTACTACTACTACTACTACTACTACTAATAATAATAATAATAATAACTTTTATTTGTATAGCGCTTTTCCTGCAAACGTTGCAGCTCAAAGTGCTCCAGTCGCACTTTTTTTCGCACGTATTGATCTATCGATCCTTTTAGTAGCCGATCTATCGATTACGTGTGCTGTCCCACTAAAAGTGAATGCTACAGATTAAAGATATCATACTATCTGAATCCCAATTACTAGAGGAAGTTGAGATAAACTATTGAAGGGAAACTCAAACCCATAGAGTACTGTATATTTGTAAAAAAATACAACATTATCATCACTGATATATTTAACTGATAATTGATTTAACTTATAGATTTAAGTTTATCAACACATTACAATACAATAACATAGTTCAATTTATGGTAGTAGTGGTTAGTAGTAAACCTACAAGTAGTAGAGCAAGTATGAAAACTAACAAGTATGACACATCATTATCACCATCATCTTCATTATCATCAAACATTATTATAAAGCCAATACTTACACAAAGTACAACTCAACAGTGAATCAAAATGCTTCAGTAAGTCCCTGCAGTCACAATGAACATAGACCCTCTTTCAATCGGCACAGAAGAAAACATCATTTGCAGGTTATCCTCTCTCTGCTACCTGCGCGTCTCAATGCGACACCCCTGCGCGGTGAAAAGTTTGTTCATTTGTTCAAAAGTCGTCCAATTTTAAAACTTCACGCCTCCAGTGTTTAGTGCGTGATGACTCCTCCACATGACGGTTTACCTTGACAGAATGACGCGCCGAAAGGTGGAGCGAGAGGCGTAATTGCGCATTCCAGTACACCCCTACTGGGTCAGCCCGAGACCCCCCCCCCCCCCCCCCTAGACCCCTGCTGGGTCACCCACACAAAGTCATGTTGCTAGAATGTAATTGAGTGGAGAAAAAAAAGCAGCATTCGCACACTCAAATCTGTGCAAAAATGTTTTTTTGCGAGCTTTCGGTCTTTCATAGACCTTCTTCAGGCATCATTTTTGCACAGATTTGAGTGTGCGGACGTATGGAGTTAATCTTGAGCCAAATTAAATCAAAAGCAAATAAATATTTTGTGAGAAAAAAAATCCACTTTGTAAGCAAAAACATAGATCCGTAAGCAAAAACATAGATTTGCAAATTTTCCAAAAAAAATTTTTGTTCTCAACTCCAAAACATTTGTTTACAAAGCTCAACTTTAACTCCATACGGACGCTGCTTTTTTTCCCCACTCCATTTGATACTCATCAGCTGCAGCACCTCAGCTAAGTCTGGTTAGGGATGAGTGGTGGTATTGTCAATATTTTTGCTAGAATGTAATTAAAAGCGCAGTGAGACGATACTTAACATATCATATATTGATTATATCAGTGATGATTAACGTCGTTTACAGTATGTTTATAGAGTAGAATCCAGGTGCAACAGTTTATAATGTTTTCTATTTTCTTAATTTAACTAGGCATAATGGGTTCCAAGTTCCCATATAATGTTGTAGACTGAGGGTGTAGGATGTCCTTTCACAAACAATAAGTAAAGGGGAATCTACATGACACAACAGATGTTACTACAACTATTTGGATATTGGATGATGACGTAAGGGAGATGTTTATATGACAGTCATGTTGTATGTTAAAGCCAATGCACTTCTAGGCCACCCTTTACCTTGGCCAGCAGAGGGCGCTATTTATCATGAACAAGTATTAAACTTCAGTTTTTCTCACTGAGATGGACAATTTTCCAAGTGATACTGTACAACATGCTGCATTAAGTCCGTTCATGACTTAAACAGCAAGATAATAACGATCTTAACAGTAGAGATTGATCTTGCATGTGTGATGAACTAGTAGGATCCTACTCAAGGCCAGCACAAAACATCCTCATCCTATTCTCACCCCCCCTCCCTATTTCTTCTAATGGTGAAGCAGCTATATTACATCCTCTCTCCACCGCCTCCTGCCCCGAGCCACTGGAACATGCTCATTAATATCTTGTTTATTGGTGCTCAAGCAGAGGGGAAGCAGGAGTAATTGCATTTTTCGGCAAAAGCAGGGGAGGGGTGGGAGGGGTAGGAGGGGTGGGAGGGAGGGGTGGGTGGGGTGGGAGGGGTAGAGAGGGGTGGGTGGGGGGGGAGGGACATGCAGCTTAAGGGCTGCTATCAATCTGGGGGGCTCCGAGGCGATGACATGCTAACCCGTGTGTGTGTGTGTGTGTGTGTGTGTGTGTGTGTGTGTGTGTGTGTGTGTGTGCGTGTGTGTGTGTGTGGGGGGGGGGGGGGAAGGGGGGGGTAGTCTCAGGTGGGGCTGATCCGTGACTCCCTCTCAGGGGACTGGTCCCTCGTGTCCTTAAAGCCCTGCAGACACACCCCCTCAAACCCCCTCACACCCCTCACACCCCCCCCCCCCCACCCCTCACCCCTCCTCATTTGCACTGGTTAACATTCATCCCACCAGACGGACATGTGTGTGTGCATGTTAATGAGTGTGTGTGTGTGTGTGTGTGTGTGTGTGTGTGTATGTGTGTGTGTGTGCGTGCGTGTGTCTGTGCAAGCGTCTGTGCGTGTGTATGTGTGAGTAAGAGACACAGAGAGAGAGAGTGTGCGTGCGTGTGTCTGTGCAAGCGTCTGTGCGTGTGCGTGTGTGTGTGAGTAAGAGACACAGAGAGTATCGTTTTACATGTTATTGTACTGTGATGCTGTACACTAGTGTTTCTAGGAGTCACTACCTTAGAGAGAGGCTCCACGACCACGACCACGGCACAGCGGTCTCGTGACAGACAGGCAGATGGTGGAGGTGACACTCATCCTGTGACCTCAGGAATCGAGCGGTGTGTTAAAAGCATGTTAAACCCATTTAACAATGACTCAGAAGCACCTATAGAGTTAATTAACAGTTCCAGAGCTCCTGGAACTCATCCCAGACTTCAAGGTCTGCCTGCAACATACCACATTTTATAGATGTGTTGTTAAGTCTCAGTGTGGTGCAGGTCCGTTATAAAACTACTGTAATTCACATAATGTAATGTTTTTGGGGTTGTTGTTTGATAGTGTTCATAGCGGATTCCGACATGTGTTTCGTTTTATATGCAATGTTGATTTACTATGTCAATTGCTTTCATGCTTCTAAGCAGCACTCAAGTTGAGGGGGGATGAGGGGGGATGGCATCCCCCCCCCTGAAATAAAAACAGTCAAAATCATCCCCCTTCTAAAACTGCCATCCCCCCTTTCCATCCCTTAATGTCATCTTTATCAATGAACGTGATATTACTGCTATTTCAACATTTAGTTTTGCGCATATTGAGTAGAATACTGTGGGCGAGGGAGGGGGCGGCACGCACACATGCAATGACATTTTTACCAAGTCACTGACACTGAAGTCACTGACGATGTGGGGATGATAAAATTGTCCCCATAATATGATAAAACGATAATAAAATCCACCATCCACCCTGATTTTCTTTTACAACTTGAGTACTGCTTCTAAGGTAGTTCCAAATAGGGTTTCTACAGTAGGGTGACCCATCAGATGGCTCTGTTAAACCACCAGTGTGTGGTTCTCTATCTCAGCCACCTGGCTGGGGTGGACAGACGTTGTGTTAAGAGGAGAGAACAGGAGTCTCAGATCCACCACATGGTTCAGCGGGTAGAACCCTGACAGATGGCGTTGCATGTTGCCAAGACAACCAGAGCCATTATTGTCCCTCGACAATTCAAAAAAAATCGGGGGGTGGTGGGAGGGATGAAGGGATGAGAGTGTGTGTGTGTGTGTGTGTGTGTGTGTGTGTGTTTGTGTGTGTGTGTGTGTGTGTGTGTGGCTGTGTGTGTGTGTGCGTGTGTGTGTGGCTGTGTGTGCGTGTGTGTGTTTGTGGCTGTGGCTGTGGCTGTGTGCGTGTGTGTGTGTGTGTGTGTGGCTGTGTGTGTGTGTGTGTGTGCGCGTGTGTGTGTGTGGGGTGGGGGGGGGGGGGTCCAGGAACCATGTGCTATGAACCAGTCAAATTGGTCCCTGGGGTCAGGAGAACCTGCGCAGCATCAGATGGGGTCACACTTATTAGGGACACACCAATGTTTCATTACTCTGTCAGCTCAGGAAGGACGAGGCTCATTGGCTGGGGAACAGGTGCTGCCTTCCAATAATTGAGTATTTGCCTTAAATGTGAAATATACAATGTTTTGATAGCTATGCATTGTTGTCTGGGCATCCACATTTGAAACACCTCACCGGCTCGAGGTGCTAGCATTGTATTGGAGTGTACTGTGTAGTTACTTTTTTTCGGAGAGTTGCCCCTCCTTTTGGCCCTTAAATATAACTCCAAATGTTTTGTCACATAACGTTGAACATACTCTCAATATCGAACACAAACCTCAAACACAGCAAAAAAAAACATTGCAATCTTGAATTTAAGTCTTAAATTACATCGCATTTCGTATTTATCATATGTCACCGATCTTTATGTTTGCTGTTATTGGAGGAACAAATGAAGGAGTACTTTCTTTCTCCTCTCTCACTCAAGGTCTCGGAGGGGCTTAATCTGTTTTTAATCAGCGTGCCGGCCTTTCCATAATTAAACACCGGCGTCAGAGGATTAAATCAAAGTCTGAGACTCAGACGGGGAAGTGGAGAGTGAGCCGTTCATATATAATATCTAATGGAGAGAGTGTCGGGCAGCCAGACAGATGAAGGCTGTATTACTGTAGCGGAGCAGGAAGGTCAGTGGCCTCAGGGTTGTGTGTGCTTGTAATTACACTGTCTGTTAGGTTTGTCACTGTCATATGTAGAAATGAGACAGGGGCAATATTGGACTGGGAATTACTGTATGTATGAGTCTTTCAATCAGGTAGGAATCTGGCGAACCAAACGACAGTATCCAATGGTAGTGTTTTATTTATTTGTTTGTTGGTTGTATGTTTGATTTCATGACGAAAAAAAATGGACTCAAGAAACATCCATGTTGTTGTTGTCTTGGTAACACCTCCTTTTCAATGATTTTAGATTAGATTAGATTCAACCTTTTTTGGTCATTGCACAGAGTACAACGAAATGTGGTTTTTTTGCTCTAGGCACAGGGTCAGCCATAGCCTTGCTCAAGAGCACAACAGCAGTGGTAGGCATCTTAGATATGATGCCAGCAACCCTCAGTCACAAGTTCACACGCCTCCTATAAGGCAGGGATCGAACCAGCGACCTTCCTATCGCTAGCCGGCCTCTCTAACCTCTAGGCTCATGGTATCATGCCCAGCCAAAACATGCCAGGCGATATTATATTCTGCTAACAGCGTCTAATATTATGTTATGTTATAATCATGTTATGTTCATAACCTATCACCCTGCAGTGTTTGAAATAACCACCAGGGGGAGATATAGCTACTTCGTCAGCCAACTTTGTTGCTCCCCCATATTAGCCAGAAAAGGGAGGAGAAATATGAAGAGGTGATGAATTTAGAAAAGAGGAGGATACATTTGTGATCGGTTGATTTCATTCTGATCCAAAGGTGGAAGTATTGAAGCATTGATCAATCATCGTAGACAATACATATTCCATTCAAAATGTCTCAAATGTCTCAAAATGTATGGTTTTGTATGCTTTCAAACATCTTTCCATTGAGACTCCCTCTCCCCTCTCACTCTCTCATTCAGACATGGCCTCCCCCCTTCCCCCTCACTCTCTCATTTAGACATGGCCTCCCCCTCCCTCTGCCCCCTCACTCTCTCATTCAGACATGCCCTCCCCCCCTCCTCTCACTCTCTCATTCAGACATGCCCTCCCTCCTCTCACTCTCTCATTCAGGCATGCCCTCCCTCCTCTCACTCTCTCATTCAGACATGCCCTCCCTCCTCTCACTCTCTCATTCAGACATGCCCTCCCCCCCTCCTCTCACTCTCTCATTCAGACATGGCCTCCCCCCCTCACTCTCTCATTCAGACATGGCCTCCCCCCCTTCCCCCTCACTCTCTCATTCAGACATGGCCTCCCCCCCCCCCCCCCCCCTCTCACTCTCTCATTCAGACATGGCCTCCCCCCCCTCCCCTCTCACTCTCTCATTCAGACATGGCCTCCCCCTCTCACTCTCTCATTCAGACATGGCCTCCCCCCCTCCCCTCTCACTCTCTCATTCAGACATGGCCTCCCCCTCTCACTCTCTCATTCAGACATGGCCTCCCCCCCTCCCCCTCCCCCCCTCTCACTCTCTCATTCAGACATGGCCTCCCTCCTCTCACTCTCTCATTCAGACATGGCCTCCCCCTCTCACTCTCTCATTCAGACATGGCCTCCCCCCCTCCCCTCTCACTCTCTCATTCAGACATGGCCTCCCCCTCTCACTCTCTCATTCAGACATGGCCTCCCCCCCTCCCCCCCCCCCCTCTCACTCTCTCATTCAGACATGGCCTCCCTCCTCTCACTCTCTCATTCAGACATGGCCTCCCCCCCTCCCCTCTCACTCTCTCATTCAGACATGGCCTCCCCCCCCCCTCCCCTCTCACTCTCTCATTCCCACGAGCTTTTGTCCTCCCTCTGCCACTCTGTCACTTGGACTCCAGCCACTCTGTCTTAACCAGATTATCCTGTGAGTGTGGAAGCAATGGAGTGCCACTCTAATGTCATTACCATGTGATGGAGTGGCTGTGATGGCTGTGTTATCAATCGTCGGTCTCTTAACCCCTGTCGTCAGGTGAAGGATTAGGTCTCCACTCCCTGTGTTAACAACTCCACAGTAAACATGTTGTCTGCAAAATTGTATAGGTCCATAATGGGCATAATGGGAGGGGAGGGGGGGGGGGGGGGTAAAGGTGAACATTTTCCCTATGAATCCCCTACTGATGATCATAATGCTGGGAATTGTGTAATGAGGGAAATTGAGTGTGTGTGTGTGTGTGTGTGTGTGTGTGTGTCTGTTTGTGTGTGTGTGTGTGTGTGTGTGTGTGTGTGTGTGTGTGCGTGTGTGTGTGTGTAGCTATATGTAGCTAACCCTACACCGCAAAAGACAACTATGTTTTCATCTCTCTCTCTCTCTGTCTCTCTCTCTCTGTCTCTCTCTCTCTCTCTCTCTCTGTCTCTCTCTCTCTCTCTCTCTCTCTCGTTCTCTCTCTCCTCCAGACTGACACAACCCCAGAGTATCTCATGACAATCACATCTCACCCTGTTTTCTTTTTTTCCCCACAAGTGTCCCGGTCTCCATGGCAACCTGTCTCCAGCTTTAGAGAGGGGTGGACAAAAGGTTTATAGAAATAGGCAAGGACAGGCAGACGAGCACACAAATATGAACAGATACAGACACACACACACACACACACACACACACACACTCAATAACACACACACAGTTCACTCAGCTCAATCCTCTTACACAGACACACACTAGAGTGTGCTGTGACAATGAGTTTGGATGAACATCACGACAGCAGCACTGACACTGAGTCTAGGACGAGGACGTGAGTTTAAAACTGTCAGAGTCACAAGGCGGGAGCAGCAGTGTGATGGATGATCAGGAGGCTGTTACAGGCACAGACTCGGGTTCACAGGGTTCTCCGACGTACGCAAAGCACCGACTGCTGCTACACATCATCTTCTTTTCTGTCTCCTCTCATTTCCCCCACTTGCTTTGGTGGCTTTCCTTCTGCAGGGTTCACTGTGGAGTGAAGTGTGTGTGTGTGTGTGTGTGTGTGTGTGTGGTGTGTGTGGTGTGTGTGTGGTGTGTGTGTGGTGTGTGTGGTGTGTGTGTGTGTGTGTGTGTGTGTGTGTGTGTGTGTGTGTGTGTGTGT